>NC_085866.1:9072097-9084597 GCF_034702125.1 Engraulis encrasicolus | reverse complement strand
TCTCTCTCTCTCTCTCTCTCTCTCTCTCTCTCTCTCTCTCTCTCTCTCTCTCTCTCTCTCGCTCTCTCTCTCTCTCTCTCTATCTCTCTCTCTCTCTCTCTCTCTCTCTCTCTCTCTCTCTCTCTCCCTTTCTTTATGTGTGCCATGTGGTTCCAGTCACTCATGCTAGCACAATCTGTTTTGTTTTGAGCAGATGTGAAGGGTGAAGTGCAACACAGTACAGTATTACTGTGAGTGTATGTGTGTGTGTATGTGTGTGTGTGTGTGTGTGTGGGGTGTGTGTGTGTGTGTGTGGGGGGGGGGGGGGGGTTAGTTAGAAATTCTCTGATCTGTGAGGTCTCTCATATTCAAATTTCATGCACACATTTCCTGCTTGTCAATTGGGATGGACGCACCAAACCAAAGGCGCAAGACATACGAAATACAATAGAAAGGATTATAGGTCATCACATGTGCTTGCAAAAAATGTGTGAGTGCGTGCGCGCGTGCGTGCGTGCATGTGTGTGTGTGAGAGAGAGACAAGCATCAAGCCTGCCCTCTGTTGGGCCATTAAGTCTCTCTCTATCTCTCTCTCTCTCTCTCTCTCTCTCTCTCTCTCTCTCTCTCCCCCCCTCTCTCTCTCTCTTTCTATCTCTCCCATTTCAGACAAGCACGAAGAGATATATTTCCCAACCAACACAGGAGCTAGCACAGTAGACTATAATCAAAATATGCTCTTTACAGTGTAGCCAATCTAACCTTGTACCAAAGACAGGTGAATTACATTGGAATCTCCATGTGGTCTGAAATAAATCACAATAGACAAGTCACAGCCCGAGAGAGCTCAGCTTTAATGAATGACTGATAAAGCATATTACATTATATCATGTTACCTTATAGGAACACAATTACGTATACCACAGATACATCCCACATCCACACTGAGAGAGAGAGAGAGAGAGAGAGAGAGAGAGAGAGAGAGAGAGAGAGAGAGAGAGAGAGAGAGAGAGAGAGAGAGAGGTTGACTAATTGAGAATTTAATGGGATATTTACCACTGTAATTTCGTGTTAAGTGCTAAGTGCCTCTGAGATTTCATGTAAACATTGCTGAATGCCCTGGTGATTCATTCTGTTTCACTGTCATTTGTTGTACTGTACACTACTGTGTATACAAATGTGTGTGTGTGTGTGTGTGTGTGTGTGTGTGTGTGTGTGTCTTTTTAATGGACAAGTCACACTATCTTTTACCTCAGCTGCACACGCATGCACGCACTCACACACACACACACACACACACACACACACACACACACACACACACACACACACACACACACACACACACACACACACACACACACACACACACACACACACACACACACACGTCAGGACTTGTCGCAGAATTCCAGGGAACAAATCTGATATCTTACAGCCACATAGTCTCATGTCTGACATCATGACACGATCACGTCGTTACAGACACAGTCTGTCTCTCTCTCTCTCTCCCCCTCTCTCTCTTTCTCTCTCTCTCTCTCTCTCTCTCTCTCTCTCTCTCTCTCTCTCTCTCTCTCTCTCTCTCTCTCTCTCTCACACAATCTCTCTCCCTCCCTCTCCCTCCCTCCCTCTCTCTCTATCTATTTCCATAAAAATCCTTCATCTGAGTCTTTTTCATAGCCACAAGGAGCGATGACAAAAACAAACAAGTGAGTGAGAGAAGAAGTGAGAGATAGATGAAAAAAACAGATAACAGAAGACATGATGAGATGAAGAGAGATAGCAGTAAAAGAGAGGAGGGGAGAGCTGTTTCCAGAAAGACATGCCGCCATGTGCGTTGGGAAAAAAACAAAAACAAACCAGCATATGGCCGAAGAGAGATATGACAAGAAAGTGTATTTTGTAGGGAGAGGGTGTAAGATGTAGGAAAAACAGACAAACAGTCAAAGGGTGATCGAAGAACATGGGGTTTTATTTCAGGAAGAGATTACAGTTTTTTCAATTGCTAACAAGCTTTTGTCCAATCCTCAGCGACATTTGCAAAACTCTTAATACATTTAGCACACCAAGGGCTTTCCATTGCCATATACAGTGAGGAGAATAAGTATTTGATCCCTTGCTGATTTTGTTGGTTTGCCCACTAATAAAGACATGATCAGTCTTTAATGTTAATGATAATATGTATTATAATATGGAGAGACAGAATATCAAAAAGAAAATGCAGAAATTAACTCTAAAGAATATATAATAATTGATTTATATTTAATTGAGGGAAATAAGTATTTGATCCCCTGCCAACCATTAAGAGTTCTGATCCCGCAGATCAAATGGCACTTCCAATCAACTTGTTATCTGAATTGAACACACCTGTTAATAGTAACCTGCACAAAAGACACATTGAATCTGCAGAATCAGTCCATAGAATCAGTCAATCAATCAAACTAAACTCGCCAACATGGGACAGACCAAAAAGCTGTCAAAGGATGTCAGGGACAAGATTTTAGAACTCATCAAGGCTGAAATGGGCTCCTGGATATTAAAGAGCAAACTGTTGGTGCATTTCTTCCCAATTTTAGGACATACAAAATGATCATCAATCAAAAATCTTAGGCCTGTCTCTGGTTCCATACAAGATTTGACCTTGTGGGAATTTAATAATCAGAAAAAAGGAGATAAAGCACCTAAAAACTGTATGGGAGGAACTAGGAAATGATCTTAATGCAGCTGGGACCTCAATCACTAAGAAAACTATTGGAAACACTTGATACCACAGCGGATTAAAATCTTGCAGTGCATGTATGGTACCCCGGCTTCAGAAGGAACCTGTTCAGGCTCACCTGAGGTTTGCCAATGAATGTCAAACTGGATTAGGATATGATTGGGAGGTGCTGGAATCAGATGACACCAAAATCAAACTGTTTGGCATTAATAAAACTTGATTTGTTTGGAGGAAGAGAAATGCTGCCTATGATCCGAAGAACAACACCTTCTCCAACATCATAAATGAAAGTGGTAACATTATGTTTTGAGGTTGTTTGTCTGGCCAAGACACAGGACAACTTCACATCGTCAAGAAATGGATGGAGGGAGACATGTAAACGTAAAATGCTGCATGCCAACCTCTTTCCCACCACCACTAGACTGAAGGTGGGTCATGGACTGGCCTCCCAAAATGATAATAATCCATAACATACAGCCCAAGCAACGAAGGAGTAGCTCAAGCAGAAGCACATTAAGGTCATGAAGTGGCCTAGACAGTTCCCAAACATTAACCCTATAATAATCCTGTGAAGGGAACAGAAGCTCCCATTTGGCAAGCTACAGTCACACAACTTAAGTGATTTAGAGATGATCTGCAAAGAAAAGTGGACAAAAATCCTTTCTAATATATCCACAAACATTGTCATTAACTGAAAGAAACATCTGACCTCTGTATGAGAAAACAAGGGCTTTGCCACCAAGTAGTATTTTGTCTTCTTTGACTAGAGGGGTCAAATACTTATTTTCCTCAATGGAATACAAATCAATTAAAATATATTCTTCAAAGTTATTTTCTGGATTTTCTTTTTGATATTCTGTCTCTCTATATTAGAATACATTTTATCATTAATATTATAGAATGATCATGTCTTTATTAGTGGGCAAACCAACAAAATCAGCAAGGGATCAAATACTTATTCTCCTCACTGTAGTTGACGCATTACATGCTTTTTTTCACACAATTAGCAGTCAATGAATATTGAGAACAAAATGAACTGTTTGGCCAATTGTGTTTGGTAGGTGGTAGTCTGTGTTAAGAGTTTAGAAAAAGTATTCAAAGTATGGGTAAGAGCGTGTTAGCAATTGAAAAAACTGTAAAAGACAGACAGCACAGGAAAAAAAAAACATTGGACATGATGGAGATAAATATGGAAGAGAAAAAGGCACAGAGACAGCAGTCAAAAGATGTGGTTGAAGTGGTACGTATGTGCAGGGCCTGGGACAAAGTCGTTTGAAAAGGCCCCCACACCAATACATGCAATGTAATGAGGACCCAATTCCGGTCCCCCTCTCTCCCTGGGCCCGGGACAACTGACCCCTTTGTAGCCCCCTGACCGCTTCCCTGTACTGTATGTATACTGAGTCTTCGTCATAATGAACAGCTGCCTGTCAAACCCATCACATCACATTACATATCTACACCTTTCCTCTCATGTCTCGCTCTCTCACCCTCCTCTTCTACTTTTCTGAATGTGTAAAATTAAGTCAATTGTTCTGCATGCTCACATGAGTTTGCGTTAGATTTGGTTTTATCTTTTCCAAGGAATTGTTTTTTTTTTGGTGTGAAGTATTCAAAGAAAACTGCATTTGTATGTACATGTTTAAATGTTCTTGTTGGCCAAGCCAAGATGGCTGTGTGGAAATGCCACAGGCTAGAGCAGGAGGCCAAAACAGTGGAACAAAATGACATGTTCAAAATGTTAGTTGAGGCAAGGATTTCAGCAGAATTTGCCTATTTTCAACTTACTAACAATATTGATATGTTTGGAAAGAAATGGTGTATGGACAAAGGTTTGTGGATAGCTGTAGCCATAAGCTACGCTTCATTTGTTAATAATGTGGTTGTATTCATGTGATGGGATGATGATGGGGTGGGGCAAGGGCTGTAAGGTTTGTTGTGGTTATGAGGGAGAGGGCTCCTCCCTTCACTATGCTGGATTTGGACCTATGGAGTTGGCTATATCCTGTAATGTGAAATAATGAAGGTGTCACAATAAACGATGTGTTAAAACTCAAATTCAAATTCCTCTTCTATTTTCCTTTCCTCTTTTCATATCTCTCTCCTCTCTGCTGTTGTTGGTTCTCTTCTCTTTCTACTTCTTTTCATAACTCTCCTTTCCTGTTCTCTCCTGTCTGCTTTTCTTCCTCTCCTCTTCTTCCCCTCCTCCTCCTCTTCTTTTCTCTTATGTGTGCTCCCCCTTGTTATCTCTCCTCTTCTCCTCCTCCCTCTCCTTTCTCTTCTCTTCTCTCCTCCTCCCTCTTCTCTCCTCCTCCCTTTCTCTTCTCTTCTCTTCTCTTCCCTCTCTTCTCTTCTCTTCTCTTCTCTTCTCTCTCCGTTCTTGTTTGCCTTCCAGACTCGGCAAGTAATTACCTGTAATTGCTCACCTTCTGTTTTCCCTCTCTGTCTCAACTCTACCCTTTCCCCTCCCCACCTCTCTCTCATTTATTTTCTTTTTCCCACACAACCTTTCCCCCTCTCCTCCCCTCCTCCTCTTTCCTCTCGTTTATCGCTCTCACATTCCCCTGTTTATATCGCACCCCTCTATAATTACCCACTCCATTGCTCAATATTTTGTTCTTCCAATACGCCATAATAATCTCTCCTTACATCAATTATCACCCAATTCACACTCATCTCTTCTCCTCTCCCGCTCATTCTCTCTTTCATCAACTGCATGGAGCTAAAAACTCCAAAGAAATGGATCTCGGCTGGATGCAAGGGAAATGCACCTTCGTATGGGGTATAGTTTGGTCTCGTTTTGACAGCGTGGAAGCTTAAAAACACTCAGTTGGATCTCAGCCAGCTTGGAGCCGGATCTGGCCCAGATGTGGGTTGAGTCGTCCGTATGTGGCAGACACGTGGATGCTACGGGAAGCCAGAGTGTTGTAGACGAGAGAGTCATTAGTTGGCAGAGGACTGCCTGAGGGCTCGAGGAATGAGTGAAGTGGTGTGTGTGTGTGTGTGTGTGTGTGTGCGTGTGTCTGTCTGTCTGTGTGTCTGTGTGTGTGTGTGTGTGTGTGTGTGTGTGTGTGTGTGTGTGTGTGTATCTGTTTACGCCGCTCTGACTCTGGAACAACACTCACATCTGGCTTTCACAGAGAACAAGATAAGAGAGGAGAGGAGAAAGCTGAAGACCAGAGAAAAAAAAACAGAGTAGAGATGAGAAAAAGACAGAGTAGAAGAGGAGTGTAGTGCCGTCAGTCTTGTCTTTGAATGTGTAGAAAAAAGGCTGCAGTAAAACACGTGAGAAGACAGCGAGATCAGAGAAGGCTCAGGCCTAACGAGCAAATTGTAGTCGAGAGAAACATTTTCAAGGACAAAAGGCCTAGCCGTGGCCTTTGAAGTGAGCTTTGTCTCTGGCCTGCTGCCGTGTCTCTTGTGAGTGATTACACTGCACCACTCTTGAGCAGTCTTTCTCAAACTTTCTCAGACCGAGGACCACTTTCTCCCCACAAAAAATGTTCAGGGACCACCTGTCAAATGAATTGACAGTTAAATGGTGCTTATTTGACACTGCTAATTTCGATGCAGATCAATCACTTTTTATTCACATTACAAGCCTGTCTTATTGTGTTGAAAATAAGACTTCAGCTATGTGTAGCTTATAGCCTACTTCTAGCTCATCTATAAAAGCAGAAATCCCTCACGGACCACCTGAGCTCTGTCGCGGACCACCAGTGGTCCCCGGACCACACTTTGAGAATCACTCCGTCTTGAGTGTTGAAGACCTGAGGCGTCTGCATCACACAAGGGTTCAGAAACATTCACTTGTTACATTAAATAATTCACTACATATAGGGTATGACTGAACTGCATTATGTTTTCGTTCCCTATATAGTGTCCTCCTTTGTAGTGTGGCAAGCAGGCCACGCCGACATGTAGGGACAAAGGGGTATGTTGTCCCGGGCCCAGGGAGAGAGAGGGGGCCCAAAATTGGTTCCTCATTACATGGTATGTATTGGGTAGGGGGCCCTTTCAAATGACTTTGTCCCGGGCCCGGCATAAGCTGTCAGCGGCCCTGGTGGAAAGCATATCGTCGTCACAAACAGAAAGTCGCTCTGGGAAGGATGGCTCCTTCTAAGATGGCAGAGTAGAGTGGAGCAGCTCAATTACTGTTGTGTTGTGAGCATGCCCTGAACCACCATGGGTGTCAGTTTAATAGGCTTACAGAGTCTAACAGAGCTTTCAGTCAGCCTACACTAACATTCTTCCAGTCTTGAATATGTTAATTCTCTGTGCCGCGTGTTTGGCACACTAGCCGTCGCTAATCCTTTGATCTCACAACCAACCACCACAACCAAGTTTGCCACAACCTGAATTTACCAAAAGATTCAAGATCAGTCAACAAGATCATGACAACATTCTACAGAGGAACCATAGAGAGCGTCGTGTCCAGCTGCATCACAGTGTGGGGAGGAAGCTGCATGGAGAAAAACAGGAAGACACTCCAGAGTGTTGTGAACACAGCGAAGAAGATCATTGGAGTACCACTGTCAGAACAGTACTTGGAAACCCAGAAGCAGACCAGGACAAAAAATGGCAATCAGAGTGAGGTTTATTTCAGGGCAAGAAGATGGTGGGGTGAGGCAAAAAACAATGTTCAGGACAAGCACAGTTCAGGGTATCAGTGGGCAAAAAATGAAAGGCAGGTCTTCACAAAAATATTCTCGTGGCAAAAAGGTCAAAACACAGGAAGGTCACGGTGGCAAAATGCTCAGAAAATCCATAAAACAAAAATAGGCACAAGTGGCAAATACTCCAAGACAGAACAGTTCAAAAATCAAAATGCAAAGCTCAACTGGCAAAAACTCCAGAACAGTCAAAATGGTTCAAAAATCAAGATGCGAGGCACATAGCAAAAACTCAAAGCTCAGTTCCAAACAGTAGTCCAATGCAAAGCACATGTGGCAAAAATCCAAAAGTTCATTAAAAAGGAACAATTCTCAAAAGCAGTCCAAAAACTCACGTGGCACTTGATCAGGATCAGGGCATGACAAGAATGTTTCACATACATACAGAAAACAAACAAACTTGCAATGAGCAGAGTCCCAGGTCAGGATTTAAAGCCGAGGGTGATTAGGAGAGTTGACACAGGTGAAGCTGAAACCAGGCTGGTGATAGGTTGTTGGAAGAGTGGTGGAAGTTCAGCGCCTGGGCCACCAGAGGGCATGGTCACAAGGAAAGCATGGAGTGGAAAGTGCAGGGCTACCACTGCTTACAGTCAGGACTGGAGCGTGACAGGACCCCTCCCTCTACGGACGCCACCAGGCGTCCCAGTCAGGACCTCAGGGTGCTGCCGATGAAAGTCGGCGACCAGAGAGCGGTCCACGACGAACCGGGCAGGCACCCAGCTGCGCTCCTCTGGTCCGTAGCCCTCCCAATCAACAAGGTACTGGAACCCTCTGCCACGCCGCCTGGCCTTCAGAAGCCGCCTCACAGAAAACACCTCACCACCATCGACAACCCTGGGAGGAGGAGGGGGGGCAGGGTTCGGAGACAGGGGGCTCGAGACAAGGGGTTTGAGTTGGGAGACATGGAAAGTGGAATTAATACGGCGCATAGACAGGGGTAAATGAAGTCGGACAGAGCATGGATTGATTACCTTGGAGACAGTGAATGGACCAATGAATCTGGCGGTCAGTTTCCTGCAGGTGGTCTTAATCGGAAGATCTCTCGTGGAAAGCATCACCCTCTGACCCGCCCTGTACTTCGGCGCCGTAGACCGACGTCGATCCGCATGATGCTTGAAGGCGGCCGTGGACCTCAAGAGTTGAGTTCTGGCCCGAGCCCAGGTCCTCTTGCACCGCCGTACAAAGGCTTGGGCTGAGGGGACTGCCACTTCCTCCTCCTGAGAAGGGAATAGTGGAGGCTGGTAGCCCATACAGCAGTGAAAGGGGGACAGACCTGTGGCAGAGGTAGGCAGGGTGTTGTGAGCATACTCCACCCAGGGCAGCATCTTGCTCCATGAGGAGGGGTCTCGTGAAGACATGCACCTGAGGGAGGCCCCCAGCTTCTGATTTGCTCGCTCTGCTTGTCCATTAGTCTGAGGGTGAAAACCTGAAGACAAGCTGGGAGAGGCACCGATTAGTCTGCAAAAAGCTTTCCAAAACTGGGCAGAAAACTGTGGGCCACGATCAGAGACAATATCGGAGGGCAAGCCGTGCAGACGGAAAACATGGAGGACCAATAGCTCTGCTGTCTCTTTAGCAGATGGTAATTTAGGTAGGGGTATGAAATGGGCAGTCTTAGAGAAACGATCTACCACTGTCAAAATGCATGTGTTGCCGTCAGATTTGGGAAGCCCAGTAACAAAGTCCACAGCTATGTGTGACCAGGGGCGGTGAGGAACAGGAAGTGGCCTTAGGAGACCGGCTGGAGGCCTGTTACCTGACTTGTTTCTCCTGCAGATATCACAAGCAGCCACGAACAGTTGGACGTCCCTCTTCAGAGATGGCCACCAAAAGCGCTGTTCGATCATTTCCACCGTTCTCTTTGTCCCAGGATGGCAGGCTAACTTGGAGCTGTGTCCCCATATAAGCACTTGAGAGCGGACTGTGGAGGGCACAAAGAGAGAGTTAGGTGGTCTGTTACCTGGGCTGGGTTCTTGATCCTGAGCCTCCTGAACGATGGTTTCAATCTCCATCATGGCTGCACCCACCAGACATCTAGGAGGGAGGATGGTCTCTGGGGTGCGGGGTTCCATTGTTGAGGAAAACTGTCTGGATAAGGCATCAGGCTTGCCATTCTTGGAACCAGGGCGGTAGGAGAGAGAAAAATTAAATCGTGAGAAAAACAGTGACCACCTGGCTTGTCTGGCATTTAGGCGCTTGGCCGTTCGGAGGTATTCCAGATTCTTGTGATCTGTCCATACTAAAAAAGGAGGATTGGCCCCCTCCAGCCAGTGCCTCCACTCCCCTAATGCTAACTTGACTGCTAGCAACTCCCGGTCCCCAATATCATAATTCCTCTCAGCAGGAGAGAGACGGTGGGAGAAGTAGGAACATGGATGTAGCTTGTTATCCTTTGGTGACCTCTGCGACAGGACAGCTCCCACACCTGATTCAGAGGCATCTACTTCAACAACAAACTGGAGAGAGGGATCAGGGAGTGTTAGAATTGGAGCAGAAGTGAACCTACTTTTCAGGTCAGTGAAAGCCTTCTCGGCCTCCTCACTCCAGCGGAATGAGGTCCGGGTAGAGGTGAGTGCGTTGAGGGGTCTAGCCACGGAACTAAAACCCCTGATGAACCGCCGGTAAAAATTGGCAAATCCCAGGAACTGCTGCAGTGCTCGTCTAGAGGAGGGAGTGGGCCAGTCCTTCACGGCTTTCAGCTTCAAGGGATCCATCTGTATCTCAGAGGGGGAGATGACAAATCCCAAAAAGGATACAGTGCGTTTGTGAAATTCACATTTTTCAGCTTTCACAAAAAGTTTGTTCTCCAGCAGCCGCTGGAGAACCTGCCTGACATGGTGTCTGTGGGCCTCAAGAGAAGGGGAAAAAATAAAAATGTCATCAAGGTAAACAAAAACAAAAATATTCAAAAAATCTCGTAGGACATCGTTGACTAGAGCTTGAAAGACGGCAGGAGCATTGGTTAAACCAAAGGGTACGACCAGGTATTCGTAATGGCCAGTCGGGGTATTGAAAGCCGTTTTCCATTCGTCCCCCTCCCTAATCCTGACTAGATAGTACGCATTTCTTAAATCAAGCTTTGAAAAAATGCAGGCTCCTTGGAGTAGCTCGAAGGCAGTAGACATAAGGGGTAGGGGATACCTGTTCTTTACAGTGATGTCATTGAGTCCTCTGTAATCTATGCAGGGGCGTAGGGACCCGTCCTTCTTCCCCACAAAAAAGAAGCCAGCCCCAGCGGGCGATGATGATGGACGAATGATTCCGGCAGCCAGGGAGTCAGAGATGTATTTCTTCATGGCTTCCCTTTCAGCAGGGGAGAGAGAGTACAGACCACCTTTGGGTGGAAACGTACCAGGCAGGAGCTCGATCGCACAATCATACGGCCTATGAGGGGGCAGGGACACGGCTTGGGACTTGCTGAATACAGGCTTGAGGTCCATATACTCCTTAGGAACATTAGACAAGTCAGGAAACTCCTCAAGAGCTGGGGATGGAGAAACAGAGGTGAAAGCAGATCCAAGGCATGATGACAAGCAAAAGGGGCTCCAACCCAAAATGCTATTGTCAGACCATTTAACATGGGGGTTGTGTATAGACAGCCAGGGGAATCCAAGAACTATTGGGACATGTGGATCAGTCATGATATGGAAAGAGATTAACTCTGAGTGGTTCCCAGATATTCTTAGAGTGACAGGGGCTGTTTTATGGGTAATGGTCCCCAAACTGCTGCCATTAAGTGTCTGGACATAGAGAGGGCTGTCTAAAGGGGTTGAAGGAATTCCAAGCCGTTTGGCTGTAGCAGAACACATTAAATTCCTGTCTGCGCCTGAATCAATGAGGGCATGGAGGTCATGACATTGGCCTTTGTATGAGAGAGAGACAGGGAGATAGGTGCGCTGGAGAGGGGAGGAGTTGGTTGCAGTGCCCACCAGGCCCCCTATTCTCACTGGCGGGCTTTGTCTTTTAGAGGACATGCAGAACAAAAGTGGCCCACCTTTCCACAGTAGAAACAGGCACCTGCGTCTCGTCTGCGTTGACGCTCCTCAGGGGTGACTCTGGCACGGTCGATCTGCATGGGTTCAGGTGGTTGTACTTCAGTCGGTGTGAGCTTCACAGCTGCTTTAAAAGGGGCTGAAGACTTCTCCCTGGCTCTCTGCCTAATGCGGGCATCGATGCGCCCGGCCAGGTCCATGAGCTCTGTAAGGCTGGGGGGTAACTCTCTGGGAACAAGCTCATCCTTAACAGAGTCAGACAAGCCATTCAAGAAGGCATCATACAAGGCATCATCGTTCCATTTGCATGAAGCAGACAGGGTACGGAATTCAATGGCATAATCATAAACTGAACGGGTACCTTGACGGAGTGCCATGATCTCTCTCGCTGCTTCTCTGCCAGAAGAGGAGCGGTCGAACACCTTTTTCATCTCATCAGTGAATTTCTTGTAGGTAGAGCAGCAGGCATCGTTGGCATCCCACACAGCAGTACCCCAGTCCCGGGCTTTGCCAGTGAGGAGGGTGATGAGGTAAGCTACTCTGGATCGTTCTGTAGGAAAGGCGAGAGACTGGAGCTCCAGGGACAATGAGCATTGTGAAAGAAAAGAACGACAGGTGTCGGGGTTACCGTCATAGGGCTGAGGAGCAGGCAGCCTGGGTTCTCTGAATGGGGAGGGCGTAGCAGGGGCAATAGGAGGCGGATCAGAGTGTGGAGGGTTCTGCTGGGGCTGAGAGATGTTAGTCAAAAGTTGTTGCACCTGTGCAGAGAGGGAGTTTAGCTGTTCAGCAACGGCCCCAATATTGTTATTTACTTGAATCAGGCCTTGTTCATGACCTCCTAACATTATTCCCTGTTCCTTCACTGCGGTCCTCACCAGTTCCAGGTCTGCTGGGTCCATGTTGGCAAGTTTGTTCTGTCAGAACAGTACTTGGAAACCCAGAAGCAGACCAGGACAAAAAATGGCAATCAGAGTGAGGTTTATTTCAGGGCAAGAAGATGGTGGGGTGAGGCAAAAAACAATGTTCAGGACAAGCACAGTTCAGGGTATCAGTGGGCAAAAAATGAAAGGCAGGTCTTCACAAAAATATTCATGTGGCAAAAAGGTCAAAACACAGGAAGGTCACGGTGGCAAAATGCTC
>NC_085866.1:9062097-9067097 GCF_034702125.1 Engraulis encrasicolus | reverse complement strand
CGTCATAGCGAATTCGCTTAAGATTAGCTTGAGTTTAATCGTCAAAATTCGCCCTGGTCGCACAAGAAGCTTCGCTCCTGGCGAATTCGCTCTGGTAGCTTTATTCGCCTTCCCTCCATAGAGAAACAATGACTTCTGCCGCGCAGGTCGCTTAGTTCGCCTTCGATGTACACGGGGCTAAATTCCCCAACCATTAGGCCACAGCTGCCTCTTCATCACTCAGAATGACTGCATTTGCGTTCCTCTAAGCACTGGGCTATCGTGGCATCTGGTCCTGTGATAACACCATGTAACATCCCGTAATTAGAAGCAACTGATGCAATAGACCCATTAATGCTGCCGCTAATGCTGCAGAGATAACAATGTGACTCACTTTTGAATGAGAGCTTAAACAAGGCCTTCTAAGAACCATCATCACGATTCTAGAACTATTCTGCTCGTGTGTTTTTTTTTCTCTAAAAACCATCAGCAATTTAGCCTTTTCTCTTCGTTTTGTTCTGCTCTCAGGCCAATCTGACCTGTCTACAGCAGTGTTTCCCAACCTTTTTCCTCTCACACACCCACTAAGCCTTTGAATTAGCCCTTTTTTCATGCTCTACATCTCATCTCTTCTTTTATCCAAATGTGACTCTGCTCCCTCCATACATCAAATATGTAAATAATATCACAAGTTATTATAATTACCAGTTATTTGCTTGTTATTACTACATCATTACACAAGTACCCTCTGCCGTTTGTAAAAGCAACACTCGTGGTACACGTACCCCTGGTTAGGAACCACTGTAATCTAACAGTACCAGCAATCATCATGGCATTGTTTACGTGGTGTAATTATCTCTCCTAATGGGGGGCCTTAACGAGGATTACAAGGGCCTCGTTAAGTCATTAGGGGAAACATGCATCTCTAACGATGCCCCCCCCCCTCCTTTCAGTGGACAGCATTAAGGCCGTACTCTGTCGGTAATGACGTCTGTCAGGCCATCTCTGTCTGCAATGCCATGTCTCTGTGGTTGTCTTTGAGTGTCACGGGGACATGAAATCGAATCTTTCTTTCTCCCTCTTTCTCCTCCTGACATTCCTCTAAGCTGTAATTACCAGTGTGTTGTTTATCTGCTTGTGTCATTTAGATTTTTCTTTCTCCCTCTTGCTCTTTATCTGTTTTTTTTTCTCTCTCTGTCACATTCTCTCTTTATCTGCAGACCTGCCCTTCTTTCTCTCCCTCTTTCTTTCTCTCCCTCTTTCTTTCTTTCTCTCTCT
This sequence comes from Engraulis encrasicolus, assembly GCF_034702125.1. Classification (NCBI taxonomy): domain Eukaryota; kingdom Metazoa; phylum Chordata; class Actinopteri; order Clupeiformes; family Engraulidae; genus Engraulis; species Engraulis encrasicolus. The sequence goes on along the minus strand of NC_085866.1, from coordinate 9,065,840 downwards.
CTCTCTCTCTCTCTCTCTCTCTCTCTCTCTCTCTCTCTCCACTCTTCCTCTCCCCACACATTCTAATTTTCTCTATCTCTGTCTTTTCATCTGACTGTCTGATTCTGTGTCTGTCTGTCTGTCTTAGTCCCCCAGCCCCCACGCCTCTCTCTCTCTTTTTTTTCTTCATCTCTCTCCCTCCATCTCTCCGTGTGATGACATGAAGGATAAATCATGTCATTCCAGCAGACACACCTTCACCACAGCAGGCTATAATCAGCCTGTAACGGGAGTGCAGCCAAGCGGAGCAGAGGACAAGCTCAAACAACCAGTTGAACTGAAGAGCGCTTCCGGTGGCTTTTTGGCTACATGGGAAATGCAATGTAATGTGTGTAAACAAAGACTCAGACCGACGGGGCGGGTGTGTGTGTGTGTGTGTGTGTGTGAGTAAGAGAGAGAGAGAGACAGAGAGAGAGACAGAGAGACAGAGAAAGACAGAGGGAGGGCGGGAGTAAGTGTGTCACAGAAACGGTAAACAGTTCCTTGTCCTTGTCAGACGTGTGCCCAGAGGCACAAAGTGAATTTGACATTTCACAAAACAAAAGTTTCTTTGTGTGTGTGTCTGTGTGTGTGTGTGTCTGTGTGTGTGTGTGTGTGTGTGTGTGTGTGTGTGTGTGTGTGTGTGTGTGTGTGTGTGTGTGTGTGTGTGACTCAACTTAATTCGACAGAAGTGATTTTCCCGTTTTAACACACACACAGACACGCACGCACACACAGACACACACACACACACACACACACACACACACACACACACACACTGAAGAGAATCAATACAGCTCTACTCTTTCACCAGATTTCTCTGGTACGGTAATCCATGCTTGTGGCTGGTGTAACAGGTTTTGCCTGGTGTCATGTACTGGTAAGCCTGGGCAGGACACATCTCCATTCACACAAACAGCTCACCTAAGGTGCAGTTTCCACGTAGCTGTATATTTTTATATGTGGATATTTTTTTCTCCTGGTTGCATTGGTTTTGACCTTCCGTTTCCACATAGCAGATATTTAAAATCCAGGTATAAAAAGCAGGAGAAAAAAAAATCCTATTTAGGTGGCTGAAACGCATTTGTTACAATGTAGGATTTAGTTTTGTCCACATGTTGCGTTTACACCTAAACAGGAGAAAAAAATACCCTGCTGAAAAAATCTCCTGCTCCGTGGAAACAGCTCACCGAAGCCTCAGGAGAATTATGAAGGGCTCTTTTCCAAAGCATTGAAAGTATATCAATTTTCAAAACAAACTTTGTTAAATGTAGTAATTGTGCTTGTCTGTAAGCATCAGTCTTCTACTGTAGTGCAATTTGCCCTGAAAAAATACAAAAGGTCTGTTTAAATGGCCTTCATAGTGTGAATACGATCAGATTTATCCGCTCAGAAATGTTTCACCTAAGCCTCAGGAAAGTACATACATGTTTGCAGGGTCGCTGACAGCTTTGGCCGGGCCCAGGACAAAGTCATCTGAAACGGCCCCCTCACTCAATACATTCAACGTACTGAGAACCCAGTTCTGGGCCCCGCCGTCTTCCTAGGCCCGGGACAGCTGACCCCTTTGTCCCCTCCTGTCGTCTTCCCTGCATGTTTGTATCCAACCCTACATCGCTCCCCCAACCCTCAAGAGAATACACTGTGGGTACATCCAGTCATAAAGTCTTCAATGAGAGAGGATCATGGGACAATGAGGAAACATTAGCCTGGTAAACCAGCGCCACCCGCTGGACGCAGACATTTTTCAGCTGCGAGTGGGTCTGGCCTCGGAACTGAGAACGTTTTGAACACTCTGCCCTGAGTCTGGCAAAATCAATCACAACGCAGAGATTTGTTTTGAATCAAAGCAAGCTTGGTTTTGAGGGAGTGACGACAAAGCTCGCAACACCGTTTGGGAAAGCACATCAACGGCAAAGATCGCCAATTGGTCAGAGCGCCAGCACGGTTTGAAAAAACAACAGGTTGTTCTCATCAACAATCTTCAGAGGTATCGTCCATCGGGGCCAGACTAAATTACTCCGGTCTCACATTTAGGCTGGTTTATCAGGCTAAGGAAACATGACACCCGCACTACACGGCAGCTGATGCCACTTCAGCAAGAGTTCCCATCGGAGCACAGCAACCTGCCCCACATGACAGCAGACACTTTCCTCTTATACAACAACCCGTCCCACAGCACAGCACAGCACAGCACAGCAACCTGCTCCACATGACATGATCACATACACAAAGACACACATAGCGGAAGTTTTCCTCGTACACAACAACCTGTCTGTCCCACATGATAGTAACACAGACACACAGAGCAGATGCTTTCCGCTTACACAACAACCCATCTCACATGATGTTGATTCGTGCACACCAAGGCACAAGGAGCAGATGTTTTACCACTTTTTCAAGACAAAACAACCAAAAAAACAAACAAATAAATAAACAAACAGGAGAAATGAGCTGCCGCTTCAGCACACAGGCTACAGCACTAAGACCGAGGGTCGGCACCCTCACATAACAGAGAGAGAGAGAGAGAGGGAGAGACAGAGAGAGAGAGATGGAGAGAGAGAGGGAGAGAGAGAGAGAGAGAGAGAGAGAGAGAGAGAGAGAGAGAAAGAGAGAGAGAGAGAGAGAGAGAGGGAGAGAGGGAGAGGGAGTGGTTGATGCAGTTAGGTGAATTGCTGTCTAGTGAGAATTGTTTTGAAAGTGTGTGACAGGAAGAGGGTCAAAGCAGGGAAATGACCCTAGACAGACAGACAGACAGACAGACAGACAGACAGACAGACAGACAGAGAGGGGTAGAGAGACACATGGACGCCAGGGGTTTGACTGGCTCTGGTTGCACTCACCCACGCAGATGACGTTGGCGGACAGGAAGTGTGTGCAGGGGGGCAGGCTGGTGGCGGCGCTCTGGAAGGACTCGCCATCACTCGTGAGCGCCCCCGACAGACGAGAGCCGGCCGAGCGCATAGACAGGCTTGGAGACTCAGGCTCCATCACGATCCAGGTGGAGGGGGATGGAGATCAGAATAGGAGAGAAGACAGAGAGGTGCAGTTGTCCAAGTGACCCAAGTGTGTTTAGTCTCAAGGCCCAAAGTTCAAAGGTCACAATCCTTATCTGGTGGCACACAGGTAATTTCCCAGTTTGTGACGTCTCACAAGCTCCACATTACCAATACAATAGGACCTCCTATCTTAGTCACAACCTTCAGTGGCACAGAGGACGATGTTCTAAAGATCCTCGGATTAAACGCTATGTCATCTGTGCAGCGCAGGTGTTACCACAGTAGATGAGTGGAGAAGTGTGGTATCAAAAGGACTTGGTTTGTCAATGTTTACGTTTTGGAATGGTGTAAAAGCACGTCAGCGGATCAGTGGTGTTGCTCTATTTGCACCGCATCAACAAAAGCTCTCCTCTATTCACCTCTACCACAGAGATGGATGCAGGTAACCACGGGAGCACCAAAAGATGGAGAATCAGTAACCATAGCCACGGCTCTAGGGAGCCTGGGGGCTGCGTTTGTGAAGAATGGAAGAGTTCCTCAGGTAGACAGGTCAAGAGGTCACAAGGGTCAAGAGGTCAAAGGTCAATGGTACAGGGGCAGTGCTGTGATTGGAGGATCCCTCTTGTAGTGGAGGTCAGCAGGGGATAGGAATGCGATGGTGGTGGGTTGACTCTCCCCAAAGGCACACCTGAGGGGGAAAACAAAAACGCATATAAGCAAGGG
>NC_085866.1:9024597-9042097 GCF_034702125.1 Engraulis encrasicolus | reverse complement strand
ACCTCTGAACAACTCCACTACAAAGTCCTTAGAAGAAAGTTGTTAAAAACAGAGCTCTTTAAGAAATGAAAGTGTGGTACTACACTGCATATGTCCTGAAGGGGTGTCCTGAGGAAGTGTGGAGAGATAAAGAATAGATTTATGCCACATGGGGCCGTTTGGCTTAACAGCCCTGTAGCCAGAAGTCAGAGTCTTATCCCAGCAGCCTTCAGCTACAGACTGTTCAGTGCAGAACTGTACGTAGATCACTGCTCATCACTCGCGCAGGCACGCAGGCACGCGCACATACACACACACACACACACACACACGCGCGCAGGCGCGTGTACACGCACGCACGCACGCACGCAAGCACACACACACACACATATACGCATGCAGGCGTGTACACGCACGCACGCACGCACACACACACACACACACACACACACACACGCACGCACACACACACACACACACACACACACACACACACACACAGAGTGTCACTGCTGTCTTCATTTTGAAACGTTTTCACATAAAGATTAATGCCAGTCGTGAATTTTTAAAACCTGAGGGGGGAAAAGAATGTTTCCTGTCATTCAATCATTCAGTCATTAAGTAGCCTACAGTTCTTTCTTTCTTTCTTTCTTTCTTTCTTTCTTTCTTTCTTTCTTTCTTTCTTTCTTTCTTTCTTTCTTTCTTTCTTTCTTTCTTTCTTTCTTTCTTTCTTTCTTTTCCTTTGCTCATACACAGACTTACTTTTTTATAGAACACCTTCCCAAAATTCCATAAAACACTTGTACTTTAAATGGAACTTTCTGGAGTTCTAGAACCGTTCATTGTTTTTCAACCATCAGTTCGTCATCCGCAGATGGAAAGGTGTGATGTGTGTGTATGTCATTCCCAAACTGAATCTCCCAGGAAATCTATGACGGCATGTTTTGCCTCTGAGGAATAGCTCAGACTACGAGTCTGTACACACATCCTGGAGATGTATTGTATGTACTCAACTGTGTCATAATTTACGACATGCACAGCACACTCAGACACACACGTGCACACACACGCACGCACGCGCACACACGCACGCACGCACGCACGCACGCACGCACGCACGCACGCACGCACACACACACACACACACACACACACACACACACACACACACACACACACACCCAGAGCCTGGCCATGTTGAATCACCTGGAGCCAGAGAGAGTTAGTGTTCAGAGACAGTACAGAGCTCCACACACCACACAGACGGAGCTTCAAACAGAAACAGCTGTGTCTGCTTTGACTGCACTGATATTGAGCATCAAACACAGAACACACACACACACACACACACACACACACACACACACACACACACACACACACACACACACACACACACACACACACACACACACACACACACACACACACACACACACACACACACACACACACACACACACACAGACACACTGACATAACATCACCACCCAAAGGGAGCTAAACTTTTTCTTTCATCTGTTAATGTTCTTTTCTTCCTGTGTACCTTTTTATTTCCAACTCCCTCTCTCCTGTCCTAACCCTCTACCCTTTAATTTGTTTTTAATACCTGTGCCTGCTCTCAGGTAAAGGTGTTGGGTTTCGCTGCACAGTCCGAAAGACGTTGAAAAGAAGTGAAAGCTTACACCAAAGACAGGAGAGAGAGAAGGAAAGAGAGAGAGAGAGAGAGAGAGAGAGAGAGAGAGAGAGAGAGAGAGAGAGAGAGAGAGAGAGAGGCAGCACAAATCTTTACAAAAGATTGTGAAGCCGTTGCGCTGAAATGACGGCAAACAAAACAAAACAAACTGCCAACTTGCTTCCACACCTGGTCCGATGTTTGCCTTACAAAGACTCGAACCGCAAACTCTCGTCGGCTCGCAAAGGTTCACAGCGGGTAAAAAATCCAAACTCTCCTCTCATTCCGCTCAAACTGACAGCAAACAAAAACAAATTTTAGTCCTTCATGTATTTACCTGTCTGTTCTGGTGTTTGTTCTTCAAAGACTACCGTAAAACCAACACGCTGTTGCCTTGCAAAAGTTCACAGACGGTAAAAATCCAAGTGTCTTGTCATCAGGTGTAGACCATGTGTTTTTCCAAGCAGGTCTTCAAAAACCAGGGCAAGCCAATCAAGCAAGCCAACCAGCGCTCCTTCCCTCCTTTTACCTATGCACACCTAGCCAGATCAGAGCACTGGAGGAGAGCAGGGAAAGGTGTGTACTCTGTAGGGTAGGGTAGGGTAGGGTAAGGTAGGGGAGTATCACGTTACCTGCATGGGAGTGTGAAGGCACTCTTCCTGGGATTGCTTCAGGTAGTTTCGGCCCCCCTTTCCCAATCCTGCCCTCTTCCTCCTTCCTGTGGTCAACACAATGACCCACTTATAGCTCCAAGTGTACACACACACACACTCACGAGTCTGCCGCCGCCCGCCGGACATACGATAGTCCTCCACTGAAACTCCTGGTGGTGAGTAAAGAGTTAAAAGATGGGAAGAGGAAACGTTTGCGGCTCCCGGTTCAGGGAAGCGGCTGCTGCGCGGTGCTCAGAGCCGGACTGCCGTAACTCAAGTGAGGAGAGTTGCAGTCAGGAAGTTGCTACATGTCATTTGAAAAAGGGCTTAGTCTACTTCAGTGTTTCTCAAAGTGTGGTCCGGGGACCACTGGTGGTCCGCGACAGAGCTCAGGTGGTCCGCGAGTGGATTTCTATTTTTCCAAGACGAGCTAGAAGTAGGCTATATTTGTAACACAATTACAAAGTTAAACTCATGGAAAGTCTTATTTTCACCATGATAATACAGGCTTGTAAATGTAAATAAAAAGTAAGTGATCTGCATTGAAATAAGATGTATCAAATTAGCACCCCTCAAATGTCAATTGAGTTGACAGGTGGTCCCTGAACACTTTTTGGGGGACAAAGTGGTCCTCGGTCTGAAAAAGTTTGAGAAACACTGGTCTACTTGGGTGGGTGTTCCTCAGCTATTCTAACTAAGCAACACCATTCTCTGCGTCAACACTGGGCAAGTAAGGGCAAAGGCAAGCTGAGGGGAAAAGGGGAGGGAGAAAGGGGCAGGGATAACACACACACACGCGCACGCGCACGCACACAGACACAGACACAGACACACAGACACACACACACAGACACACAGAAACAGACACAGACACAGACACAGACACACACACACACACACACACACACACACACACACACACACACACACACAGGGGAAGGGACAGGAGCACCAGACGTAGACCAAGGAGAAAAGAGGAGGGAAAACCGGGATATACTTCAAAGGACTTAACACTAAGAGAAAAACTTTGTTTGGATAGTTATTTTTTTTACGTAGGGCCTATTGTGCATCGCAATAAATAAATGATTTCTTTTGAGACCAAAAAGAAGAATATACGATACAGTAACTCTTATTTTTTATGTATTTATTATAAGTCATAATGCTGACCTTTCTTTCAGGGCACCAATATGAAAAAGTAAAATGGAAATGAGATGAATTGAAAAAAGTCAAGCAGGCAATGACATTTTATAATTCAATTATTTATGAGGATGTAATTTCATTTAATGCTACCGAAGTAATGGACTGTCTGAAGCGCACGACAAATGTCATCAAGTTCAAATGAGCCGGCTACGTTTGCCTGCAGGGTACTTTTTATTCATAACATAAATAACATGCAAAACACTCTGTGAAGCGTGACTGCACTTAAATGTATGGACACACACACCTATCACCTTCATACATACATACGCCCAGAAGTACGATCACTCTCACGCACACGAGACACACACGCACGCACGCACGCACGCATGCACGCATGCACGCACACACACACACACATCAGACGCGCGCACACACATCAGACACACACACATTCACACACACGCACACACACACACACACACACACACACACACACACACACACACACACACACACACACACACACACACACAAGGGTATGCATATGCATGTGCATGTACAAAAGATACTCAAGAACGTGTGCACACACCCTCACATTTATCCTGAAGAAGAAGACAAGCACGAGAGAGAGAGACAGAGAGAGAGAGAGAGAGAGAGAGAGAGAGAGAGAGAGAGAGAGAGAACGCACGCTGAAATGCACATCCATAAATTAACTTCAAGGACCAAAGTCCAGGAGGGTGTTCTGTTTCCCACAATGGCCTGTGTGTCCCCCTCACCACTTTTGCAGCATCATTAAAACAGTAAAACGCTGTAAAATGAAAATGACTGAGTAGTAACAATGGTTCATAGATACTCGAGTACAGACCCTCTGCCTATGGCCTCTTTGCTCTGACCTCGCTGGTCGGTGAAAAACATACCTACAACATACGTTTATTAGTGGTGTCAACAATGATCGATTCGGCGATCCAATCCAATGCGTGGCATGGACGATCCAGGATCGATGCGACAAGTTCCAGGATCGATGCGTCAATTTTTTTAAGTTTCAATTACTTCCATGGATATTTCGAGAGCAAATTAATGTTCAATTAAATAAAAGTCCTTCAAAGCATTGCAAGACTGATACTGACTGATCCAGACTGATACAGAAAACAGCCAATAAATTGTTGCTCAGTATCTGACTACTTGTATTGCCTCATCATGACTGATGAAACATTTGCTTTGTTTTCAGTAGAAATGTAATGCATTGCATTGCATTGTAGAATTGAATCGGATCGGATCGAATTGCATAGAATCGAATCGAATCTGATCGCTACCTCCCGAATCGTGATCGAATCGGATCGTGAAGGCAGTGCCAATCCACACCACTAGTAACTATAACATTATAATATTACAACATCACTATGGCAATACAATACAGTATCGTGCCATATGGGCAAGACAAGGCAAGGCAAAGCAAGTTTATTTGTATAGCGCATTTCATACACAGATGCCGTTCAATGTGCTTCACCAAAAAAAAAACACCACTGCAATCTAGCTCACATCCATCAAATGGAAATGTGGAAAGGCAAACACTGCAGGACTGAGAAATAGCCAAACCAAAGTAGACCCAGCCCTGCCGGAAGATTTTCCTTTCCCCTGGCAACCTATATTTCATGTGAAGCTGCATAACATTAAAATGGATATATTTTGTAAAGAAATCTTAGAACTTACATTTGTTAACAATTAAGTTAGGGTATATATTCAGGGGACCTAGAGAAGGTGGGGTCTGCTTTCAATAAAGGCCTAAAGTGCAAGGGGAATCCTGGTTTGTGGTCATAGTACAACCCTCGGAGGACTTTTACGGCCCTTGGAGAAATTTGAAGTGGTCCTCGAATGAAAAATGTTCCCCACCCCCTGAAGCGAGTCATTGGGATGGGCTAAGCATGACGTCTACGCCTATGGTGCAAGCCAAAGTGAAAGCCCAACTGGTAAAAACTCCAACTCCCATTGTCATTGTGACATAGCACTCCACAGCACACAGTGCTCACTGCACACAATGAAATTGCATTAATGCCTCATCTATGCAAGGAGGCAGCCCCCAATGGCGCCCCAAGGGAGCAGTGCGGCGGAAGGACGGTAACATGCGCAGGGTACCTCAGACATGGAGGAGGATGGGGTAGAGCACTGGTTAATTCCTCCCCCCTCACCAATCTGATGGGGCAGGAGTCCAACTCAGTTCAACAAAGACGCTTTTGCACACCTCTGTAGTTGGGCAGGTGCATAGGATGTTATCCCAGGGGGGTTGTCAGTCAAGTGCAAAGAAATCCTGCACACTGTCCATTCCACCAACAAACTTTAATACAACGTTGGTGGAATGGACAGTGTGCGGGATTTCTTTGCACTTGCACGAGTCGAACTGGCAACCTTTGGGATACAAGTCTGACGTCCTAACCGCTAACTAACCCATGACTGCCCACCAGGGCTTGAAATCAACTTTTTCGCCCACCAGCTACTGTGGCTAGTAGTTTCCCCGAGTCACTAGCCATTCAGGTATTCCACTAGCCACAGATTATTAATTTATTTTGTTTTCTTTATCATGATAGTGTACGTCTTACCTCAGAAGATGAGGTGCTAAAGCAAAATGAGTGTAAAGCTTTCTACATGGAAGTATAGAAACTTTAGAGTTACTGTACTGAGCTTTTTCTTGAACTTAAATACAAACAATGGATACACAAGGAGCAAACAAAAGAATATAGGCTACTATGATGCGTATGTCATACCAAGGAATAAGCTGCCAGCCAAATTGGCTAGTGAAACTGAAAGTATTACTAGCCACAGGCAAGTTTTACCAGCATTTGGCCGGTTGGCAGGTGCCAATGTCAAGCCCTGCTGCCCACCAGGCCCAGACTACAGTATAGCTCTACAGCAGTATGTAGAGCTCGCTCTGCAGAACTGTAGGGCTACCCTCATTCATAGAAGGATCAGGAAGCGCGCTCAACACCTTGTCGTCTAATATTTTACACTGGGTGCTTAACTTCGTCAATGAATGAACTCAAATCTCAAAGTTAAGTAAATAAAGAAGCACTCATCAGATTTCTTTTTTCCTTTTTTAATCGCCTGACATCACAGACGTTTCGGGCTTACACCCTTCTTCAGTGTGAAATGGCCATTCCCAGGTGGGGTCAAAGGTGAAATCGCCATTTCAACAGAAATTAAAAAAGACAAAAAGAAATCTGAAGAGTGCTTCTTTATCTACTCTCATTCATACCAGTTCTTATTAAAACTCTCCAATGGCCTGTCTGATGAGACTATCGATAATAACACATCTGCCATATGGCTTTTAAGTTCATGGCTCGTGCAGTCAACATGGATGCTAGTGCTTTCACAGGTGCTGCGTTGGCGCCAAAACTTCCTTTCTTATTGTGATGGCCCCAATCGGGATATCCTCCCGCTAAAAACAACAGCAGAAACAATAACAAAGAACCTATTAATGAATCACAAGGAAGAGTGGAGATGTACTTACGTATCTAAGCATCAAGACATCCAGACACACACACGCACACACCTGCAAACCTACTGTAGGCTAGACACACACATGCACACACATGCGTGCACGCATGTACGCACGCACGCACGCACACACGCACACACACACACATACACACACACACGCACACACACACACACACACACACACACACACACACACACACACACACACACACACACACACACACACACACACACACACACACACACACACACACACACACACACACACACACACACACACACACACACACTTCCACATCAGATGATTACAAAACATTGTCTCTATTCATCAGACAGAACTCCTCTGCACTCTGATGTAAACTAAACAGGTCATAGCAATGCACCATGACTAAGCCAGCCTGTGCACTCATGAAAAAACACTCAGGACATTGGTATAGAAATCTGTAGAGGCCTATAAGTGATAAATGACAACCAGGTGTTACTGAGGATTTCTATATAATCCACGGTGCCATGGAAAGCAATTCATGTGTAGGGACTATGAAAAATGCTAAGTGGAGGGAAAAAAACAAGTGACTTACCTCAGTATACAGCAGTGTGTGTGTGTGTGTGTGTGTATGTGTGTGTGTGTGTGTGTGTGTGTGTGTGTGTGTGTGTATGTGTGTGTGTGTGTGTGTGTCCTCTGGGTTCTGTCCTTAGTTCCCCTCGATCAGGCCACAGCACGTTGCTCCCATCTGCAAGAAGTCACAAGTATCTCTTAAGTTTGAGAAAGCATGCACACACACACCACACACACACACACACACACACACACACACACACACACACACACACACACACACACACACACACACACACACACACACACACACACACACACACACACACACACTCCCTAATTGTAAACAGAGAATCGGCCTGCCTGAGTTCAGTGGGTAAATATAGGCTCCTGCAGATTGCAATGCAAACATCCGACGAGTGACACATGTTGTTGTAGCCTATGGGGAGTGGGGAGGTCTTGGAGGCTGCAGCAGCTATTGTGTGACTCTATCTTTTTTTTTTTTTTAATCTAAACCCATCCACATTTTTTTTTATCTTTGTCTTTTTGGTATTTCTCCTTTTTAATTCTATATTTCTTTCACATCATACTAATATAACATAATAACATAGCTCCAAAATGTAATTAAACTTCAGGTTAATCATACAAAGGCCATAATAAGCAAAAGTAAAAATAGATAATAAAAAATAACTCAATAGTATTGAAAAAAATAAAAAAATAAAAAATAAAAAATAAAGAGATTTATCTTTTAGAGTTTTCATTTTAGGCTAGTTTATTATTTGTCTCTCTACACTCCAGTTTTCCCAATGTTCTCCTTCTATAATATTTACTCTATTTTTGCATTTCGAACCAAAAATAAAAATTTCCCCCAGTTAAATGATTATATTTTGTATTCCTTCTGTCACAGCTTGTTGTCTCTCTCTATCTACCCGCTGGCTGGGAGAGTGGTGGGGAGGTTGTTTTTATTCACTGGACATAAAGGCACAGCTTTCCTGAATGCACTAGGCCTATATGACAAAGAAACTGGTTTTGCAACCTACAAAACAGAATTCTCACTGTATCTTGGTCAGTGATTTACTTCCAAATTAAAGCTTAAAATTGACCTTTGTAGGCCTAGTCGCAAATTTTCAATTTTGAATACATACCATGTATTTGAGAAATTTACAGTGTGGGCAATTTATATTGAATTTGAGCAATTTGGTGACTAGTTCAGCAACATGGGAATGGTAGTTGTTTATGCCTCCACTCTGTAGGGGCCGCTGCAGGGATTTGACAAAAAACATTTCACATCCCAATGACTGCGGTGCCTGTCTTGTCTTTCTCGTTGATTTCTCGGTGTGCTTCCTGGTTGATGTTAGGAAAATATTTCGTGCAAATCTGTAAGCAAACGAAGTATTAAACGTATCCGATGCTTTGAAAGAGACCCTGGGCGTCTGGTGCGCAAGTGGACATAGCACGAAATGGCTTTCTCCTTGCCACGGGCAACGTGATTGTGCAGAATGCAAGCGAACTACGAACCACAAGTTGCACAGCAGCGGACACAGCTTCAATGAGAGGAACACCATCCGACATGGCCTACGTTCGTGTAGTATATTTGTTAGGACTGAGGAGTGTTAACTAAACGCTGAACTTCAGGATGTTACCTCAACATTTGCTACACCGCATTTGAGACCTTTGGTCGAGAACCAGCGACGTTTCTCAGCGACAATACTGCTAAACTCCTGCATGCAAGATGCCGCTTGCCCCTTCAAACCAGCCGCAGCTGATACGCTCCAGTCAGAAAGACGACTACTATCAGACCTGTCTGAAAAATAACGCCAACGAGGTCTTCCAGGCGTTCACTGGTGAGTAGACTATAGTGCAGTCAGGTCAAAGACGTGCATAATGGCATTGTCATTCAGTGCAACGGATACCTTCTGCTGACTGTAATGGTAAAAAAAAAACCGATTTTTAAATTGTTTCAAGTGAATGGATGACAGCCGAGGCGGTCATGAATTCACTGGAAAAATAAATAAATAAAATGTTTTTTTTACAGTCAGCAAGGTATCCGTTAGGCCTACACTGAATGACAATTTCATTTTGCACGTCTTTGACCCAGTCACACCACAACTGTGGCTGACTGTTTGGAGCTTGCTCCAGTTTTGTTACAACTGACTATTTTTATTTTTCATGACAGGGTCCAGGCAATGGCTGAAATGGAGAAAGGAGGTAGAGTTGTTGTCCGATCTGGCCTACTACAGTTTGACAACATTCTCAGGTGAAATGCAGAAAATATATCGAATTCTAGTATACATAATACAAACATGTAATTCTCCATACTACAAATTATTCTGCAGGTGAGTCAAAGACGTCCAAAAAGGAATTGTCTTTCAGTGTAAGGGATACCTTCTGCTGACTGTAAAAAAGCAAGATTTTTAAATAGTTTGAAGTGAATGCATGACAGCTGAGGATTTCATGAATTCACTGGAAAAAAATAAAATAATAAGAGTCATGTTTTCTACAGTTAAAGTCAGCAGAAGGTATCCGTTACACTGAATGACAATTCCTTTTTGGACGTCTTTGACTCAGGTGCATGTCCATCTCCAGATGTACTGGTAAAGTAAACACTGTACTTTTCATGTGTTCAGGGTACCAAACGCTGGGCGAGGAGTATGTCAACATAGTGCAGGTGGACCCCACGAAGCGACGTGTGCCATCGCTGACCCGCCGCGGTGCCTTCATCCTCTTCCACACCTTCGCGCCTTACCTGCTGGACAAGCTCTTGGTGTGCGTGGAGAACGAGCTGGAGGCTGAGGACAGACCTGGAGCTCACAGGGACCCCCCGTCGCGCTGGAACCCCATGTTCTACATCAAGGCCTGGGTACAGCGGGCGGTGGCGGCCCTGACGGAGACCCAGAGGAAGAACCTGGTGCCGGTCATCTACGCCGCGCAGCAGGGCATCGCCATCGTCCACCGCGTCCACGTGGCTCTATTCTACATCTACAGCTCCTACTACCACCTCAGCAAGAGGGCCACAGGCATCAGCTATGTAGGTCCATCTCATCTCCTCTCTCTAGCCCAGGGCTGGGAAACCTTTTTTTAATTCCAGGGGCCACTTCAAATTTGACAAAGTCCTCCTCCAAGGGCCGTACTATGAACACAAACCAGGATTTCCCCCCTGCACTTTAGGCCTACTGTATATTGAAGACCCCACCTTCACTAGGTCCGATGAACTTAATTGTACTGCAAATGTAATTTCCAACATTTCCTTACAAAAACATGCTGTGTATTTCATGTAAAATTCCATAATATTAAACATATGTTGGAGGCCAGATAAGAATTTTTAAAAATGTGACTCTGCATGCTTTATTATCTGTGTGTGTGTGTGTGTGTGTGTGTGTGTGTGTGTGTGTGTGTGTGTGTGTGTGTGTGTGTGTCAGTCTGTCTGTCTGTCTGTCTGCCTGCCTGCCTGTCTGTATCTGCCTGTGTGTGAGTGTGAGTGTTTGTGTGTGTGTGTGGGTAATTAGTGCAAAATATATATACAGTATCATTCTTACGTGTGTGTGTGTGTGTGTGTGTTTGTGTGTGTGTGTGTGTGTGTTTGTGTGTGTGTGTGTGTGTCTCCTCCACAGCTCCGTGTCCTGAGCGGCCCCAGGGATGAGCGTGTGATCCGCAACAGCTACCGCCTGCTGGGGGCGGTGTCTCTGCTGCAGCTGGCCATCACCCTGGTGCTGCAGGCCAGGAACCTGCGGCAGAGGCAGAGGGCACGCCAGGAGTGGAGACAGCACCGGAACCTGCCCTCCAGGTACAGAGAGAGAGAGAGAGAGAGAGAATATGTGTATGAATGTGTTATGAACTGTTCAGAAAATGTACAGAGTGTAGGATCAGAGAGATAGAGAGAGAGAGAGAGAGAGAGAATGTGTGTATGCGTGCATATGCATGTTTGCAGAGGGCATGCCAGGGGCCGCACAGTAACCTTTACCCTCTAGGTGGGTTACCTGCAAAGAGATTCTGTGTGTGTGTGTGTGTGTGTGTGTGTGTGTGTGTGTGTGTGTGTGTGTGTGTGTGTGTGTGTATCTGTGTTATGAACAGTTCATAAATTGTGTCGACTGTAGGGGTGTACAATTTTGTCTTTTACTCTTAAGATCACTCTTACAACTCTGCAATATTTGTATCTGTGTGTTTTTTAACAGATTGTGATTCAAATAAAAGTATTAAACTGTGTCTCTGTGTGTGTGTGTGTGTGTGTGTGTGTGTGCGTGCGTATGTGTGTGTCTGTGTGTGTGCGCGCGCGTGTGTGTTAGCTCCCAGGCCGTGTCGTCTCCGTCGTCCTCGTCGTTGCGTGCGTCCCGCTGTATCCTGTGCCTGGAGGAGAGGCGCCATGCCACGGCCACCCCCTGCGGACACCTCTTCTGCTGGGAGTGCATCACCGAGTGGTGCAGCAACAAGGTCCGTCGTCAACACACCAAAACATGGACTGTTGGCCTTGGGCCTAGCTCAAACAGCTAAATCACCTAAAGGACCAGTTCAGTCAATTTCAATATGCTGTTGTATTGCTCACGAGACCCTTGACTTGTCAGTACCCGGTGATGCCACATTTTTCGGCTAAGCCCTTTCCGAGATATGAGCTATTCTAATGGGGGCAGCATTTGTTTACATTTTTTTTTAATTTACATAGGCCTACTCCAAATATTTTCCCAAAAGGTACTGCCGTTTGCTAGTTGTCTACTGATGTTGTACAACCTTTTGGATGTTTTTGGGAATAAGTAAAAATGTTTTTTTGAAATGTAAACAAAGCGCTGCCCCCATTACAATGACCAAGATCTCGGAAAAGGCTGAAGAAGAAAAAAAAAAAAACGCAGGTACTGACAAGTCCAGGGTAGTGTGAGCATTACAACTGCATGTTGAAATTGACTAAACTGGTCCTTTAACTGTTATGGTGGGGACCCAGGTTCAATTCTGGCCAGAGGTCATTCACCGATCCTTCCCTCTCTCTCCCACTCACTTTCTGTCTCCTCTCACATGGGCCTGTGTAAATAAAGGCAAAAAAAACACAAAAAAGACAACACAAAATTACAAAAAATACAAAAAAGGGATAAAAGAACTGCTAGCAACCTACCCTTTCATTCAAATGGGCACCGGCCGCCGCCAATTGATCCCACAAGAGATTTTATTAGGGAAGAGGAGATTTGTCTCTCCTGTAAACGTCCATAGAAATTAACGGTGAAGATTCGTAACGCAAATATGGCGTCTACCCGCACATCTCCCGCCTTTCTGGTAACAAGAGCCAATGTGCCTGCTGAGCTGCGTTGCCATTGATCCAATCATGTGGCTGCATCGGCGCACGCGAAATGTTGCGCATGCTCAGTTGTGAAAAGGTGTTGCTCTCGTGCCGTTATGGAGGTACTGCGCCTGCGCTCTGCCAAAAAAATGTGAGAAAAGTGGCTTAAAAAGCCTTATTTTGACTCTTATGACACAACCAAGCAGTCTAGATTGATCAGTTTTTCACGGTGGTTTCAACCATATGGTTTTCACAACCGCTGGGTTCCCTCCCGTCCTGTACTCAGTTTCCCCATTCATTTTTCCCATTGACTCTCAGATCTGGTCTCACTAATCGCGAAATAGCACCCCGAAGGCGTCAACAAGATGGCGGCGAAGTGGCGTAACTTATATAGGAAGAACTTTGATCCCACTGACTTGGAGTGTACATGAAATTCACTGTGGGACCGCTGG
The DNA here is from genome assembly GCF_034702125.1 of Engraulis encrasicolus. Lineage (NCBI taxonomy): Eukaryota > Metazoa > Chordata > Actinopteri > Clupeiformes > Engraulidae > Engraulis > Engraulis encrasicolus. Next base: position 9,028,890 of record NC_085866.1, on the reverse strand, counting down.
TTCCGTTGGCTTCACTGCCTCCGCCAAAAAGTCCACAATTTTTAACTTTCCAGTCTGAAACGAATCAGCGGTCTGCCAATCTCACCTTGTGTATGCATGTAACACATGAAAAGACAACCCCAAATCTGTTATTCACGCCTACCTTCATACATTGATGAACAGTGCCCATGTGAACGAAGGGCTTATGTGCTATGTGGATTTCTAGCTAAGTATTTATTTTGTTATCAAAATGGTTGCATGTTATATACAGCTAGTAATTATAAAACATTGCAGATTACACAATGTCGAACACATAGTACACACATGTCCATATCAGAAAAGTGTTGGAGGTTTATATCAGTAACGCATCAATAAACTTAATTTGTTACAATTAAACACTGTCAATGAGTATGGAAGGTATGGCTATCTAATGACTGACGTTACGAAACGTTTTTTATTTCTTTTTTCAGAGTGAGTGCCCATTGTGCAGAGAGAAGTTCCAACCCCATCGCCTGGTTTACCTTCGTGGCTACAAGTAGATGAAGGCATCACCGTTTCGCAGTCTTCTGTGCCGCACTGGATTGCGGTGCTGTGGACCTCGGCAAATGGGGGTTACTGTGCTCGCAAATTGACCTTGAAAAAACAGACATACATTGATAGCATGAACTCGGTGTGCTGAAGAACAAGTAGGCTACATGAAGTACAGGGACATGGACTGGAGCAATGGAGTACAGATGACTGAATTGAAGTTTCACTGCTGCATTGCTGAACCTGCACCCCTTCCTTTTGGATTGTCTTCTAGAACATTGATGGCAGAATTCCATAAATGACTGTTAGGAATATTGGACTGCTCTATTATCTTTATCCCTTATTGTTCTATTTTAGTCTTATTTCCTAATGGATATTTAAATGAAATGTTGATCATTAATAATCAACAATAATCTGCTTGGTAATTGCGTAGTTTTTATTATAATAACCAAGAGTATTGATAATATTATGGATTGTATCAGTCCACTGATGTAAAAATAAATAAAAATTTGCCTGATGTTTATGTCACATCCTTCTTTTAATAAGAGTGTTAATTGTCAATATATTGACATGCAATTAGCTACCCAATTAAAGAAGTTATTACATTTGTGAAATCACTTCAAAGACACATTCTTGCACCTGCTATGCTTCTGCAAACATTTTTGTTTCTTTCCCCCTTGATCAGCTGAAAGAGAATACAGAAGCGAGGCCACTCGACTGTTCACAAAAACCATGGAAACCATTAATAAGCTATTCACATAAGTAGAGTCGAGCTCAAAGTAAGATAGCTCTACTCTGTGAAGAGGGAGGCTACTTTGTGACAGCTGCTGGAGAGGAGGCCACACAGGGCGCGAATGAATCAACCTGGGTGACAGACGTCAAACCAGGAGACTTCATAGGGCCCCGATACAATGTAGCATAGATTACAACATAATCTTGTGAGCAGCTTATCGTGGTGGTGTCGTGTGCCCTGTCGAAGTCACTTCTTCATTGCACGTCGGTTTGTGTTTACAGTATGAGGCGCGGGCATGAGGACTCGCGTGGCATGCTGAATAGGTAAATGGACGTTTTTTTCCCTAGGTGCTGTAGACACGGTGTGCGTTGTAAAATAGCCTATCCATTGAATTTCAATTAGGAGCTCACGTCAAAGTTACATTTTTGTTCACAGGTAAAATAGATGAATTGGGCTCTGCCTGAGGATGCTTCTCTGAAGATTAAAACAATAGTTTAAAGGCTATGCTATTTAAAGTCAGATGGATGGCCATTATTATGAGAGACGCAGTTGGTCTCAAAGCGACCCTGACTACAACGAGACGCTCAGGTTCACGCAGTGCAACCTCCCGGCGTGTGATGAGAATGTCGACGAGGTCCTTGAACTTCTGTCAACGCTCACCGACGAGAAGAGTCCACACCTGGGGTCTGCTCTGGCCCGCAGCACACCTGCGAAACCGGCCTCTGTGGAGGAACCCAGGCTACTCCGTCAACGGCATTTCCATAATAACCACAGTCAGTCTGGCGATGACAGTTGGCCGTGCCGTTGGAAGAAAGACCACTTCAATGGGAGCGCAGCAACAACAGCCAAGTTAAACCTATCTGTGACAGAATTTGGGCTCATAACAGACCAAGACACATCTCTAAATTCAGCAGACATCGACACATCGTCCAGTTCAGCGGTCATAGATGAAAACAGAACGCGCTTAGAAAAATCAGAGGGTGTTTTTGTCTCTTTCGAATCGTTTCATTTACTAGTAATGTGTCGTTCACGAACGAACCGTTCGTTTTGAACGAGTCTTTGAAGTGAACGAAGCGAACTAGTTCCCCGCCTCTCGTTCACTTCGTTCGTTGGTGAATCACCGGTCTGTCACTAGTCAGTCAGACTAGCAGAAGTGGTCGTCCAATGAGCATTTTAATCTGCGCAAAGGGGCACCACTTTATCTCTTAATGTGATATCTTAATATTACCAGAGTTTTTACACATACCGAGTATTTAGTTCATAATTTAGAAGAGCTCAGCAGTTCACATAGTCCACAGTTCACAGCTCTGAACGAGCTGAGCTCTCGTTCCTGAACGAGGAGCCAGTGAACTGCAGCCAATGGTTTCCATGACCACGAATACACAACTTAACGTGGCAGAGACGGGGTCCGCTCATTTTTCCGACGCACCATTGGTCCGATGCGTCAATGTTCCGAACATTTCCCATTGATCCTACAGCACTTAGTCTCTGATAACTTTTTACCAATTAAATGAAACCCTTTGTCCCGACAGTCCAATGTTCCGACCAAAAGCTGCTTTAGATCACCGTCATCTCTGAAGCCTACGCAGTGGTCATGGTGCTGTCTGTGACAGGTTAGGTTTAGGGAAAGTTTTGGTCAAGGCACAAATTGAAAACTCAGAAACATTGCAATAGCCTACTGACAGGTTAGGGTTAGGAAGGGTTTTGGGTAGGGCACAATTGTAAAACTTGGCAACATTGCATTAATGACAGGTTATGTTTAGGGGTGGTTTTGGTAAGAGCACAGCAAGACCGACTCAGACGACATCTATGTGCTCGTCGCAGCGCATGCAGCTGAAGTCTACTTGGCACCGGGAAAAGCAGGACATACGACCTGGGATGATGACCAAACCCAAACAGCCATTGGTCGGAACATTGAGCTGTCGGAGCAAAGGGTTTCATTTAATTATTTCGAGTTAGTGGGCTGTAGGATTAATGGGAAATTTTCGGAATATTGACGAATCGGACCAAAGGGGTGTCGGAAAAATGACATGCTACCGGCAGAGACAAAGGCATACTTCTAGTTGGAAATGCCACTTGTAAATGATATTTTATTCTTTTTTTAATGGGTGATACTGTTCAATACATAAAATTAATCTGCAAAATAGGTTTCAGGTGATATGTTTAGACACGAGGAGCACCTTAGATCTACACAGCACAGCGCGAACGAGAGACCAGTCTGGGCGCATAGCAACAGTCTCCATGACCACGAATAAACAACTTAACGTGGCAGAGAGGAAGGCATACTTTTTGGTTAAAACAGCTTGTAATTGGGCTTTTTAAAATGTGTGCTGCTGTTAAATAAATAATATAACTAGGCAAAATGAGTTAAGTTGATATGTTTGGACATGAGAAGCACACAGGCAAAGTATGAATGCCCCCCTCCTCCTCTCGTTCACTGAACTAGTTCGCTCGTCATTCACCCCTTGCTCTCCTGCATTGTGGCGTGACGTAATCAAAATGAACGACTGAACGAACTGTGAACGAACGAATCCCTCAGCAGAACTGAACGAAGAGAACGAACTGGCGCGAAAGAATCGCCATGCCCTTCACTATCATTTACAGAACTCGGAGGTTCCGATGTCGGTAGGGAGGAGGGTGTGTTTTGAGAGGGATCTGACAGATGGCGCAGAGAAGGGGGGTGGCGGTAAGAGGCATCTCAGACAGGGGGAGAGCCTCTCCACGTTTGATGATCTTCTGGAGTCTTCTTGGACATCAGCCACTCTTCACAGATCAATGTTAGACCTGGAGGTAAAGAACAACTTACCAAAAACAAAAGTAGGTTTTCTGTAGGGCCCATCACGTGTCTGTTGCATTTTCTCTCAGTGTCACCTCAACCTACTGTATATCAATAATTCATTGATTCAACTGTGCACATTTTTTTGCAATAGGCTACCTATTTGAAATATTCAAACATGTTTGATTGAGAAAAAATCATGTAGACAAATACTTTTTACTTATTCCCCAAAGTGAGCATTTTATTTGTGAAATATTATTTAGGCCTGCACGAACTT
>NC_085866.1:9009597-9019597 GCF_034702125.1 Engraulis encrasicolus | reverse complement strand
ATGTGTGCATGCAATTGTGCTAGTTCGTTACTTTATTGGTGAAATAAGTTGACTTTGCATCTCAAGTTACATTTACAAACTAGTTTATCAAAAGTCCAACTCTATTCAAAGGGCTGCTTGTGCAAACACAGCTCATATCATTGCTCCTCTGGGCTGTGATTTTATTTTTATAACTTTTAATTAACTTGGCAAAAAAAATCTGAAAAGAAAGGTGTTGAAGTGAAAATCAGATAGTGTGCTTAAATGTAAACAGGTAGTGTTTCTAGCCAGAGGCTGTTTGAGTGATCAGCTGTCTTATCTGATGTGGCCATGGTTCAGTTATTCTCCTCTGGAGGTTTTATTACAGTATTCCAGTACGCCGAATTCTGAGGCTACGCGCCCACGACAACGATAATGATAGGAAACCGTAGAACATTTCCACTGATGTGCCTATCATGCCCACGGCGACTGTGTTTTCTTGGGTTCGAAACGCAGAAAACACAAACGCTCACCAAAGTGAAGATCTTGAAAACGCTCCAACCTGTCGTCGCCGTTGGAACGACTCAAAACACAGAACGTGCACACGTTTTTTCTTAGCACACACAGCTGGAAGAAATATAATGTAATATTCACTCTGAATATCCTATAGATATGCGCGTCCTTTGATATGTGTGTACATGGGGTAGTATTACACAGATATCCACCCCCAAAAGCCTCTGGGCACGCAGATAAATTGCGGAGAAAAAAAAACGCTCTTCTGCGTTTATGACTTAGACCGTTGTCGTGGGCACGTAGCCTGAGAAAGTAGTAACTCTTGTAGTAGAAGAGGCCTGTGGCTTTGTGTATTGAATTTAGGATTAAAGGGATGAGTCTGGTCTCTTCCATTAGCAGATTTACAGATCTGTTTGTGTTAACCTGCCTGTGTTAGTCACAAAACCACCTTTTAAGAGTAGGACTTCTCTGCATCATTTAAAACATAAAGAAAAAGAAACAGCCACATTAGTTTATGCATTCAGAATGCACAAGGAAACAGCCTGCCCATTAAGCCGTGTATTTCTTGATCTAATACTCTAACATTTCTAGTTAAATGACCAAGCTGGCCCGAATTGATTATTCTAGGCATCTGTCAAGGTGATGCTGACCCACACAGTGCACAGTGACAGTAGCCCTTCCCTTGGATGGCAAGAGACCATTGAAAACTCAGACCCTGTGGCATATCGTAAGGTGAGGAATGGCATTTTAGCCTGCAGGCATGCTGTCATTAGGCACAAAGACGCACGCGCACGCACACACGCACACACACACACACACACACACACACACACACACACACACACAAACAGACACACACACTCACAAACACATCCACATAAATATGTAAACAAACACACAAACGCAGACATCCACACACACAGGAACATACGCAAACATCTAGATTGAGGTTGCCACACAGCTGAGCCACCACACACATGCGAAAGATAGGCCGGCGTGCACGCTGCATATTTCCCAGTAATGGAGAAGGATGGCAGGGGCCGCTGGGCAGAGACTATCATTATCTGCTCTCGCCCCGCTCCGCTCCGATCCGCTCTACCTGTGTGAAATGCTGTTTGGGAAAGGCAGGAATTGGCCACTTGCCCCCTGATGGGGATGCTACTTATTTATTTAGTCTGTGTGTGTGTGTGTGCGTCTGTGTGTGTGTGCCTGTGTGTGTGTGTGTGTGAGAGAGAGAGGGGTCGAAGTAAAGAGGGAGATAGAGAGAGAGCAGTGTGTGTATGCGTGTGCATGTGCGCATGTGCGTGTGTGTGTGTGTGTGCGCTTGTGTGTGTGTTTGTGTGTTTATGCCTGGAGGTAGTGGCTAGTGTGAAACAGCAATCAAACAGCAGTGGCTTTACACTGTAATGTGTGTGCTGTAATGCTGCAACCCCACCCCCCCCCCCCCTGCCCACTGGGTGCTGTTTGGCCTGACCAGGCCTGGACTGGGACCACAAACCAGCCCGGGCATTTTGGCATAGACCAGCAGTGTTGCCAGATGTGTCTGACCAAATCCCGCCCAAAAGCTTCTCGAAAACCGCCAAAATGCACTAAATTCCGCCCAAATTCAACAATTTACATTGACTTCTATGGGTCCAAAACGGCTGGGGAAAAAAACCCGCCAAATGTCCAAATTTCCCCGTTTTTTACCCGCAGACGCTCATCCAAAGTAGCCCAATCGGGCGGGCACCCGCACAATCTGGCAACACTGTAGACCAGCCCCTCTCCTCCCCCACCCCCCATGCTACAATTCTACAGTCCACTGATGGGGCGCCTCATGCAAGTGGTGGGCCAGTCTCGCAGGCAATATTATTATAAACAAATAAAACACAGACGCATCGTACCGTCACCCCAATGACTCTTGTGTTGGCCCACTGGGAAAATGTCCTTTATGCCAGATGACCAGTCCAGCCCAGCCCTGGGCCTGGCGTTTGTCTGATCTCTGATCTCTCATGCACAGATATCAGCCTGCCATCATCATAGGTGTCAGGGAGCAGGCGGACCGGACACACACACACACTGAGAGATATGGCCCAAATATGATTTCTACTTCCATACTTCCAACAGAGAACCCTGTCATTTGTGTGTGTGTGTGGGCGTGTGTGTGCGTGTGCGTGTGTGTGTGTGTGTGTGTGTGTGTGTGTGTGTGTGTGTGACTGAGTGTGTGCGCATGCGTGCCTGCCTGCGTGTGTGTGTGCTTGTGCGTGTGTGTGCTTGTGCGTGTGCATGTGCGTGCTATGTGTGCGTACGTGTAGACACACATGCTATGCGAGCGTGCATGATGAGTGTGGTCATGTGTCAGGGGTTGTGTGTGTGCATACCAGATTGTGTGTTGCTCCTTATATATTGAAACTGTAATTTTCTCTTAGGCTGTGCTGTGATGAAATTGTGGGACTGAAATTGGAGTGATGAAATTGTAGGAATGAGATTGGACTGGAAGAAATACATTTCTCAACAGCATGGCAATTCACAAGAACTGTAAGCGTCGCCCACCACTCCCCTGTCACTCACTCACACGGTCAACATGGCACACCACATACGTACTGGACATGCAGCTCACTGATATGAAGATACGATAAGCACGCTTATTCATTAAAAAATATGTGTTGTTGAGCTTATCGTGACCTTGTTATTGTAGGATTATTTGTGAGATAGACAGATAGATTGATAGATTTCTAGATAGACTTTATTGTCCCCAAAAACATATATTGTATATATGTATTGTTGGGTTTATAGTGCCTTTGTTATTATAGGATTGTGTGATTAGATAAATAGATAAACTGACTTTATTGGCCCCAAGGGGAAATTGGTTTTCACCACAAGGGTGCCAGTGCAGCTGAGCATGCGTCTAGTAGGGGTGTAAATAATCATCGAAATGTATCGATGCATCGATGTATCGTCCGGCGATTTAATCGAATCGCATCATATCATGGGGCATTCTGAAGTATCGAAAATAATCGAATCGCTGGCCCCTGTCCAATGCCCTGGCTCCATAACATAATAGAAGTGGAAAGGTATTGGGGGGAAAATCGAATCGAAACGAGTCGTATCGTATTGTTGCGAATTCTTAAGAATCGAAAATAGGCGAATCCCTGCTTTAAGATATCGATTATGTATCGTATCGTCATGGAGGCTGTGATTTACACCCCTAGCACCGAGTACAACGGGAAAGGGACAAAGTGACAGGAAAGTAAACCACTGAGCCACAGCACCTCCAGAATTATTATTTTACAGTTACAGTTACAGTTGTCATATATCCGCCACGCCTCTCTTTTTGAATGTGGGCACTAATTGCATCATTCATTTATTACAGTATCTCAAAGAGTGACATGCGTTTTGATGAAGTCTATTGTTCAGCACTCAGCAGCCCTCTAAATCAGATCAGTGATTCGGTGACATAGCATCTTAGTCCATCATTGAAATTAAGGATAGACCGATATACAGTATATATCGGTATCGCTATCGGGACGATATTTGCATATTTTAAGTGTATCGTATCGACCGATACGCGTGTGGTTTTGGCCGATACGCAATATTATTTTATGTCATTCAGGAATTTTTTAAAAGCACCAAGACACTTCATTTTTTTATTACTTGATTGTTAGACATTACTTGATTGTTAGAGTGGGTGTTTAAATGTTACAAGTTCTACGTCAATTTGATAATGTTAAAGGAATGTTTATTTTTAACTTGAGACCTGGAATATTTGTCATTTTTTTAACCCATATCGACCCCAAATATCGGGTATCGGAAATCGGGTATCGGCCAAGGGTGATGAAAAAAGAATCGGTATCGCATCGACCATTAAAAAACCTGTATCGGTCGACCCCTAATTGAAATACTACTGTAGCCTAAAAAACAGTGAATCGCTGGGATACCTGCACCTGGTGGAGTCACTCGGATCATGAATCACTATTGAATGAATCAGTCATGTACTGCAACTTGTAAGTTGTTCTGAAGAAGTGCATTATGACGGATTTCTGAAAAACCCTGGATTGAGACTGAGAAAAAAAACACCCACTTGGCTGCTAGCATCATTATATTCATGACTGATTAATTTTACGCACACTTGGCCAATCAGGGTAATTACAATGCAGTGAGCATGAATTTATAATTAGTCAAAATTCTCTGGATACAGGGACTAAATCATAAGGACTGTTATTTTAATACTTACTATTGTGGGAATACTCATTGTGGCATTCAGAGACAGAGTTCCTGCCGCTCTACCGTTTATAGAGAGTCATGTGTAATTTGCATTCACCTGTGTAGCAAAGGGGAGTAGAGTTGCCCCAACACCAGGAATCGAATCTGACCCCTCTGGGGTACTATACTGGGGCTCTGACCGCTACACTAAAGAGCCAGGCACATTGGTATGACGGGCAGAACACACCCTCAACCCTAGTGATGGTCACTATATCACAACCTGTACAGGGCTTGACATTAACTTTTTCACCCACCGGCCACTGTGGCTAGTGGTTTTCCCGAGTCACTAGCCATTCGGATATTCCACTAGCCACAGATTGTATTGCTTTTTTTCCCTTTATCATGATGATGTACGTCTAACTTCAGAAGATGTGGTGCCAAAGCAAGATGATTTCTACAAGGAAGTATATCAAGCAAATAGAAATCAAGCTTGGCTTTTCTTGAACTTAAATGTAAACAATTAATACACAAGAGGCAAACAACAGAATATAGGGCAAGATGTGTAAGTGATACCAAGGAACAAGCTGCCAGCCAAATTGGCTAGTAACACTGAAAGTATTACTAGCCAAAGCCACGTTTTACCAGCATTTGGCCGGTTGGCAGGTGCCAGTGCCAAGCCCTGGACCTGTGTATACTTGACCTTTTTTTTAGTAACGACTCCATATACGCCACTGATGGTTGGTCAATCAGTCCATCCATCCGTCAGTTGAAAACCAGTTTGCTTTTTGCAGGGTTTCCATATGACATACAGTAGGTCTGATGATGTTTATTTCTGCATCTTTCCACAGTGGAAGTCTCGCCTGGAATCCAGACAAGGCCAGAGCAGCCCAGAGGATGATGGGATTGTGGAGGACCTGAGGAGGAGGCTTACCCAGGCCAGTGACACGCCTGTGCTGCACACCGCCACCAGCACCTGGAGGATACACACACAGGGCCAGGAGCTACTCAGGGCTGCACACATTCACTACCAGTAAGATACTGTACATCTTCGTATTAGTACACTATCACGATCCGATTCGATCACGATTCAGGAGGTAGCGATTTGACTCGATTCTATGCGATCCGATCAGGTCCAATCCGATTCAATTGTACAATGCGTTGCAATGCATTACATTCCTACTGAAAGCAAAGCAAATGTTTAATCAGTCATGATGAGGCAATACAAGTGGTCAGATACTGAGCAACAATTTATTGGCTGTTTTCTGTATCAGTCTGTATCAGTCTTGCAATGTTTTGAAGTGCTTTTATTTAATTTAACATTCATTTGCTCCCGAAATATCCATGGAAGTAATTGAAACGTAAGAAAATTGCCGGATCGATTCTGGAACTCGCCGGATTGATTCTGGATCGTCCATGCCCCGCATTGGATTGCATCACCGAATCGATCATTGTTGACACCACTAACTACCATTGTGATACATTAGTAAATTCATGCACTCCACTCAGCCCAATGCAATTCACTATTCCTCTTTTATGTGGACCTGTTGCACTGATGTAACATTGGATTATCATTCCCTTCAAGTCAGTCTGGCCAACCATTGTGAAAACACTAATGAATGCTTACAAAATACTAGACGTTTTTCCTCTGTCTTTGTTATTTTTGTAAACAGGCTCACAAATTAAGCCTTTAATATGAAACCTGAGATTATGTTTTTGTCAGGAGATCCACGTGAGGTGTATTCAGTGGCGCCTCATTTCCTCAAAACAGCATAGTTCCCAGCACTTTATTAAATCATCAGGAGACATCAGGAGTAGTTATGTGCGCACCATTAAGCTAACCGCAGAGGGTTTATATCACTACTGTTAATTTAACCGCTGTGGTGGAGGAGGCTTTGGCGAAATTCACAACCTGGTAGGCAAACTAGGCAATTGCCTGGGGCTATCAGCTGAAAGGGGGCCCCCAATAATGACTGGTTATGTACCTTTATTTAACCCCTTACTGCACAGCATACCTCCAGTGGCATGCTGCAATTGTCATTGAAGAGTTAACTACCATAGTACTATGGCATAGCACAGAGCCTTTAGTAATACACTTTGACTTGGTCATTGCCATTCTGGTAACAGCAAATTTACAACTTAAATGACTGCAATGGCAACTTTGTGAGTGTGGCAATAGCTCCCTAAAGTGCAATAGGCGACACGTGCAATGATACTGCTGTCCAAGTCTCTCTTGAGGGGTACTTTGAAGAGAAGAAAAGGGCCCCACGTCCCTCTTAACTTTGGGCCCCCAGATACCTTGAAAGGGCCCCACACGTCCCTCTTAACCTAGGGCCCCACGTCCCTCTTAACCTAGGGCCCCACGTCCCTCTTAACCTAGGGCCCCACGTCCCTCTTAACTTTGGGCCCCCAGAAACCTTGAAAGGGCCCCACACGTCCCTCTTAACCTAGGGCCCCCAGATACAGTACCTTGAGAGGGCCCCACACGTCCCTCTTAACCTAGGGCCCCCAGAAACCTTGAAAGGGCCCCACGTCCCTCTTAACCTAGGGCCCCCAGATACCTTGAAAGGGCCCCACATCCCTCTTAACCTAGGGCCCCTGAATACCTTGAAAGGGGCCCCGGAGGAGGGTTTAGCGCCATTCTGCCCCCAGCTCTTGGAGGAAGAACAGTCAGGGTTGCCAGATGAAGCTGATGATTTCCAGCCCAAAAAATGCTCAAAACCCGGCTGGAAGCACCAAATCCCACCCAATTCTATTGATTTCTAGGGCCAAATAGTGGGCGCATTTTCCTGTAAAATGCCATTTTTACCCACAGACGGCCATCCTAAGCAGCCCAATTGGGCGGGAAACCGCCCAATCTGGCAACACTGAGAACGGTACAGTACAGTGCAGCACCTGTGCTTTGTTCAGGCCTGCCCTCTGCCACTCACTGACTTGCAGCCATTGTACTGTGCTCTGGCTCATAATGGCCAGTGATGAGCTCATGGTTATGTAACCGCACCCATCACTCTACCTGTGTGTGTGTGTGTTTGTCTGTGTGTGTGTGTGTGTGTGTGTTTGTCTGTGTGTGTGTGTGTGTGTCTCTGTGTGTGTGTGTCTGTGTGTGTCTGTGTGTGTGAGAGAGAGAGTAGTGGGGTGCGGTAGTATCACCTGCATTTCCTCTCTAACCTGTGGGTGCCTTACGTCAATACAGTGTGGTCACATAAACTCTGTGTGTGTGCACGTGTGTGTGTGTGTGTGTGTGTGTGTGTGTGTGTGTGTGTGTGTGTGTGTGTGTGTGTGTGTGTGTGTGTGTGTGTGTGTGTGTGTGTGTGCAAGTGTGTGTGTGTGTGTGTCTGTGCGTGTGTGTGTGCACATGTGTGTGCGTGCGTGCGTGCGTGTGTGTACTCTATCCTCCCCCTCTTTTCCCAGACTCTTAGTCCTCCTAACACACCCTCCATCCATCCCGACTGAGTCAGAGGTGAAATACATTTTCACTTGCTGCTTACTGTATTTTGCGACACCTCACCTCACCTCCCTTTTCTTTTCTTCCTTGTGTTGATGTTTATACAGTTGAGATTAGTCATCTAACGTTTACCAGGCGTATGATGTCACCAACAGTGTGCTTGATTTTAAAAATGAAATAAAGAGCAGGACAGCACTCCAAGTTTTGTGGTTTGTTGCCCATCAGACGTTTCGGGGTTAACCTTCTTCAGTGTCGGGAAACCAACACACTGCCCGACACTGAAGAAGGTTAACCCCGAAACGTCTGACGGGCAATAAACCACAAAACTTGGAGTGCTGTCCTGCTCTTTATTTCATATATTCTTGAGGAATGAGCACCCAGTTGTTTACTTTGTTTGAGTTGAGCGTGTTAACACACTGAGTGCTTGATTTTAAAGCATTGATATGTTATTCAGCTGTAAAATAAGACTTACAGTATAAAATGGTGTAATACTGTATGTACACGGATTTGCTCGTCATTTTATTTACCGTTTTAATTAGAGATGCACCGGATCCTGATTTTTAGGATCCTGCAGGATACCAGATCCACTGCTTAAGATCCTGCCGGATCCGGAACCGGATACTGGATCCTACGAAAGGGTTAAAACACATAGTCTACTCGCACACGTGGGCCCTTTTTATTACACTGGCTCAAACTATTTTTTAGACTCACTGGCTTACTGCCACTCTGCCTGCACTGGCCGCTTCCAAATGGCTTTCACTCCATGTAGCAATTTGGGTTGTGAAAGACTGACTGAAAAACCTAGGCTAGAGATGCACCAGATCCTGATTTTTAGGTAACTGCCGGATACCAGATCCACTGCTTAACATCCTGCTGGATCTGGATCCTGTGAAAAACCCTAATATCCTGCCGGATCCGGAACCGGATCTTGGATCCTGTACATCTCTAGTTTTAATGCCTCCCCATGACCTGCAACGCCAGAGTTTGGAAAAATAAAGCACCCAACTGTCAACAACGAAAAACTGAACATTACTTTCGGTGTTAATTGGCACATTATGTACTGAACCTGTATGTGTGTGTGTGTGTGTGTGTGTGTCTGTCTGTCTGTCTGTCTGTCTGTCTGTCTGTCTGTCTGTCTGTCTGTCTGTCTGTCTGTCTGCCTGTCTGTCTGTCTGTCTGTCTGTCTGTCTGTGTGCATGTTTGCATGCTTGTGTGTGTGTCTGTCTGTGTGTCTGTCTGTGTGCATGTCTGTATCTTTGCATGCGTGTGTGTGTGTGTGGGTGCGCTGCACGCATTTGTATTTATGTGTGTGTGTGTGTTTTTTCAGCCTGTCTCTGCTGTGTAGGCACTGGCTGCAGTGGCAGCGTGCGTGCGTGAGGCAGCGATGGAGCGCGGTGCAGGAGGAGAAGGCCTACCGTCTCTGGCGTCTCTCTCTACAGTCACACACCTTCACTGTTTGGAGATCAGCCAGTGGCACACACCAGCAGGCCCGCCGGCGCTACCAACACGCACTGCAGAGACACACCATCACTGATTGGAGGTCAGCCTGTGCAAAACAGCAGCAAGCCAAAGCCAAACACAGGTAAATTAGCTTTTGACCTTCATTTTTTCTGAACCTTCAATTTGCCTGTTTTAATTTTTGTTTTAATTTGCTAAGTTATTAATAATTTATTTGTTTTAGTCCCGTCATATTGTCAATTATTAATCAATCAAATGTAACAACAATGACCTCAATTACATGTGATCAGGAAGGGATTGATAATGAGGCAGAGGTGTGTGTGTGTGTGTGTGTGTGTGTGTGTGTGTGTGTGTGTGTGTGTGTGTGTGTGTGTGTGTGTGTGTGTTTGTGCTTGTGTGTGTGTGTGTGTGTGTGTGTGTGTGTGTGTGTGTGTGTGTGTGTGTGTG
>NC_085866.1:8967097-8982097 GCF_034702125.1 Engraulis encrasicolus | reverse complement strand
TCTTGGTCTTTGAAATAGGTCATTAACATTAAATTGAATCTCTTCTTATAAAGTTTATAGGAAGTTTATAGTATAAACTACGTTATGATTATACTGTAATGTTTATGCTGCCATGGTACCTTGAGAAAACTGATGTTATGTCCACTTTGTGAGAACTGCTCCAGCTCAGCAACTCTCCTCTTCAGCTCAGTGATCTCCTGCTCCAGTGTCTCCATGAGTTCTTCAGCTCGACTCACATCAGCCCTCTCCTGATCTCTGATCAGCTTTGTCACCTCAGAGCGTCTTGTCTCAACAGATCGGATCATCTCAGTGAAGACCCTCTCACTGTTCTCCACTGCTGCATCAGCAGAACACTGTTGGAACACAAGACAACACTGGGGTGAATTTCTCAAAACCAAAGTTGCTTACTACATTAGCTACTTTGTTGTTTTCAATGCATTTTCCCATTGGCAACTTGCTAACAGGCTAACAGCTTCTCTTTTGAGAAACTCACCCCTGCTTTGAGGAAATCTGTTACAAACATCTGTGACGAGCAGCAAGACATATTCTCCATATTGTGTCTTGTGATCTTAATAAAGGGACACTGTGCAGGAAATGGTCAAAAAAGGTACTGCAACTATGTAGCTCATTGAAACTAGGCTCCCTATTGCCAAATTTGATCTTTACATGAAAGTTTACTAAGTAATAAACAAATAGTAAATAGTATCATCCAATTACAGTCATTTTTGCAGCTAAAAATGGCTATTCTAGGAAATTGAAAATGGCGGATCATGGAGAAGATCCCCCTTTTCATGTATGAAAAGTGAAATTTTTCCAGTCATAATGAATACTTCGAATTTGATGGTGGTAAGTTTTCATGAAAAGGGTATCATTAATGAGTGGGCAAAATGAATTCTGGAAATGAACAACTAAAAATGTCACACAGTGTTCCTTTAATAAGGAACCAAATGGGCAGACTGTTGTCGTGTGTGAAGATGAACTGACCTGAAGAGTTTTTAAAGCCTTTCTGAGGTCATGTAGGTGCATCTCTTTTTCGTTGATGACGTCATGGAATTTTCTCTGTGTTTCTCCGAGCTCTTTCTGGAAATAAAAAAAAAGAAATTGAATGTGTGAACTTGAAATATCTGAATTAAAAATACATTATTTCTTTAATAATGTTAGTATGAGAACAAATTAAGAAATTATGAATACATCCTTTAAACAGGGCCATAGCACTGCTCATAGGTCCTACTAGTAGTAGATAGAACCATATAATTAATAACTGAGTGAAAAGCAATTGTAAAAGCAATATTATTAGCAGTATTATTTACCTAAATGTATGGCATCATGTAATTTTCTGCCAGAGAGAAAAAGTATGGCTACATGTTTGTATGTTAATAAATGCTGAATATGTATGCTTGGCATATTCTACATTTGTGTTAAGGACTGTTTAAAAACATAACTAAAACTTAACTTGATTGAAGTATACCATTGCTGCTATTAAGAGGATATACCATATTACACCTCACCTGTTTCTCTGTCCGCTCTGCTGCGACTGAAACTGTTTTATGTCCACTGTGCTCATCCATGACACACAGCACACATATACATGTCTGATCAGTACGACAGAAGACCTCCAGCAGTTTATCATGCTGAGAGCAGATCAGATCCTCTAGTTTACCAGCAGCGTCAATCACTTTGTGTTTCTTCCCTGGATTCAAATCGTTGTGAAGTCTGAAGTGAGTTTCACAGTAAGACGACAGACACACAAGACAGGACTTGACGGCCTTTCGCTTTCTCCCAGAGCAGACGTCACACTCCACATCTCCAGGTCCAGCATAGCAGTGGGCAGCAGGAGCAGACTGGAGTCCCAGAAGCTTCAGCTTCTCCACCACTTCAGCCAGCATTGTGTTTCTGCCCAGAACGGGCCTTGGAGTGAAGGTCTGTCTGCATTGTGGGCAGCTGTAGACTCCCTTTGGATCCTCTTGATCCCAGCAGTCTGAGATACAATCCATACAGAAACTGTGTCCACAGGGAATAGCCACCGGATCCTTTAAAAGATCCAAACAGATTGCACAGGTGAACTGATCTTGAGCTAATAATACACTGGCCTCTGCCATGTTTGCACTGTTTTCTTTCTCTCGTGTTGAAGTCTTTATCCGTCTCGGGTTACGTTCTGTCTCTCCCACAGAGCCGCAGAGCAGGCAGAACAGGAAGCAGAGCTGAGTTTCGTTTCTGTGTAAAAGGGCCGTGCCCTAAGCAGGGGGAGTGGCCTCTGGAGCCAGTAACAGAGAGATAACACAAACAGACTTTAAACTGTTCTCAAGTTCAATTTACGTCTTTGCCAGTAATAAAATGAGAGCACCCAATCATTTGGGCCTTAGAATGATACACAGTCAAAGAGTATCACAGTGCACTGTATGCATGCAAAGGTACAACCATCATCAGAATTATAACAACTACTTGATTGCATTCTCGCAGAAAAGGCTGAAAGTGAACATTTTGATTAATCGAAAACTACCTATGTACACTTATTTTGTGTTTGTCCACTTTTTTGTGTGTGTCTGTTTCTGTGTGTGTACTGTAGTATTTTAGCACGTGGAGGAAACGGTGGCATGAGCAGTGTGTCTCGCGGTTCCAGTGTGCCCATGCGGACAGTTTACTGCGTGTCTGCTTTGTGGTGTGGAGGGGGGCAGTGGAGCAGGCTGGAGTACGACAGGCAGAGCTGCAGCAGAGGCTGATCACACAACACACACAGCAGCTGAGGAGACGCCTGCAGAGCTGGAGAGCCGCCACTAGGGGCAGATACGCACACAGGAGACACGACAGGAGGCTACTACAACAGGTGGGATGGAAAGACACATAGTGTATTCTCTCATGTCTATGATAAACAAATACACACACCATTGAATGAACACATGCCATTGAATGAAAAATGGTGTACATGCACAGAAAAATTGTACATTCATATAAATCAATTCACAAAATCACACAATTATTCACTCTATGTCATCCTGTGTTTGTATTTACAGTATGTGCAAATCTGTTCATTTGGATAAATCTCTGCGTGTGTATTTATGCGTACGTTTGTGCATTTGAACCACAACCATATAGTATAGAAATGCCACTATTATACCTGTTGTGATCTTGTTGTATGTGGTTGTCTCTTTTGTGTTTGTAATGTGCCTCAATAGTGTTTGGGTGTGTGGAGGGAGCGCCGGTATCAGCGGTGTGTGTCGCGGTTCCAGTGTGTCCATGAGGAGCGTGTGGTTCAGCGCTGCTTTGTGGTGTGGAGGGGGGCAGTGGAGCAGGCTGGAGTACGGCAGGCAGAGCTGCAGCAGAGGCTGATCACACAACACACACAGCAGCTGAGGAGACGCCTGCAGAGCTGGAGAGCCGCCACTAGGGGCAGACACGCACACAGGAGACACGACAGGAGACTGATGCAACAGGTGGGATGGAAAGACTGACAAATACAAAATGCAATGCACACTCAGATGTACAATAATGCTCGAAAACAAAATACAACTAGATTGCATTCTGGCAGAAAATGCTGGAAGCGGGCTTGCCTTTTGGGCCAGAGCTGAGCAGTTATATATTCAATATAGATCAGCTTAGGCTTAAAACCAAATAACTATTGTGAAAACAAAGCTAAACATTCACCCAGTCAGAAGTTGTGAAAAAAAAATCTGCCATCTTGAATTCGGCCATCTTGAAAGTGTTTGCCAACAAAATCTAAACAGTTCATGGACCTACCTTAGAGTGTTTTATCCATGGGCGTTTTTAGACAGGGGCCAGGGTGGGCCTGGGCCCCTGTAGAATTGCTCCTGGCCCCCCCTAGGGCCCCTGCGCCAGCCAATGATATAAAAAAATAATAATGTCTAACCGCTAGCGCAAAGAGCGGAACAGGTTTGCAATGTGCATTGACGGATTCCAAATACAACACACACAGGAAGGGACTTTGAGGGTCAGTTGTCCCAGGCACAGGCACAGAGGGGGTTAAGAATTAGGTCCTAGGTGGGCCCCTCCCAGGCCCCTGTGGTAATGTTGGGCTAGAAACGCCACTGGTTTTATCACACTGAATATAGGACAAATCCATCCATCCAGTCAGAAGCTATTGCAGTTAATGTGGTGGTGCTAAAACAGATTGCTGAATCATTACCGTTTATGTTTTTTTAACTTGCTGTTGTTAAAAAAGTAAAAAATAGGCAGATGCACTGACTTCTTTCGTGTAACAGAGACACTTTAAAATGAATAGGAAACCGCCATTGGGATTTTTACACAGCTGTCATTTACTATGAAAAGTAATAGGTGTTACGACATGATCTTTTCACCGGTTGGAGTCATATTCCAGGCCAAATGGTCAACCAAGTTTGTAGGTGAAAGTGTGACATAGATAGATAGATAGACAGACAGACAGACAGACAGACAGACAGACAGACAGACAGACAGACAGACAGACCAGCAGTCTGTAATATCTGTCATGCAATCTGTACATTTTTAAAGCAGGATATATGTTGCGTTTAAATGCCAAAGTCTTCATGTAATGTACAGGTAGTAATTCTCCATGAACTTGGAATGCAGTGATCTTGTTTTCCTTAAGTGAATGATGGAGGTGTGGCAACAAAGACCGTTAGATTATTACTGTAACTTTATTATTTTGTTTTATTACATTCATTACCTCATATAAATTCAAAATATTTATATACTCTTCGCGATTCAAGAAAAAACAAAACAAAAAGCAAACAAGCAAAAATACTTGAAAGATGAAGAATGTACATCATTACAGATTTTACAGATATTACAGATATTAATTACACATATTACATTACATGTTTACAGACAGTGTTACATAAACCTTTAAACACCTACAGGCACCAAAACAGTGAAGGAATGTATAATTTAAAAAAACATCAATGAGCCACCATCTTCAGATGAAGTACTGTACAGTAAAGTAAAGTGCTGTATATCCCACACAGTAATCAGCACTACATTACCTCTAGAGCAGTGATTCTCAAACTTTTTGTGTGAAGTACTGTGAAAAGATTCACTGCATTTATACATGTTATTATGAAAATATAACCATTTGAATATAGACCACAGTTGTATAATCACTTTATTTGTTTCATGTTAGTTTTCTTAATCTTCTACTATTCCTATATTACTTTGATAAGGTGATACAGTGAATTTATTAACATGTACCACCTGAGAACATATTGAGCTCTCCGAGTACCACTGTGACAACCAACATTAGAATATCGCGGCAAAGGCCTTTCATATTCACTTTTGCCAGTCAATGCAGGAGAGGTTCATAACGGCATCAACAGCTACGGTCACATTCAGTGCACGTTTGTTTTTAAATTTCTTGCTTGCCTAGTATTATTCTGCATTATGTTTTCAGATTCATACAATTCAATATTACAAAATGTGAGACCAAAGAGACATTTTCAACTGCAACAACTTGATCAGCCTTCAAATCAATGCACAAAAAATTAATTCTTCCAAGAACCACCAGAGATGTCTCAAGAACGACCAGTGGTACACGTACCACAGTTTGAGCACCACGGGTCTAGAGCCAGGATGAAGGCATGATGGTAACTAGGGATGCACGATGTCAAAAATTTCGGCCGATACCGATATCCGATTATGATATTGCGGTTTTGGCCGATGACCGATATTAACCGATACCGATGTTTTTCTTTCTTTTTAAAAAAAAGAGATGACAATGATGCAAACAAACTGAATTTTTGAATGTCGTCTTATCTCCTGTGATAATTAGATAAGAAATAGAGACAAAATAGAAGACAAACAGTGGAAGTCATAGTCAAGTCCATTCTTTTAGATCCCTAACATATAAAAAAAAACATCGGCGTTAACATCGGCCCAGTTTTACCCATCAGACCGATGTCCGATGTGTTGAATATTGGCCGATATCGGCCGATACCGATACATCTGGCCGATACATCGTGCATCCCTAGTGGTAGTGACTGATTCTTGTATAGAGCATTACAGCACTGGGTGACAGCCTTGCTACCCTACTGACACAGGAGGGTCTGGTTGAGAATTTTTACATTATGGAAGTAGTAAAATATTGAACACCCATACTAGTGTACATGCAACCCTTAACGTGTTTATGTTGAAACAAACAAACAAGCATACAAACAAATAATTTTCTTTACTATTAGCCCTCACAACATATTTCAACAAGGCAAGGTCATGTCATCATTGAATTGTCTTATCTAAACTTAATATCGCAAAGAGTGAACTTTCTGAAATGGTTCACAATACAGCATATTTGTTTTTGGCACATGGACATGAATGTGTTTTTGTGCTGGTTTGTTATCACTGACAAAGTTTGATTTTGTCGCCAACAAAGTAGAGCCGAAAGGCAGGATAGAGCGGCTCAGTGAATGTGGTCTCTACTTTGTGCAGCAGAGTCATAGTGTTGGCAGAGACGCTGTAGAAGCTCAGAGTTCCTGCCCTGTGATCCACATACACTCCTACTCTAGAGGAGATCTGAGCACCAGGGAGTGCAGTTGTTATATTATTATGGAAGAAGAGGAACTGAGATGAAGAGCAAAGCAATGCCCAGGACTTTGTATTCTTGCCAATCTTAACATCATTATTACATCCTTTCCTCTTCAGCCCCTTGTATGAAACGGCTATACGCACATGTCCAGACCACTCAACCTCCCAGTAGCACCTGGCAGATGTAGCCTCTGAACACATCATCTGTGTCACACTATTAAATCTGTCTGGATGATCAGGATATGACTGACTCACATTAACCCTCTCTGCAGCTCTGTTTCCCTCAGACAGTTTCAGCTTACTATGAGCCGTGTTGGGGTCCAGTGTCAACTGATGGGAATCTGTAGTTGGGTTTAAAATCATAATCATTAAGTTGCTAAGAATTTCCCAAACATGCAGTCCTGTAGTATTGTGAAGCAACTAACTGTTATCATTAAATGATAGTTTACAGGCCACATTATATGAACCCCTCGCGCACAATCCCAACACGTACAGCAGACCTAAAATTGCATGTGTCATCACACACACACACACACACACACACACACACACACACACACACACACACACACACACACACACACACACACACACACACACACACACACACACACACACACACACACACACACACACACACACACACACAGAGAGACTGCCTCAGGCCCTCACTCCACATTGCATCATCCATACTACATGGACACGATAAGATCAGTCTTCCCATTCATACACACACACACACACACACACACACACACACACACACACACACACACACACACACACACACACACACACACACACACACACACACACACACACACAGTGCATTTTTGTCTCCACCCTCTGCACATTACAAGCTGGCCTGCTTGGTGCACTTTAGAAAATCTTTATGTGCAGTGTGTGACAAATAAGAATCTTAATATCTGTTGTATCCTGCGGGATGTATTTCAGTGGGCATTTGTGTGTGCGTATGTGTGTGTGTGTGCGTGTGCGTGTGCGTGTGTGTGTGTGTGTGTGTGTGTGTTCTTGTGTGTTTGTGTGTGTGTGTGTGTGTGTGTGTGTGTGTGTGTGTGTGTGTGTGTGTGTGTGTGTGTGTGTGTGTGTGTGTGTGTGTGTGTGTGTGTGTGTGCATGTGCTGCTTGTGTGAATGTGTTCATGTTTTAAATATACTGTGTGTGTGTGTGTGTGTGTGTGTGTGTGTGTGTGTGTGTGTGTGTGTGTGTGTGTGTGTGTGTGTGTGTATGTGTGTGTGTGTGTGTACTGTACGTGCGTGTGTGCGCCTGCGTCTGTGTGTGTTCTCTGTTAGTCTAAATAGCTTCACGGCTTTACTTACATTTTAGGAAGTCCTCTCTGGTCACAGGCTCTGAAGGTCTGAAAATGCTGATTTGTTCATCTGTTGGAAAGAAGCACATAGTGCTGAGCATCCTTGACCTGGCCATGAGGGGGCAGTGCAACATTATATCTGTAACTGTGAGACATACGTACCAGTTTTAGTCATGTCCTGTAGTCCCTGGTGGAGCACATCCTGCAGTTTCTCTTTGAGCACAGTGAGGCCGTCACTCACTCTCTCAAAAAGCTCATCTGTATGCACTGAGCACGTAGATGGCGTGTCAGATGTAGAGTAGGCACACAGAGACTGGAAACTCTATGAGATGAGCAAACAATGAATTTAAAATTCAAATAAATAATCACACTCTGATTACTTTACGGTGCTTACTAGTAATGTACATCCAGCGGAGTCAGGAATTGTTTTGACTTTTGGACAATCAGGGGGCCCCTGGCAGGTGGGGGCCCTAGGCTGCAGCCATATCTAGCCTGTGCGTTAATCCGGCCCTGTATACCAAATAGATCAGCTGAGCTCCCAGAGGAAGCTGACAGCTTTGCTTGACTCTGTGCTCAATTAGCAAGAGCACATTCTACATGTCCTGCAAAAAGCAAAAGGTTGCGCCTTTCATAAACTACATAACCAAACATACTTGCACCAGGGAATACAGTATTCAAATTATTCTTTCAGATGATTTTTGTCTAACATACTAATTGGAAATGTATGTTTCCTCTCCTAGTCTTTGAAATAGGTCATTAACATTAAATTGAATCTCTTCCTATAAAGTTTATAGGAAGTTTATAGTATAAACTATGTTACTATTATACTGTAATGTTTATGCTGCCATGGTTAGGCAAAGGACGCGCTCAACTTCTTGGAAAAACGAAAGTCTTTGGGTGCGCGATAAATTGGATCAGCTTAAGGAAGTGAGTGCGGATTTTTCTTCCTTATGCTGCCATGGTACCTTGAGAAAACTGATGTTATGTCCACTTTGTGAGAACTGCTCCAGCTCAGCAACTCTCCTCTTCAGCTCAGTGATCTCCTGCTCCAGTGTCTCCATGAGTTCTTCAGCTCGACTCACATCCGCCCTCTCCTGATCTCTGATCAGCTTCGTCACCTCAGAGCGTCTTTTCTCAATGGAGCGGATCATCTCTGTGAAGATCCTCTCACTGTTCTCCACAGCTGCATCAGCAGAACACTGTTGGAACACAACACAACACTGGGGTGAATTTCTCAAAACCAAAGTTGCTTACTACATTAGCTACTTTGTTGTTTTCAATGCATTTTCCCATTGGCAACTACCAAAGTTGCTAACAGGCTAACAGCTTCTCTTTTGAGAAACTCACTCCTGCTTTGAGAAAATCTGTTACAAACATCTGCGACGAGCAGCAAGACATTTTCTCCATATTGTGTCTTGTGATCTTAAAGGGACACTCCACCCATTTTGCATTAGGCTTTCCATTGATAGACACCCAGTCATACTTTTGAATGGTCTTTCAAAAATCTCTCAATTCCCCCTGAGATAGGAGAAATCCACATTCATCTCTTAACACTTCCTATGTCAATGATGTAAAAATGGTCATTTTGCATCATCGACATAGGAAGTGTAAGAGAGGTGGATTTCTGTTGAGACTACAAGCCTTTTTCCCACCTTTTCAACCCCGCCCATAGGGGGTTGGACCTAATGCTCTAACAGACCTATCACAGATCAGTGTCCCAGTGCTTTTGAAATCACTGGCATTGAGGCTCCAGTAAGCAGTGTTGCCAGATTGGGCTGTTTCCCACCCAATTGGGCTGCTTGGGATGGCCGTCTGCGGGTAAAAATGGCATTTTACAGGAAAACTCGCCCAATCTTTCCCATCGACATCAATAGAATTGGGCGGGATTTAGTGCTTCCAGGCGGATTTTGAGCATTTTTTGGGCTGGAAATCATCAGCCTCATCTGGCAACACTGCCAGTAAGTCACTGGCATAGCTGGAAAGGAGAAGCTGGAGCACACTGCAGCTTAGTTTTCAAGACTTCATTTTGTGCGCACACCCGACCAACGTTTCGGTGTTGCTACACCTTCTTCAGAGTCAAATGATAGCAAGAGAGAAACACACATTTCAAGACTTGACATTCACAGGTGATCCCACTTGGTTTGGCTAAATTGGTCTCATCTCATTGCAGGTAATTGACCCCACCCCCCAACACCAGGACAAGATTGCAGACAATTAGACAGAGAGGCTTTGTGGAAAGGCATTTTGGATTCATACTCTAAATTCAGTGGAGCCTCAGGGCATAAATGAGGAACACAATATGTCTTGCTCTCTGTAACAAATTGTTCCAGCATCGCGGCTGTGGTCTTCTAATAATTGTAGCTGTGGTTTTATCGACAATGTTCTTTGTGTATTGTTTTTTTCACTTTTTTATTTTGTTTTGGGAAGTTGGCAAGCTGTCTAATTGTCTACAATCTTGTCCTGG
Organism: Engraulis encrasicolus; assembly: GCF_034702125.1. Classification (NCBI taxonomy): domain Eukaryota; kingdom Metazoa; phylum Chordata; class Actinopteri; order Clupeiformes; family Engraulidae; genus Engraulis; species Engraulis encrasicolus. The sequence continues at coordinate 8,971,800 of NC_085866.1, read as the reverse complement.
TGTTGGGGGGTGGGGTCAATTACCTGCAATGAGATCAGACCAATTTAGCCAAACCAAGTAGGATCACCTGTGAATGTCAAGTCTTGAAATGTGTGTCTCTCTCTTGCTATCATTTGACTCTGAAGAAGGTGTAGCAACACAGAAACGTTGGTCGCGTGTGTGCACAAAATAAAGTCTTGAAAACTAAGCTGCAGTGTGCTCCAGCTTCTCCTTTCCAGTGATGTCTGTCCCACTGTGATGCACCTGCAAGCAGGGTTGCCAGATGAGGCTGATGATTTCCAGCCCAAAAAATGCTCAAAACCAGCTTAGAAGCTCAAAATCCCACCCAATTCTATTGATTTCTATGGCTAAAATTGGGCGGGTTTTTCTGCTAAATGCCATTTTTACCCGCACACGACCATCCTAAGCAGCCCAATTGGGCGGGAAACAGCCCAATCTGGCAACACTGCCTGCAAGCTGAGGGAGGGATGATGCATAGAGTCCCAAATAACTGGGTGTGGCCTGTGGAACTTGAGCATTGCAGTGCATTATGGGGATTGTTGTCACAAATCCACAAGCACTAAAAAGTCATTTTCTGCCTTTTCTTGGCCAAGAAAGCACCAAATTAGAAATGTATGTTACTATTCTACTATACATATGACCCACTTTCAGTAACATATTCATGTCTCCACCGGTGGAATGCCCCTTTAATAAGGAACCAAATGGGCAGACTGTTGTCGTGTGTGAAGATGAACTGACCTGAAGAGTTTTTAAAGCCTTTCTGAGGTCATGTAGGTGCATCTCTTTTTCGTTGATGACGTCATGGAATTTTCTCTGTGTTTCTCCGAGCTCTTTCTGGAAATAAAAAAAAGAAATTGAATGTGTAAACTTGAAATATCTGAATTAAAAATACATTATTTCTTGAATAATGTTAATATGAGAATTGGAACAAATGAATGATTTATGAATACAATTTCAACAGGACCATAGCACTGCTCATAGGTCCTACTTGTAGTAGATAGACCCATATAATTAACAACTGAGTGAAAAGCAATAGTAAAAGCAATATTATTAGCAGTATTATTTACCTAAATGTATGGCATCATGTAATTTTCTGCCAGAGAGAAAAAGTATGGCTACATGTTTGTATGTTAATAAATACTGAATATGTATGCTTGGCATATTCTACATTTGTGTTAAGGACTATTTTAAAACATAACTAAAACTTAACTTGATTGAAGCATACCATTGCTGCTATTAAGAGGATATACCGTATTACACCTCACCTGTTTCTCTGTCCGCTCTGCTGCAACTGAAACAGTTTTATGTCCACTGTGTTCATCCATGACACACAGTACACATATGCATGTCTGATCAGTGCGGCAGAAGACCTCCAGCAGTTTATCATGCTGAGAGCAGATCAGATCCTCTAGTTTACCAGCAGCGTCAATCACTTTGTGTTTCTTCCCTGGATTCAAATCGTTGTGAAGTCTGAAGTGAGTTTCACAGTAAGACGACAGACACACAAGACAGGACTTGACGGCCTTTCGCTTTCTCCCAGAGCAGACGTCACACTCCACATCTCCAGGTCCAGCATAGCAGTGGGCAGCAGGAGCAGACTGGAGTCCCAGAAGCTTCAGCTTCTCCACCACTTCAGCCAGCATTGTGTTTCTGCCCAGAACGGGCCTTGGAGTGAAGGTCTGTCTGCACTGTGGGCAGCTGTAGACTCCCTTTGGATCCTCTTGATCCCAGCAGTCTGAGATACAATCCATACAGAAACTGTGTCCACAGGGAATAGCCACCGGATCCTTTAAAAGATCCAAACAGATTGCACAGGTGAACTGATCTTGAGCTAATAATACACTGGCCTCTGCCATTTTTGCACCGTTTTCTTTCTCTCGTCTTGAAGTCTTTATCCGTCTCGGGTTACGTTCTGTCTCTCCCACAGAGCCGCAGAGCAGGCAGAACAGGAAGCAGAGCTGAGTTTCGTTTCTGTGGAAAAGTGCCGTGCCCTAAATAGGGGGAGTGGCCTCTGGAGCCAGTAAGAGAGAGATAACACAAACAGACTTTAAACTGTTCTCAGCTTCAATTTACGTCTTTGCAAGTATTAAAATGAGAACACCCAATCATTTGGGCCTTAGAATGATGCACAGTCAAAGAGTATCACAGTGCACTGTGTGCATGGGCCATTTCAGAATTGCGGGTACATTTGGTGTCCCACGCAAAAAAAAAATAATTATAATAATCTTTTCAGAATTTACTTTCAATATTATCACTAAATAGACTGTATGTTCACTGAGCACAATGTTTGGTGTACATTTTATGCACAATGTATTTGTTAAATATTCATTCAATGATTCCAAAACCCCCCAAAATCATCAAAATCGCATGTCCCACTATAGAGATTCACGTTCAACTTGAATAAACATAACATAATTCTGTAAAATTTGCAGATTTTTTATGATAAATCTATAAATATAAATATATTCTGTTGCAGAGAATGTTTTTTTCCTGTAACACAGCTGATCTTGATATTTTAAAAAAATGTTTTTTACCTGTCCCAGGGGTTTGTCAACTCTGTTACGTCTGGCATAAAACAACATAAAAATAACCTATAGCATTTATATAAAACCATATAACCTGCCCCAAATGGTGTCACTTCCTTTTCTTCACTTCCTTGGAAGGGAACTATGGTATGTTTAACTGTCTCTCCTAATAATTTGTGCTAAATGTTGAGAACACACCAAGAGTATATTTATTGTGCGTCAACTCTGTTACTATGATTCTGTAGTAAATCTCTCTTTCAATTTTCTAAAATCAATTTTACTATGAAACTTCATTAAAGTGTGGCTTTAGTTATGATGTGTGGTATCTAGTTAGAGATAGCACATGGAGTAAAATCACAAAATAGTGAAAAAAATCAACTCTGTTATCGTCAACTCTGTTACAATTTGCCAGTGTTGCCAGATTGGGCGGTTACCCGCCCAATTGGGCTGCTTGGCATGGCCATCTGCGGGTAAAAATAGTTAAGAAAAATGTTTGTATTGCCTCAGAAATCAATACACTTTGTTGAAATTGGGAAGAATTTAGAATTTAGGTTTTTGAGCACCTTTTGGGCGGGATTTGGTCAGACACATCTGGCAACACTGTACCAGAGCTTGACAGTGTCAACCTCTGTTATGTTTGTCCCGTCAACTCTGTTACAAAAGTTGTTTGTTTTTGCTTAAAAAAAGATAATTAAATATGTTTTCTTGTTAATACATACACCAGAAGCAGTGCCATAACTAACTAACTCCTTACATGAAATTTCAAAGCATTTAACAGATTTTTAAAGCTATTTATGGAGAAAATGTAAACACTCTTGGCAACTTTTCAGTGAAACGTCTCAATGTTTTAACTCCTGAAAAAATAATATTTATCATAGAAAACTCAAAGTTAAATAAATGGATATATGGACAAATACTCTGTCAGGGAACACATGATTTTACCATGTAGGCTATTGCATTTAGTTGATATTTACCATAATTTGCACGTAACAGAGTTGACAGAATGTACCCATAGTTCTCTGATTTTTAGATAAAATAATAAAAATCATACATGTTTAAGCTTGGCAAATACTGGAAGTGTACAATTGAAAGTATGTTCTTTGAGAATTGATAAAAAGTTTCACAGAAATAAAACATTTTATTTTACTTTTGTCAAAACCTGAAATGTACCCACAATTCTGAAATGACACGCATGCAAAGGTACAACCATCATCAGAATTATTACAACAACTACTAGATTGCATTCTCGCAGAAAAGGCTGAAAGTTAACATTTTGATTAATCGAAAACTACCTATGTACACTTATTTTTTGTTTGTCCACTTTTTTGTGTGTGTCTGTTTCTGTGTGTGTACTGTAGTATTTTAGCATGTGGAGGAAACGGTGGCATGAGCAGTGTGTCTCGCGGTTTCAGTGTGCCCATGCGGACAGTTTAGTGCGTGGCTGCTTTGTGGTGTGGAGGAGGGCAGTGGAGCAGGCTGGAGTACGGCAGGCAGAGCTGCAGCAGAGGATGATCACACAACACACACAGCAGCTCAGGAGACGCCTGCAGAGCTGGAGAGCCGCCACTAGGGGCAGACACGCACACAGGAGGCTGATGCAACAGGTGGGATGGAGAGACATGCATTCTCTCATGTCTATGAAGAAATACACACACCAACACATGCCATTGGATGAAAAATGGTGCACATGCACAGAAAAGTTGTACATTCACATAATTCACTTAAAGGGGTATGCCACTATTTTGGGGCTTAAAGGGACAGTTTGGTCAATTTCAACATGCAGTTGTATTGCTCACGCTACCCTTGACTTGTCAGTATCTGGTGATGCCACATTTTTCGGCTCAGCCCTTTCCGAGATATGAGCAATTCTAATGGGGGCAGCGTTTGTTTACATTTTTAAAAAATGAAACATAGGCCAACTCCAAATATTTTCCCAAAAGGTACTGCTGTTTGCTAGTTGTCTGCTGATGTTTTATAACATTTTGGATGTTTTTGGGAATAAATAAAAATGTTTTTTGAAATGTAAACAAAGAGCTGCCCCCATTACAATGACCAGGATCTCGGAAACAGCTGAAGAAGAAGAAAAAAAAATCTCAGGCACTGACAAGTCCAGGGTAGTGTGAGCATTACAACTGCATGTTGAAATTGACCAAACTGTCCCTTTAATACAGTTAAAAT
>NC_085866.1:8959597-8962097 GCF_034702125.1 Engraulis encrasicolus | reverse complement strand
ACTCCACAGCACACACGTGAACTCTGCACAGAACTAAATTGCTTTTATGCCTCACCCGTGCAAGGGGCAGCTCCCATGGCGCCCAAAAGGGAGCAGTGGGACGGGACGGTACCATGCTCAGGGTACCTCAGTCATGGAGGAGGATGAGGGAGAGCACTGGTTAATTACTCCCCCCACCAACTTGCCGGGTCGGGAGTCGAATCAGCAACCTTTGGCCTACATAAGAAGTCTTAAGCTCTAACCCGCTACCTATGACTGTGTGTGTGTGTGTGTGTGTGTGTGTGTGTGTGTGTGTGTGTGTGTGTGTGTGTGTGTGTGTGTTTGTGTGTGTGTGTTTTCTCCTCTAGGCAGCAGTGTTGGTCTGTGTGGCGTGTCAGTGTGCAGGAGCGGGTGACCAATAACAGACGGCTGCAGCTGTACTGGGCCTACTGGAAGAACCACACCGCTACCTCACTCATCCTATCCACCATGGTGAGAAAAACAACACCAGTAGCTATAGGAACTACTGTGATATTAAACACTTTTCTTTTGCCTTAACCCTGTAAGACCTGAACCATGAAAGCATAGAGAGAAAATTCTAATTTCTTGGAATTTGCCTCAATATTGGTCCGATATAAGAAATGTTTTTTAAAAAAAATCAACATTTTGTTAAAGGGACACTGTGCAGGAAATGGTCAGAAAAGGTACTGCAACTATGCTGCTCATTGAAACTAGGCTCCCTATTGCCAAATTTGATCTCTACGTGAAAGTTTACTAAGTAACAAACACATATTTTCTAGTATGGTCCAAGTACAGTCATTTTTGCAGCTAAAAATGGCTATTTTTGGAAATTCAAATTGGCGGACCATGGAGAAGATCCCCCTTTTCATGTATGAAAAGTGCAATTTTTCCAGTCATAATGAATACTTAGAATTTGATGGTGGTGGTAAGTATTCATGAAAAAGGTAACATTAGCATGAATTCTGGAAATAAACCACTAAAAATCTCACACAGTGTACCTTTAAGACATGTAAAAGTTCTTATCTTTTACCTGACATGTTTCGACGCTGTTACTTCTGTCTTTATCATAGGGTCACTCACATGGATGTTAATGTGTGATGTGCTTGAAAATCAGCTGATGTTGTTGTGGAGGTGTGACTACCCTGCCAATATTGACAGGTTGGTCACACCTCCTGCTGTTAGAGTTGTCCTCTTAGGATGGTGGTCCTGGTGTGTGTGAGAGCATGTATGCCCCCTCATCCCTGTTCATGTAGCCTGATTATCATCGACTTTAAAATCACTCACTCACTCACTCACTCTTTCTCTCTCTCTCTCTCTCTCTCTCTCTCTCTCTCTCTCTCTCTCTCTCTCTCTCTCTCTCTCCCTCCAGTATAATGACTCTCTGCAGAAGAAGGCCTGGTTCCTGTGGAGGAAGAGGAGAGTGCAGAGTAGAGTGGCTGAGGAGTTCAGTACGAGCTTCGACAAATCACTGCTAGTCATGGTAATGTTCGCACACACACACACACACACACACACATTCTTACACATTTAGCACAACTTCTTTAAACATTTTTATTCAGTCAGGCAAATTTCACTGTGGATCAGTGTGCCTTTCTTTTTATTTTCATTTCAGGCCTTCAACAAGTGGAGAAGTGCATTGCAAACAGGTTGAAACATGTACTGATTATGTGTGTGTGTATGTTGCTCAGCTCTGTGAGTTTATATGTGTTTGAGAGGTTTTTTTAATATTTCGTTTTTCAATAAAATATAAACATTGTGAAAAAAGACAAAGTTTTTTTTTTTAAATTTGTAATCACTTCATAAAATACACCGCAAGCTAGTCTACTGAATGGGCGTCAGTGGGAACTTTCACAGACAAAATCGTCCCCCTTCCCAATGCATGATGCAATATAGCACCAATCTGATCCCTGGCTGCTTTACTCTAGGAGGGAAGTCATTGGCACCGGGCCACAGGGTCGGCACCCACAGGGGCGGCACCCACCTCAGCTCCTACTGTAGTAGTGAAATCTGCTGATGCAACGTGTCATCATCGGTATCCCGACTATACTGTAGGTGAGAAGTCACAGGCACAAGATCGGCACCCAACCCAGCTCCTACTGTGGTCATGTGATCTGCTGATGCAACGTGTCATCATCAGTGTCCCCTCAGATGGCTTTGTCACTCACTGGGCCATGTGGCACACAGGGTCACACTACAGATTCTGTAAGAGACCAGATACGCCACTGGTTGATTTCACGGTGTATTTTCCGGTTTACAAAACGAGGCAGGTTTGTATTAGTTCTATGGCAGATTTAGAACTGAAGGGGCAGTTCCACCTTTATCCACGTGGTGGCCCGGAGACCAGAATGAATGGAGTCCTATGGAGCAAAACCCCTCATGGTGCCTTTATCTCAGTATATGATTTTTTTCTCGTGTAATTCGGATGTTTTACTCTAGGCAGAGAGTCACTGGCACCGGGCCACAGGGTCGGCACCCACAGGGGCGGCACAGGGCCTCAGGG
>NC_085866.1:8939597-8957097 GCF_034702125.1 Engraulis encrasicolus | reverse complement strand
AGAGCAGTGAGGTGTGTAGTGTGAGGGTTCATGGGGTTCAGCAGCTTATGTAAGGTTGGGCTACCGTGCCTTGCTACCAGGGCCGGATTAAGGTGGCTTGGGGGCCCTAGGCTACAGGCTGCTTTGGGCCCCCCTGGAAGGCAAATCTCATGACAAATTTACATTGACAGTGTATCAATTATCAAATACTAGGAAGTAAGGATAGCATGTCTACCAACTGTACTCAACATGACAGATTCATTTTTTAATATTTTATCTTGTCTCAATTCTGCGATTTTCCACTATCGGCCTGGCAGGTGGGGGAGGGCCCCAGGCTGGCCACCCTAACCTACCTCTGCACGTCTCTCACTACACAGTCTCTTGCGTAACTTAATAGTTCAGTAACGGTCTCTTCATCACACGCACGCACGCACACACACACACACACACACACACACACACACACACACACACACACACACACACACACACACACACACACACACACACACACACACACACACACACACACACACACACACACACACACACGTGGGATATTCTCTTGCTCTAGACAGTCCTCTAAAAGTAGTGAAAATGAATGGTGCACGGTTGTGTTGTGTGCAGGGAACCCAACAGGGGGTATACAGAAAGTCCCAGACCCAAGGAGAGAGGGGGCCCAAAATTAGCGTTTTGTAATTTCATTGTATGTATTAGATGGCAGGCCCTTTCAGATGACTTTGTCCTGGGCCCAGGGAGACAGACAGGCCCAGAATCGGGTCCCCATTACGTATGTATTAGGTAGGTAGGGAGGCCCTTTCAGATGACTTTGTCCTGGGCCCGGCAAAAGCTGGTGGCGACCCTGGCTGTGTGATGTCATTTGTATCCTCCTATGAATGTACTCACTTCCACTGCGAGACCCACGTGTGACTGCAGAGATGTCCACCTGGCTGTACTAAACACCAAGGACCACAATGGAAATAAGCTTCCGAGCTTTATTGTGCTATCCTGACTCTCTGTTTTTTTAATTTAAGTATGTGGTGCGGTTTATATGAAACTCAATCATATATTTATTTTATTTATGAACTGAAGATGTCAAATAAAATCATTCATTCATTCATACGTGAAGGCATACGTCACGTGTGCTGACATTTCTGCAGCACAGCTTGTCCTCTTATGCTACATTCCCTATCACATACATACAGCGTGTGTCTGCATCAGGGCTTGACACTGGCACCTGCCAACCAGCCAAATGCTGGTAAAACTTGGCTGTGGCTGGTAACAATTTCAGTGTCACTAGCCAATTTGGCAAGCAGCTTATTAAATAGTATGACATATCAGAATAGTGTATATTCTGCACTTTGTCCCTTGTGTATCAGTTGTTTGTATTTAAGTTCAGTCCCTTGTGTATCAGTTGTTTGTATTTAAGTTCAGTCCCTTGTGTATCAGTTGTTTGTATTTAACTTCAATAAAAAGCTCAGTTACTCAGTCTCTATTTGTCCATTTTATTTCCATGTAAAACCCATACACTCATCTTGCTTTAAGCACCTCATCTTCAGGTTAGATGTACAGGGTCATGATAAAAAAAAATTGTAGAATAGCTGGATGGCTAGCGACTCGGAAAATTCACTAGCCGCAGTGGCCGGCAAGCGAAAAAGTTAATGTCAACCCCTGTGTGTGCGTGTGTTGAAGTGCACCAGCCAACTGAAGCTGTAATGTTTGGAACAGTTCCAAGTGGTGTCATGTTCACTGGGCAAAGTTCAGCAGGGCAGCGGAGAGGGGAGGAGTGTGTGTGTGGTGTGTGTGTGTGTGTTTGTTTGTAAGGCGGTGGAAGTGATGGTGTGCATGAGAAGCTGTGTTCAAGAAAATCATAGAATGTGCATTTGTGGGGGGGTTTTCTGAAATATATGGACACTGTGCAGTTAGAGCTGTGGACTGCAAATCTCTCTGCTCTAGATATGCAGCAAGTACTTGCATACACCTGTTGCAGTCATACACCTTTCTCACGCACTCACACAAAATTGCCTGGCTATGTGCGAGCCACACATCAGTGAAGTCGCCTGTGCGTTTTGTGTAATTCATTGAGCTTTGATGTCCAGGCCAGGCTGGATCACTACTTTTTTGACACATGTGCGCGCGCACACACACACACACACACACAAAGTTTGAGGCCCTTGCCACATGCACACTTGCACGTAGTGAGAGCTCTGGCCCGACAAACCTCTGACCACCATCTGTCATCATCCTGCCCTTCCACGGTTGGCACAAAGGTAAACAACAGAGTAAAAAAAGATAGGTTGTTTCTTTGAAGTCATGGTTTATTTATTTATTATTTACGATTAATTGTGCAGCCCTACAACACTGTATGTAAACAAAGCTACCATCGTGGCATCGTGGACTCTGACACATGGCACCACCACAGTTGGCACAAAGCTAAACAACCGAGATAAGACAAAAGGCAGGTTGTTTCTTTGAAGTCATGGTTTATTTATTTTGCCATACACGGACCGTACAAAAACAATAAATACACTTAAAAAAAATACATCCACACACACTCACTCAGTCCTCCCTCCCTACTGTTAAAAATCATAAATATGATTAAAATGTGTATTGTTAAAAAGAGACACACCTTTAAAAATGCTCAATAGCAAAACTAAGACATCTAGGAAGTCTTTGGGGGGACATAAAGGCCACTGTTCCCAAAAGGGGCTACACCAATTACTTCAGATGAGAACGCAGCACCTTTACCAAGGGACTGTGTGTGTGTGTGTGTGTGTGTGTGTGTGTGTGTGTGTGTGTGTGTGTGTGTGTGTGTCCATTTGGAGACGGAGATATCACATCTATCCATAGAGACTACTGGGCTTACTGTGTGTGTGTCTGTCTGTGTGTGTGTGTGTGTGTGTCTGTGTGTATGTCTTTTCAAGTCCTATGTCAGCTCAATAAGGCAGACACGCAGTCACAGTGCACCATGAACAGCTCTTCTTGAAGTGGTATGCCACTATTTTGGGGCTTAATAAAGTTAAAATCATTGGCCAGGGTTTATAAAGGTGGTAAAGTGTCTTATTTTTCATGTAAGCCATTGTCTCGCTTTCAGAAAAGTTAAAAGAGGGAGTATGTCGCTAAGCTAGTGAAAGTCAATGGGTTCGTGTAGCATTCTACACTTTATCACCTTTATAAACCCTGGCCAATGATTTTAACTGTATTAAGCCCCAACATAGTGGCATACCCCTTTAAAGCAATGGTTCCTACTCTCCATTTCAAGTCACTATCCTTCAAGTCACTATCCAATAGACCCTCTTCATATTGGTGCACTATCTGCATGTTCATACATGTCAAATACTCACACCAAGGCCATGATTGTCTGATTAGTGTACAGTATCAACTCTAAAATACCCTGTCTATAGTAGGTTAATGCTCAATAAAAGTTTGGAGGAAAGACCAGACAGGACAATGCCTTTGTGATATGTCTTCCATATCGCATCACAAGAGTTGAGGCATAGACCCCTTTGCTTTGGTTTCAAAACACAAACATTAGACAAGCAGTATTAGTCTGCTTCTCTGCTGAAATAAACAAACTGCTAACTGACATTTTAAAAATGGGGGGGGGCCTGCCGTGGACAACCAGTAGGGCATTCGCCTGCCATGCAGCTGACCCGGGTTCGACTCCCGGACCCGGTCCTTTGCCGACCCCTCCCCGTGTCTCTCCCAATTTGCTTACTGTCCACCTCTCACACTGTCCTGTCGAATAGAGTCGTAAAATACCAAAAAAATTAAATAAAATTTCAAAATGTGTGTGTGGTTGTGGGTGGTGGGAGATCATAGAAAGCCGTTGCGACGCAGACAACACAGCCTGGCACATGTTTATGTACTTACATAGGTAACTATACTGGGTAGATCAATGAAAGAAGAGGAAATCCCAGGGAAGCAGTAGAGGTTGCTGCCCATTCACATATGTGTGTATCATTAATGCCATGGTAGGAAATGTAGAGTAGGCCGGGGTGATTTCGGCAGCAGGCCAAGGGTGCAGACCGTATGGCCTAATAGCAGCAGCGATGTGATGGTCGTAGAGCTTAAATGCTGGGCGTTTCGCTTTAGTGTGACATGGTAGCCCATAAAGTAGGCAGCATACAGGTTCAACACGGAGCCACAACTCCATTCTTTAGGCACTCAGGTGGCCCAATCACAGTCTGAGAAAATCTGGAACCACCATGGCCACCCTGCCAGCCAATCGGAATCCTCCGTCCATTCACCAATCTGTGCTGTGGCAGCATCATCCGAGGGAATCGTAGGGGTTTCTATGGCAACTGCAGTTATATATATATATATATATATATATATATATTGTTATACAAAAGATATTCTTGCCCACTGGAAAAAGCTGCTGTGAACCCTCATGTTCCCTTCATCCTGCTTCTAAAGTTCTTAGTATGTTTGGGGTAGGAGATAGAGAGAAGAGCACAATTAACTTCATTCTTGATTATAAGCCCTGGCCAGTGAATCTCAAATACTCAAAGCAAAAAAAGTATTCATACAATTTCACACACACACACACACACACACACACACACACACACACACACACACACACACACACACACACACACACACACCAAATTGCTCCAGTCCACAGATAGGCCTACAGTCAGTAAAAGCCAGCTTGCTACGTGGCATGTTAACACGCCCCCCCTTTCCAAACGCACAAGAAGCTGTTTTGTCTAGTCTAGGCATAAACTGAGACTCATCAAAAGAACCTAGGATTGTCATTGTATCTGACAGAGTGGAATATTGTTTTCGGACACTCGCCATTTTTTCACCACAGCAAAACTGACCGCTTAGTGCTTAGGCTTCCAACATACACATTGCCAAAACAAAGTTACGCTACACAGCAGGTTATGTAATAAAGTGAGTGGCTGCGTATAGCCAGCGATTACCAAACAGTAGCATGCGGCGGCGTCTTGTATCCATCTGACTTCCATGCAAAGAAGCAACTATTCATTCAGATGTCATTCAGATGAATGACGTGACATGCCATTGCAGAAGCAAAATATTACAAAAAGTAATTTCGTTTTTAAAAAAAAGCATAATTGCATAAGCAGTATAGTGAAAAAATACACATAAGATTGTTGGGTAGGCGGAAGGGGAAATGGGGATGGCCGTAACACCAAATTAAAAGACAACACTGGTCGTCCTTGTGACCGCTGACATGTCAAGAGAAATGTAGGCTAAGATTATATGTTGGCGCAACAGTACATGAAAAGTTTACGAAAACAAATCAAATCGGTACTGTAATGTAATGATGTATTGACGTTATCAGTATATTACGCGGTGACGCACTTCCGGTCACCAGTTGAACAGTTGGACAAGTTAATGAAGACACGCTTCACGTGAGCTCTGTATTGTACTTCCAAGCTATAATAAATATCCACGACAAGAGACACATATTGTGTGCGTATCGTGACATGGTGTCAGAAGCGGCGAACTGAACGCCGACAGTACGAAGATGGCCAAGTTTGGACCGCCAGAACAGTTTGACTTTACCCGGCCAGCGGAATGGCCAACGTGGAGGCGCCGATTCGACAGGTTTCGCGCAGCTTCCAAGCTCAACAAAGAGAGCGGTGAGGTACAAGTCAACTCTCTTCTGTACTCGATGGGGAAAGAAGCTGAGGCAATTTATGAATCGTTTGTGTATACGGAGGACGACGAAAGTGATAACCCTGAACTTGACTATGAGATAGTTAGAGCTAGGTTTGACGATCACTTTGTGCCTAAACGCAACTTGATTCATGACCGAGCATGCTTCCACAAGCGCGTGCAGAAGGCGGGAGAAACTGTGGAATCTTTTGTGAGGAGCCTTTACGAGCTTGCTCAATACTGCGAATTCGGCATAACTAAAGATGAGCAAATTAGAGACCGGATTGTCATTGGCATTCTGGATACCGAGGTCTCGCAAAAGTTGCAGCTCGAGGGGGATCTTACGCTGGAGAGGGCTATCCAGCTAGCCCGACAGAGCGAGCAGATCAAGAAGCAGAGTGTGGAGCGTGCAGAGTGCTCGGTGAATGCTGTGGGACAAAGGGGACAGGCAGGCTGGAAGCGCGGCAAAGGCAGCGAGACGGACGAAATGGTTCGAAGCAAGACGAGTCCAGCAAACAAAATGGATGCCCACGGTGTGGCAGAACACACACACGCGAGGAGCGTTGCCCTGCACGCGACAAGAAATGTCGGCGATGCGGTAAGCTGGGACACTTTGAACTGTTGTGCAAAAGCAAAATGACTAAACAATTAATGGCTGTTACACACCAATATGATGATGATGATAATGATCAAGCTTTCTTTATCGGAGCTGTGACAAACCAGGCCCATAGAGTAGTTGAACAGCCAGATTTGAGTGACGATTGGCGTGTCACACTGCCCATCAACAAGAGTCTAGTGGACTTTAAGGGCCAACTTCCGATAAAACACAGTTTTACTCACTCCTTTTGAAGATCGGACGGTCACCCCAAGTTAAACTCACTTGCAAGGCTCTCATAGCGGTGCGTCACCTCGCCTGGCTGTGTTTCCCAATTTACATTAATAATGCAGAGAAACGAGCAAATCACGCAAGCCTTTCTTTGTTTCGTCACGTCGAAAGAAGGCGTTGCCCACAAAGGTTTATGTCGACCCATTTTTCTAAAAACATGTCGGGTAATTTTTTTCTGCTTGTTTTCAATACAAGCAACGTCTGGTGGCCCGAAATCTAGCTTAGCTTAGCTATCAGCTGGTTGCTACTCTCAGGTACACACACAGCACAAAGCCTCATCCATACAGCAAGCCCACTCTGGTTGCTCCGTGCCTGCAGCTCCCCTAGGGGTCGCTGTCGAAAGAGCACAGCCCTGAATGGAGCATGCACGCCTCCGTTGGCGCCCCTATAGTGCAGTACCACCCGGAGAAGTGGCGACTCTGTTTCCCATTACATTCTCTCCAAGAACAGGAGGACTGAGCCAATCAGAGACGCATTTCCACGAGAGCAGGAAGAGTGAGCCAATCAGAGACGCTTTTCCACGAGAAACACGGAACACCCTCTCGTTTCTCCACAAGCCACATTGCTGGCTTGCAAAAACGGCTTGAAACAAAGCAACCAGAACGTTTTTTAAAACAGGACCAGCGCGTAACACATTCAATAACAATGGGGAACACAGCAATATTAATCAAATGACGTTGAGAGGCCATCTTTTAAGATTGACACAGGGGCAGACATTACTGTCATGACTGAGAAAACATACAGCAAACTGCCAAACAAGCCCCAATTAGCTAAAACCACAGTCAGTGCCACAAGCCCAGGAGGGGAAGTGGTGTGCATAGGCAAATTCCTGGCCACCTGCCTGCACAAGGGCCAAAAGTATGCCTTCTGGATAACTGTGATTAAAGGACAATTTGCACAGAATCTTCTGGGGGGAGGAGTAGCCAAATCCATGGGCCTCGTGAAAAGGCTGAATGCAGTCAGCACTGAGTCGGACGACCTATTCGGGGAAATAGGACTGTTACAGTGCGACCCCGTCAAAATTGTGCTGAAAGCAGACGCAGAGCCCTACGTCACCACAACGCCGCGCCGAGTGCCGTTTCCCCTCCTGCCCAAGGTCGAAAAAGAGCTAGGGCGCATGTTAGAGTTGGGCATAATCGAGCACGTCACGGGCCCGACTGACTGGTGCGCGCCCATGGTGCCTGCTGAGAAAAAGAATAAAGACCAGGTCAGAGTGTGTGTGGATCTCAAAAGGCTGAACAAGGCTGTCAAGCGAGAACTGTACGTGTTACCCACACTGGAGGACATTGCTCCCAAGCTAGCCGGGGCAAAAGTGTTCTCCACACTAGATGCCTCTAGTGGCTTCTGGCAAATTCCCCTAGACTCCGACAGTCAGAAACTGACTACCTTCATCACGCCCATGGGCAGGTTTTGCTTTAAACGACTCCCATTCGGGATTTCGTCAGCGCCTGAAATTTTTCAAAGACTCATGACCGACCTGCTCAGCGGCCACGAGGGAGTCGTGGTCGTGATGGACGACATACTCGTCTACGGTGCGGACGAGGAGGAACACAGCAGGCGGCTGAATGCAGTCCTCCAGACCATAAGACGGTCTGGACCGAAACTGAACAAAGCAAAGTGCCACTTCAGCAAGTCGGAGATCGACTACTTCGGACACATAATCAGCGCAGAGGGCATGAAACCAGACAAAAGCAAGGTGAGCGCAATCACTGACATGCCCAGCCCAAACGACGTGGGACAACTGCGCCAGGTCCTAGGCATGATCAACTACCTGGGGAGGTTCTTGCCAGGCCTCTCAACCGTGCTACACCCGCTGCTCAAGAAGGACAGTGCGTGGGCATGGGGTGACCTCCAAGAGAGTGCGCTGCAGAAGGCCAAAGAGATGCTCTCATCAGCCCCAGCACTGGCCTACTACGACCCCAACGTGAGCGCCGACGCCAGCAGCTACGGCCTGGGCGCCACTCTACTTCAGGAGCACAGTGGTGAGTTGAGACCTGTTGCATTCTGCTCACGCACACTCACAGAGGCAGAGAAACGTTACTCCCAAATAGAAAAGGAGTGCTTGGCAGCGGTGTGGTCGTGTGAACGATTTGTACGTTATGTACAGGGGCTAGACAGCTTTTGCCTCCAGACAGACCACAAGCCGCTAGTCCCATTGATAAACGCATGTGACCTGGACAAGGCGTCAGTGCGGTGCCAGAGACTGTTAATGTGCATGATGCGGTTCAATGTTACAGCTGTGCATGTTACAGGAAAGCAGCTGATCGTGGCCGATGCGCTGTCCAGGAGGTTCCAGGCGATTCCTGAGATCACCGGGCCTGCTGAGATCACCGAGCCTCCAGAACCGCAGCTACAGCCCGGGACCAGCCCAGCACGACCCGCCAGCAGTCCAGTTCCTGTGATGGTCACCAGGGGCCAAAGAGCATCACCGGGGCCATCTGCACCAGAGACTACACAGAGTACACCGGCACGGCCTACTCTGTCTGGTGGCACAGCCAGACTGACCTCCAGGGGCCGTGAAATCCGGACACCTCTCCGGTTCAGACTCAATGATTGAATCTTGACTGTTTCATTGCGAATGCCTAACCATTTTTTTTCAGGTTTCGTTATGGTCTTTAAGTAACCTACTTAAGTTTAAGAGTAAAAATAAAATCTGAAAGGACAGAAAAAACTGAAGAGAAAAAAAAAGACAGAGCGCCATGTCAAGGCGTACGTCGACGCAGTGTTTACAAACAAACCCATGTCAGCAGAGAGGATGGAGGAGATAAGAGGAGCAACGCAGACCGACCCAGACCTTCAGGCAGTCATCTCCAGGGTGTGGAACGGCTGGCGTAAGACACACAACTTTCCCTCCTTCTCAGCATTCTATCCTGCCAGACACCACCTCTCTGAAGCGAGGGGGTTAGTCCTGTACGACGACAGAATTGTGATTCCACAAGCACTGAGAACAGACATTATGAAAAAGATTCACGCCGGTCACCAAGGACTGACAAGGTGCCGCGAGAGAGCCCGGCTCTCCGTCTGGTGGCCCGGCATCGGAAGCGACATCAAAGCAACGGTGTCAAAGTGCAAGTTCTGCATAGAAAACAAGCCGAAACAGAGGCATGAGCCTCTCATCACAACGGCCCTACCAGAGGGGCCTTGGCAGAGGATCGCTGCTGACTTATGCGAGCTGGAAGGGAAACAGTATCTGGTAGTCGTGGACTACTATTCCAGGTATGTCGAAATGGCACACTTACCTTCTACATCAAGCCAGCAGGTCATTACGCGCCTCAAAGCCATCTTCAGCAGGTGGGGCATACCGCTGGAATTAGTCAGCGACAACGCACTGCAGTTCACTTCAGCAGAATTCACTGACTTTTGCAAAGACTACGGGTTCACACACGTGACCTCGAGCCCTCACTACCCCCAGGCCAACGGGGCAGCCGAGAGAGCAGTTCAGACTGCTAAAAGACTGCTGAAACAACCCGACCCGTACCTTGCCCTGATGAGCTACCTGGCCACGCCCATTGCAGCAACAGGGGCCAGTCCAGCTCAACTTATGCTGGGACGACAGATTCGCACCACAGTCCCCACATTGGAGCAAAACTTACAAAAGACTCCAATAAGCCCTGAACAAGTGAGAGTAAACGACTCTAAAGCCAAAAGAGCCTACGAGTACTTCTACAACCGCAGACACGCCACCCTCCGTCTCCCAGAGCTGCCAACAGGACAAGAGCAGACAAGGGGTGGAGGACCCCTGCGCAGGTGGTGGCGAGAGCGGAACAACCCAGATCCTACATGGTCAAGATGGACAACGGCACAGTGTTGCGGCGCAACAGGAGACACCTCCAGGCGGTTCCTGAGATCACCGGGCCTGCTGAGATCACCGAGCCTCCAGAACCGCAGCAACAGCCCGGGACCAGCCCAGCACGACCCGCCAGCAGTCCAGTTCCTGTGATGGTCACCAGGGGCCAAAGAGCATCGCCGGGGCCATCTGCACCAGAGACTACACAGAGTACACCGGCACGGCCTACTCTGTCTGGTGGCACAGCCAGACTGACCTCCAGGGGCCGTGAAATCCGGACACCTCTCCGGTTCAGACTCAATGATTGATTCTTGACTGTTTCATTGCTAATGCCTAACCATTGTTTTACAGGTTTCGTTATGGTCTTTAAGTAACCTACTTAAGTTTAAGAGTAAAAATAAAATCTGAAAGGACAGAAAAAACTGAAGGAAAAAAAAAAAACAAGGCATCACAGTAAAAAAAAAAAGGGGGAGAAAAGAGATGAGAAGATGAAAAAAAAAATGTTTCTGCAGTTAATGTTGCAATGCACTTATTGTATTATGTTATGCAAAGTTTATGTGCTTTAAAATACTACAGTACAGTAGTATGTAATATGGATGATTTCTTGTTGATGCACTTAAGGCATTGTTTATGTCTGTTACAAGTACTACAGTACAGTAGTATGGAAGTTGATGGGTTCTGAAAAAAAAAAAGGAAGAAAGGAAGAAAAATGCACTTGGTAAAAATGGATTTAATTTTGAATAAGTCTTAAGTTGTTCGCCTGAACCTGCTATTACAGTAAGTCCTGTTTATTTGAATGTGCTTGGGATTCTTTGGATGGACTCGGTACAGGTAAAGGTTACCTTTTGTTTATACAGCTCTTCAGCGTTGACGTCAACTTGTATGCGGCGTTTGGACTACCGGTTCCATGGCGATTTTTTACATTGCAAAACGCCATAGAGATTCAGGTTTGGCAAAAATATAAGTTGCACG
Organism: Engraulis encrasicolus; assembly: GCF_034702125.1. Taxonomy (NCBI): domain Eukaryota; kingdom Metazoa; phylum Chordata; class Actinopteri; order Clupeiformes; family Engraulidae; genus Engraulis; species Engraulis encrasicolus. The sequence goes on along the minus strand of NC_085866.1, from coordinate 8,945,842 downwards.
GCAACAACGAACATTAGCGTGTCCCCGCATCCCTTTCTCATTAGTGGAACGGATCGTATCATCATGTTGGTGTATTCACATGTTAAATCATGACGATTATAATTCAATATTGCTAACCCCTTTCTGATCATTAAAACTTCCGAACTACATACTTTCCTTTGGTTGCCATGGGTACAACCTTCCGCACGTACATGCCGTTAGATACAGGCGCCGCTTCTGTAGTCGCCAAAAGCCTCCGGGTTTAGCATATGGACGCAACATCGTATTTATGTCGAAGTTTGACACAAAATGATCAACCATGTCATACCTACAGCCTATTTTTAACACCCTCGACAGTTTGCGGGGGTTCGCTAAGCGCGTGCTTGCACTCGGAGCTTATTTGAAATTTACCCCTATTCATTCCCAATGGAGGCCGGAAGCCGATAGGAACCAGGACGTCCTTAAATGCTAACATGAAAGACTACAATCTACTACATGCTTCCGCTTCCGCTGAAGAACTCTATTGTCTTAAAAGGGGGAGATGTAATGTAATGATGTATTGACGTTATCAGTATATTACGCGGTGACGCACTTCCGGTCACCAGTTGAACAGTTGGACAAGTTAATGAAGACACGCTTCACGTGAGCTCTGTATTGTACTTCCAAGCTATAATAAATATCCACGACAAGAGACACATATTGTGTGCGTATCGTGACAGGTACATATTTCTCACTGATTTAAGCGAGTGGGGAGGGAGTGTCAGGCAATAAATGGGGGAAACGCAGTAAACTGGTAGAAAGCGGGTAGCCTACTCGCAGTTCTGGAGAACAGGACACTAGCATAACTTAAACAGCAACACATCATCACAACAACAGCTCAAGACAAATTAAGTTATTTGTGCGGGCGCAACATTACAAGAGAAGTGTATGGAAATGTATCAAAATAGGTACATGTTTGTGACTGATAAAGTCAGGATGACAACTTGGTCTCAGAGAATAGGAAACGAAACACCAGCGACGGTATGGGTAATAGTTGGCACTGGTTTTCCAGGCTATAATAGTGGGGTAATTTGGCTACACTGCATTGGCTACTATCGGGTGTGTTGGGAGTGAAAGCTAACCTCATTTTCTCCCTGGGTCACGTCTCTTATATCGTCTCCTCCTATTTTCTTTCCCTGCCCGAACCATCTCCCACACCTTCTCTTCATTCTGCTCCTGTGCGCTAGCGGCCACAGCCCCACTGTCTGTCCCAACCTGAGATCGAGCTGTCTGGCAGTGGTTCCCCATCTCCGGACCGAAACATGAGCGCGAGCTTATGCTGTTAGCTTTAAATAAGTCAGTGATTTCAGCACATTTTGTTGCGTCCTCTTTAAGTTTTTGCTTTCTCTTTTTCTTGCGCTTGTCATAGCCACTCTTTTCTTTCTCCATTTTGTGTCCTGTCTGTCGTCCAGTTTTAACAGCATAACCAGTCTACAGTTGAGGTGATGATGAGTTTTGTCAAAAGAGGGCCTGAAGGGAGGGGCGGGCCTTCGAGATCCAAAGCATTTCATTGGACTAGCCCAATGTGCATCAAGAGAAGCATCCAATGGGCTCCGATGTGTCACTTTTTTTACCGTCGCAGACAAAAAAAAGAAAAAATATATTTTATTATTATTATTTCTGGTCCTCGGAGGGCCCGAGACGCGCGAGGGCCCACCGGGATTTGCCCGGTACGCCAGATGGCCAGTCCACCCCTGATCATGCGGGACGGAGACTCGTCCTCGTACAGCTTGGCCCACTGCTCGATCCACAGCGCAAACGCCTCGTCCTGAGAAAACAAAAATACACAGATACATCGTTTATCATCAAAGATCGATCCACAGCGCAAACGCCTCGTCCTGAGAAAACAAAAATACACAGATACATCGTTTATCATCAAAGATCGATCCAGACGGAGGTATTTCCCAACCCTGCCCCATCTCTCTCTCCCAATCATTTCCTGTCTACTCTCACACTGTCCTGTAATAATAAAGATCAACCCCCCCCCCCCCCCCCCCAGACCACAGCACCCTATCAAGCAACCACACTTTCACCAGCAAGGAAGTTGGGAGGGTGGGTGGGGGTGGGGTGGGGCAGGCTCAGAGGGGGCCCAGGGTCAGAGGGGGCCCCAGAATGGTGTTCCATTTCACATGACTTTGTCCTGGGCCCACCCAAAGCTCTCAGCTGCCCTGTTCACCACATAGAGTACAGTATGCTCACACCATTACACATTGCACTGCCAATAGGACCTGACCATTGAAGATGTTCGTATGATCTTTATGGGTACAACAAGTATATGTATTCAGGTTTAAAATGAGTGTGTGTGTGTGTGTGTGTGTGTGTGTGCGTGCGTGTGCGTGTGTGTGTTTGCACTCCTAGCTGTCTACAGCGTTGGCATCAGCATGTGCAGAGCAGAGTGTGTGAGCGAGCCCTGTGTGTGGGGCTGCAGGTCATGGGAGAGGAGCGGAGCCTGCGCTGGTGTCTGCACAGGTGGAGGGCTCGTCTGCGACTGCGTCTGCACAGGAGAGCGCGCGTGTGGCACACGGTGCGTGCAATAGCAGCACAGTGGCAGGAGAGGGCGGTAGAGGGCAGAGCACAGAGATACAGACGGGAGAGGATCAGACTGATGGCTACGCAGTGCCTCACAGCCTGGAGGAGCTATACTAGAGGTGAGGTTTAACTCACACACACACACACACACACACACACACACACACACACACACACACACACACACACACACACACACACACACACACACACACACACACACAGACACACACACACACACACACACACATGCGCGCATATAATCATACACACACACACACACGCACATGCGCGCATATAATCATACACACACACGAATACACACGCCCATATATATACGGGTATGGAAATATAGCACTGAGACATAATCCAGAAATGTTAAGGGTTTGAAATGGAAAAAAGGTTATTAGTCGTCCTCGAATTGATAGGTTTGCCCCCTCAAATTTTCCTGTATGTTCAAATGTGTGTACTTGCATGTGTGTGTGTGCGCCTGTGTGTGTGTGTGTGTGTGTGCGTGCGCGTGTGTGTCTGTGTGTGTGGGTGGGTGTGTGTGTGTGTGTGTGTGTGTGTGTGAGTGTGTGTGCGTGTGTTTATGTGGGTGTGTGTGTGCGTGCGTGTCTGTATGTGTTTGCGTGCATGCATTTCAGCTGTTTGTGTTGAGCGTGCAGCGATGTATGAGAAGAGGAAGAGGAGGAGGACCAGAGTTCTGACCCAGTGGAGGAGAGCGGCCCAGATGAAACAGGCGGAGCGCCACCACCACTCCAGACTGCAAGAGGGCGCCCTTCGCCACTGGAGGCGCTCTCTGATTGGCCGCTTGAGGAGCCGGAGGCGGGCGCTGGTGGCCGTGTCCAATTGGAGGTGGAGAGTGTTTCGGACTCGTCAGCTGACGGAGCGCGTGCAGGAGTTTGAGTGGCGTCATGGCGTTGAGGCAGCCAGACGATGCTTCAGGCGCTGGAGGACGGCACACAGACACGCGCTCGTCAGCCAAGACTTCCAAGACTTCCAGCACATGGGTCTTTGTGAGAGGTAAGTTCAGTATGTGTTTAGACAAGGACCTGTCTGCACGCTCACACACAAGTGGGCAGACGCACGCACGCACGCACACACACACACACACACACACACACACACACACACACACACACACACACACACACACACACACACACACACACACACACACATATAGGTACACACACACACACGTCAGTTATAAATTCAGAAAATTCCAGGATATTTAGATTTTTAGAGTATCATTACAATCAATTTGCAGTCTAAACACTGTTTCCACAAAATATAATGTAACTGCTGCGTGTAGGGCAGCCTATCATGGAAATAAGATGCTAAATTCCTCATATGAAATAAATAAGTGGCAACCATTGTACCAGCTCTAATGTGCACTTATCACTGTCCTTACACATTTCTCCCTTATGAATGACATATGAAGTATGGTAATGATATTATTACACTCCTCCTAAGCTACTGAACTGATTTCCTCTCCGGCGTGTTCCTCTCCCAGAGTTCTGTTGGGCTGGCACCACCACACCGTACTGACCCAGAGGCAGCAGTACCAGGCGGCCCGGTTCCAGTGTGTCCATGAGGAGCGTGTGGTTCAGCGCTGCTTTGTGGTGTGGAGGGGGGCAGTGGAGCAGGCTGGCGTACGGCAGGCAGAGCTGCAGCAGAGGCTGATCACACAACACACACAGCAGCTCAGGAGACGCCTGCAGAGCTGGAGAGCCGCCACTAGGGGCAGACACGCACACAGGAGACACGACAGGAGACTGATGCAACAGGTGGGATGGAAAGACAAATACAAAATGCAATACACACTCAGATGTACAATAATGCTCGAAAACAAAATACAACTAGATTGCATTCTGGCAGAAAATGCTGGAAGCGGGCTTGCCTTTTGGGCCAGAGCTGAGCAGTTATATATTCAATATAGATCAGCTTAGGCTTAAAACCAAATAACTATTGTGAAAACAAAGCTAAACATTCACCCAGTCAGAAGTTGTGAAAAAAAAATCTGCCATCTTGAATTCGGCCATCTTGAAAGTGTTTGCCAACAAAATCTAAACAGTTCATGGACCTACCTTAGAGTGTTTTATCCATGGGCGTTTTTAGACAGGGGCCAGGGTGGGCCTGAGCCCCTGTAGAATTGATCCTGCACCCCCACCCCACAATAATGTCTAACCGCTAGCGCAAAGAGCGGAACAGGTTTGCAATGTGCATTGACGGATTCCAAATACAACACACACAGGAAGGGACTTTGAGGGTCAGTTGTCCCAGGCACAGGCACAGAGGGGGTTAAGAATTAGGTCCTAGGTGGGCCCCTCCCAGGCCCCTGTGGTAATATTGGGCCAGAAACACCACTGGTTTTATCACACTGAATATAGGACAAATCCATTCATCCGGTCAGAAGCTATTGCAGTTACAGTTTTTCTAAAATGAAAAAAAGAAAAACCGCAACACCGATGCTCCCATTTACTTCATTTTAATGTGACGTTTCGGGCCACCCCGGCCCTTCCTCAGACATAAACAGGTGATTATGCAGCTGACCCTTAAATTACAAATTACATACCACGTGAGCATGACATCACAGATCATTTTCATTGCCATATTTACATATTTACAAATGTATAAATTAAACCATTTTAAATATGCATAAAATGTTTGTATTGATCTATGTGAACCACGGACATGACGTGAACTTTGTATTTTGTATTATATGTATACCGGTATATGTATGTTGAATCTCTTGCACTATATATATGGAGAACTTGCACAGATTACACTGTTTAATTTATAAATGTGTAAATATGTAAATATGGCAATGAAAATGGGGTGGCCCGAAACGTCACATTAAAATGAAGTAAATGGGAGCATCGGTGTTGCGGTTTTTCCTTTTTTCATTTTATGAACTTAAAGGAATAGGTCGGTATTTTGCATTTGGGACCTTAATTATGGTGTATAATACACTGAGCTACCCACCTGTGTCACTTTTGTTTGATTTGAAGCCTTCCGTGAGATTTTGGGTTTGGGCGATATCCACAAACCACCATACAACGGGAGTCAGGGGGGCATAGACAGTATTTCTCAATTGGTTTTGTACATTTCTCGAATCTCTCTCGCAATTTGCAAAACATAATATTCATTCTCAAAACAGCTTTAACAAATGGCAAAACACTGTGGATGACCTGCAAAACCGAGTCTCTTGCTCAAAACCCAAGTTTTTGTGTCAATGAACGTATCAGTGCCAGCAGAATGGTTAGTCATTGTGTCATAGTGTGGTCCGTGTATGGACAAGCTAGTCAAATCGCTTTGTCATGTTGTCAATTGAATAGAACACTCTTGAGGATCTTTTCTGAAGCAAAATGTTTTTTAGATTGGATGGGAAATGTTGTAAATTCGACTTTATATTACATTGATCAGATAAGATTGTCCTAGATATACATTTAGACTATGACTATTTATTGACAGGTTTTCTCACTGCAAAATAGGAAAAATAGCAAACTCTGGTTGAGGTGTCAAAATGCACCCTCTACCAGCCCTTTTTACATCTCTTCCTTGCCCATGTGGAAAAAATATAGAATTGTAAAACAAAATACATTTGAAACAATAAACTGATACTGTATAAAGTGCACTTAATGCCTTGTGAAATTCTATGGAAATGCAATTTTGCGTGGAGCGTAATTATA
>NC_085866.1:8877097-8934597 GCF_034702125.1 Engraulis encrasicolus | reverse complement strand
TTGATGACGTCATGGAATTTTCTCTGTGTTTCTCCGAGCTCTTTCTGGAAATAAAAAAAAAGAAATTGAATGTGTAAACTTGAAATATCTGAATTAAAAATACATTATTTCTTGAATAATGTTAGTATGAGAATTGGAACAAATTAATGATTTATGAATACATCCTTTAGGGCCATGGCACTGCTCATATGGCCTACTTGTAGTAGATAGACCCATATAATTAATAGCTGAGTGAGAAGCAATAGTAAAAGCAATATTATTAGCAGTATTATTTACCTAAATGTATGGCATCATGTAATTTTCTGCCAGAGAGAAAAAGTATGGCTACATGTTTGTATGTTAATAAATACTGAATATGTATGCTTGGCATATTCTACATTTGTGTTAAGGACTGTTTTAAAACATAACTAAAACTTTACTTGATTGAAGTATACCATTGCTGCTATTAAGAGGATATATTACACCTCACCTGTTTCTCTGTCCGCTCTGCTGCGACTGAAACCGTTTTATGTCCACTGTGTTCATCCATGACACACAGCACACATATGCATGTCTGATCAGTGCGGCAGAAGACCTCCAGCAGTTTATCATGCTGAGAGCAGATCAGATCCTCTAGTTTACCAGCAGCGTCAATCACTTTGTGTTTCTTCCCTGGATTCAAATCGTTGTGAAGTCTGAAGTGAGTTTCACAGTAAGACGACAGACACACAAGACAGGACTTGACGGCCTTTCGCTTTCTCCCAGAGCAGACGTCACACTCCACATCTCCAGGTCCAGCATAGCAGTGGGCAGCAGGAGCAGACTGGAGTCCCAGAAGCTTCAGCTTCTCCACCACTTCAGCCAGCATTGTGTTTCTGCCCAGAACGGGCCTTGGAGTGAAGGTCTGTCTGCACTGTGGGCAGCTGTAGACTCCCTTTGGATCCTCTTGATCCCAGCAGTCTGAGATACAATCCATACAGAAACTGTGTCCGCAGGGAATAGTCACCGGATCCTTTAAAAGATCCAAACAGATTGCACAGGTGAACTGATCTTGAGCTAATGATACACTGGCCTCTGCCATTTTTGCACTGTTTTCTTTCTCTCGTCTTGAAGTCTTTATCCGTCTCGGGTTACGTTCTGTCTCTCCCACAGAGCAGCAGAGCAGGCAGAACAGGAAGCAGAGCTGAGTTTCGATTCTGTGGAAAAGGGCCGTGCCCTAAGCAGGGGGAGTGGCCTCTGGAGCCAGTAAGAGAGAGATAACACAAACAGACTTTAAACTGTTCTCAAGTTCAATTGAACTCTTTGCAAGTATTAAAATGAGAGCACCCAATCTTTTCGGCCTTAGAATGATACACAGCCAAAGAGTATCACAGTGCACTGTATGCATGCAAAGGTACAACCATCATCAGAATTATAACAACAACTACTAGATTGCATTCTCGCAGAAAAGGCTGAAAATGAACATTTTGAGTAATCGAGAACTACCTATGTACACTTATTTTGTGTTTGTCCACTTTTTTGTGTGTGTCTGTTTCTGTGTGTGTACTGTAGTATTTTAGCACGTGGAGGAAACGGTGGCATGAGCAGTGTGTCTCGCGGTTCCAGTGTGCCCATGCGGACAGTTTATTGCGTGGCTGCTTTGTGGTGTGGAGGGGGGCAGTGGAGCAGGCTGGCGTACGGCAGGCAGAGCTGCAGCAGAGGATGATCACACAACACACACAACAGCTGAGGAGACGCCTGCAGAGCTGGAGAGCTGCCACTAGGGGCAGACATGCACACAGGACACACGACAGGAGGCTGATGCAACAGGTGGGATGGAGAGACACACACACATATTCTGCAATGTCTGGGAGAAATAACACACATCAATGTACACACATACAAAAAAAAATGTAATTCTTCCTAAATAACGAAGAACCTATAATACCAGTACACTACAGCAACAGTATTTGTGTGCGTGCGTGCGTGTATGTGTGTGTGCGTGTGTGTGTGTGTGTGTGTGTGTGTGTGTGTGTGTGTGTGTGTGTGTGTGTGTGTGTGTGTGTGTGTGTGTGTGTGAATGTGTGAATGTGTGAATGTGTAGTGTTTCAGTGTGTTGAGGCTGAATCGGCAGCAGCGGTATGTGTCCCGGTTCTGCAGGAGACACAGCAGGGGGCTGCTGACACAGGTGGGAAGAAATGTACACATCAACATGCAGTAGGCCTGCACATGTATACTATACCAGCCTGAAATGTACACAGATCCATTTGACACAAAATCGTGTTGACTATAAACATGCTATTATATACTAGTCTTGCTCTTTATGTGCATTTTTAAAATTATAACCCATGTACCATGTTGGTCCCACCCTGCACACCTGAGAACACTCATGATGTCTTTTAGCTATGTTTGTCACAGAAGAAACGGCTCACTTCCTGACGAAGGTTTCATGCTGAAACACATTGAAGTGTTTTAATCATGCTATGCCCAACAAAATGAAGGCATTTTAATTACAAAGATGAGTGCCTTGGTATTCCTAAACCTTTTTTTGTATATAACCCATGTAACCTTTTTTTGTTTGTATGTGTGTAGTCCTTTAGTGTATGGAGAGAGGCCAAAGAGAGATTTAATTTTGTTCAACCATTACAGTGAAAGTATTTCACACTTTCTTTGAAAACAAATGTTTTGTCTTTGCTGTTGATCAAGGATGAAAGTAATGTTTCCATAAACATTTGGGTATATACAATGTATGTACAAAAATGATATTTATCATTTTGTAGCTTCTCTCATTGTCGAAATGTGCGGTCATGTGGTCCTCTGATGGTGGCAATGACATTTTTTGGCTCTCATCATGAAAGTTGCCCATCCCTGTACTAGTGTGATATACGACTATGTGCATGTACAAGATGCATGCAAAAAAGGATCATTTTTGGTCAGTTCCTTGAAGAGCACAATGTGTGTGCAGCAGGTACATGTTTTTTGTTGTGTTACGTCTTGCTGTTTATGTGCATATTTTAATGATGTACTTGTTTTGTATGTGTGTAGTCCTTTAGTGTATGGAGAGAGTCCAGAGAGAGGTTGTGTTTGGCCGCCCGTGTGAGAGCAGAACAGGAGAGAAGGGCAGCGAGAGGGGCTCTCATCTCATGGTCAATATGGGCCACAGGTAGGTGCACACACACACACACACACACACACACACACACACACACACACACACACACACACACACACACACACACACACACACACACACACACACACACTGATGATTGAATGCCAGTGTTACATTTTCTCAGTCTCCGCATGATTTCTAACATTGTGGACTTGAGTAAAGTAAGAAAATAATTTTTATGTGTGTTAAAGTTAAGGTGTGTGTGTGTGTGTGTGTGTGTGTGTGCGTGCGTGCGTGCGTGCCTGCCTGCGTGTGTGTGTGTGTGTGTGTGTGTGTGTGTGTGTGTGTCTCAGAGCGCCGGGCCCAGCGTATAATGAGGGAGGCTGTGTGCATGTGGCTGGATGGCAGGAGGGTTTCTAGAAGTTTCCACCAGTGGAGCACAGCTCACTGCCACCACCAAGTGTCCTTACACCACCACAGGATATTAATGTTACGCAGGTACACACACACACACACACACACACACACACACACACACACACACACACACACACACACACACACACACACACACACACACACACACACACACACACACACACACACACACACACAGGCACGCACACACACATGCACACGCACAGCTCACTGCCACCACCAAGTGTCCTTACATCACCACAGGATATTAATGTTACGCACGCACACACACACACATACACACACACACACACACACATACACGCATGTTTTCAATGAGCCTGCAAACAAACAAAAAAGTTGACAACACACACACATGCACACGCGCACACACACACAGATGCCCACACGCAGCCTGTATGACACCCAGGCTAATGGTGTCATATCACTAGTGTGTGCACATAGCATAGCCCATGCAGCTAGATCGTGCCCTTCTAAATCCAGCAGTAATGTAATGCTGTGTGTGTGTGTGTGTGTGTGTGTGTGTGTGTGTGTGTGTGTGTGTGTGTGTGTGTGTGTGTGTGTGTGTGTGTGTGTGTGTGTGTGCTCGCGCATGTGTGTGTGCCTGTGTGCATGTCCGCGTGCTTGCGTGCCTGCGTGCCTGCATGCGTGTGTTGGTGATTCTTCCAGAACGTTCAAGGCCTGGAGATCTTTGTCTGAGCATTCTAAGCAGCTGTGCGAGGCCCGACGTGTGCGTGTGTCTGAGACACTCAAGCGAGAAGTCTTCCAGGCTTGGAGGAGGGCCGCGCTATCCCAGAAGGCCATGCGAGAGGTCTTTCAGGTGTGGAGGAGGACCACGCTATCCCAGAGGGCCGTGCGAGACGTCTTTCAGGCTTGGAGGAGGACCACACTATCCCAGAGGGCCGTGCGAGAGGTCTTCCAGGCATGGAGGAGGGCCACGCAATCCCAGAGGGCCGTGCGAGAGGGCAGGACGCATGCGCGTGAAGCAAGGAGGAGAAGCCTGCTGAGGGAAGCATTCAGTATGTGGAGAGAGAGGGTAATCATTTGTGCGTGTGGCAGAGACTAATGGAAAAACAAAAACATGGCAACAGTGCTGGTCAAAACCCCAAGAGCTGTGCTTGTGTGTGTTATTGAAAATACAAAAAAAGGCCTAGGGTACACATTCCTCAGACATATTCTTTCATGTAGGTCTATGAACACCCTTTTTTTTAGTCATGTCATCATTCATGTGTCTTCTCTTTGTATCTTCTCATGATCTCTTGATGTCTGCCTTTCTGTCTGTCTGTGTGCCATTTGTCGTTTTTCCTGACCGTCAGATCAGTGCTTTCAGCACATAGATGTTTATAAACATTACATATAGGGCTGGGCAATATAACGATATATATCGTTATCGTGATATAAAAGTGCATATTGTGACCTTTCTCCTATATCGTTTATATTGTGATAGTAATTTTATCAATTGTATACAATTGAATATCATTTAATTACATTTCATGTTGTCACAATACACTCTATAAGTTAATGTAACTGTAAAAATAAGAATAAAAACATCCATTTTAAAGAAAGGTTGTTTTGCGACATGAAAAAATAAAGAGCAAATAAAGACAATAACCGAAAACGTATGCAATTGTGCTATATCGTGATATAAAGTAATCCATATCGTGATATTGTTTTTTTCCATATCGCTCAGCCCTAATTACATACATGTGACATAGATTTTTATAAGCAAGCTAGTGGAGTAATCATAACAGCAAAGTCACTTGTGACCTGGGCGATGTCACCCGGTGACCCGACACTAAAAGCCAGCTCAACCCAACAAGTGACCTCTTGGCAATCTTCTCTTGTCTTTTCCGAGGGACTGCCAAGCTCTTGCTGTCATCCGAAAAGCATAGAACCATGGTGATTATATGCAATTAAGACCTGCCAACCGGCCAAATGCTTTTAAAAATTCAGTTTGGCTGGTAGAAAAAAACGTACTAGCTACTTTGGCTGATATGGAGTGTATGTTTAAGATTAAACATCTACAAACGTACTTGCCAAATGTGCTAGTGATGGCAAGTTAATGTATAGCCCTGGTGATATGCATAACCTTTGTTGTGTGTCTTTGTCCATGTTAGTTTCAGAGTGGCCAGACGCGTGTGGTAGTGCTGTGTAAAGATGTAGTGGCACACTGGCTTCAGTTTGTCCAAAGAAGACGGACAGAGAGAGAGGCCCAGAGACGACACAAACTAATGTAGGTGTGTGTGTCCATGTGTGTCTGCACACATGTACTGGTGTTTGAGTGGATGTGTGTCCTTGTGTGTATTTTTGTGTGAATGTTTTTGTGTATGCATACGGTACTAGATATGGTGAGTGTGTGATATACGGTGCATTAAGAGACTAAATGCTGTTTCTGTGTATGTGTGTGTATGCGTGCGTGTGTGTGTGTGTGTGTTTTCTCCTCTAGGCAGCAGTGTTGGTCTGTGTGGCGTGTCAGTGTGCAGGAGCGAGTGATCAATAACAGACGGCTGCAGCTGTACTGGGCCTCCTGGAAGAACCACACCGCTACCTCACTCATCCTATCCACCATGGTGAGAAAAACAACACCACCACTAGCTATAGGAACTAGTGTGATTTGTCGTTTAACTTCAAGAGCACCAGCATATCGGAATATACTATCCAACAAAGAAGAGCGCTCAGCATCTCTCCCTTATACTGAGATATTGTATCCAACATGATGAGAAAAACAACACCACTAGTTATAGGAAATACTGTGATACTGTATCCACCATGCCATGGTCCATGGTGAGAAAAACAACACGACTAGCTATTTGAATTACTGTGGTACTATATCCACTATAGTGATAAAAACAACACCAGTAGCTATAGGAACTACTGTGATATTGCATCCACCATGGTGAGAAAAACAACAGTAGCTATAGGAACTACTGTGATATTGCATCCACCATGGTGAGAAAAACAACACCACTAGTTATAGGAACTACTGTGATATTGCATCCACCATGGTGAGAAAAACAACACCACTAGTTATAGGAACTACTGTGATATTGTATCCACCATGGTGAGAAAAACAACAGTAGCTATAGGAACTGCTGTGATATTGTATCCACCATGGTGAGAAAAACAACACCAGCATCTCACTGTAGCAGACATCTCTCTCTCTCTCTCTCTCTCTCTCTCTCTCTCTCTCTCTCTCTCTCTCTCTCTCTCTCTCTCTCTCTCTCTCTCTCTCTCTCTCTCTCTCTCTCTCTCTCCCTCTCCAGTATAATGACTCTCTGCAGAAGAAGGCCTGGTTGCTGTGGAGGAAGAGGAGAGTGCAGAGTAGAGTGGCTGAGGAGTTCAGTACGAACTTCAACAAATCACTGCTAGTCATGGTATTGTACACACACACACACACACACACACACACACACACACACACACACACACACACACACACACACACACACACACACACACACACACACACACACACACACACACACACACACACACACACGCACGTATTCTTACACATTTAGCACAACTTTTTTAATCATTTTTATTCAGTCAGACAAATTTCACTGTGGATCAGTATATCTTTCTTTTTATTTTCATTTCAGGCCTTCAACAAGTGGAGAAGTGCATTGAAAACAGGTTGAAACATGTACTGTTTATGTGTGTGTGTATGTTGCTCTGTGAGTTTATATGTGTTTGAGAGGTTTTTTTTAATATTTAGTTTTTCAATAAAATATAAACATTGTGAAAAAAGACAAGGATTTTTTTTTTTTAATTTGTAATCACTTCATAAAATACACCACACTCTAGTCTACTGAATGGGCATCAATGGGAACTTTCACAGACAAAATCGTGCCACTTCCCAATGCATGATGCAATATAGCACCAATCTGATCCCTGGCTGCTTTACTCTAGGAGGGAAGTCATTGGCACCGGGCCACAGGGTCGGCACTCGGCACCCACAGGGGCGGCACCCACAGGGGCGGCCAGGGGCGCTGCCAGAAATGTTGGGCCTCATGAAAGATTCAAATTTTTGGCCCCCTTAAGGGCCCCTCTCAGTGCTTGAGCCCCCTTAAGGGCTCCTATCAGTGCTTGGGCCCTTAGAATCTGTACCACTTTTCCCCCCGTAGTGGCCCCCATTGGGGCGGCACCCACAGGGGCGGCACCCACCTCAGCTCCTACTGTAGTAGTGAAATCTGCTGATGCAACGTGTCATCATCGGTATCCCTGCTATACTGTAGGCCAGAAGTCACAGGCACAAGATCGGCACCCAACCCAGCTCCTACTGTGGTCATGTGATCTGCTGATGCAACGTGTCATCATCAGTGTCCCCTCAGATGGCTTTGTCACTCACTGGGCCATGTGGCACACAGGGTCACACCACTGCAACTCTCCACCTACACACAAGCAGCAGGAGTACTGTAGGCCTCTGACCTTTGCACCTGTAAATACAGGCTACTATATAGCCTCCTCTACCTCACCTCACCTCACCTCACCTCATCACACACGCACACGCGCGCGCGCGCACACACGCACGCACGCACGCACGCACGCACGCACGCACGCACACACACACACACACACACACACACACACACACACACACACACTCACTCACGCATTTCCAAGGGACTCCCCTCTAAAGGAGAAAACTCTTGACATACTAGTCCAGGTGTCATTTTAGGACCCCAGTGCAGTATTGATGTCTGTCATACCACGTGGACCGTGCCCAGTATGGTTTACCCTCCTACATTAGGGATATGATTTAGAGCAATGGTTCTCAAAGTGTGGTCCGGGGACCACTGGTGGTCCGCGACAGAGCTCAGGTGGTCCGCAAAGGGATTTCTACTTTTCCAACACAGGCTAGCAGAAGGCTATATTTGTAACATTATTACAAACCAAAACCAAAAGGAATAAAAAGGAAATGATCTGCATCCAAACTAACAGTGTCGAAATAACACCCTCTATCAATTCAGTTGACAGGTGATCCCTGAACATTTTCGGGGGGACAATGTGGTCCTCAGTCTGAAAAAGTTTGAGAATCACTGATTTAGAGTTACTGGGAGGAGGAGAGGTCACACCAGCCAACAGGACCTCTCCCACTCAGGCGTCTGAAATGTTCACTATATGAAGGAAAATATTAGGGCTGGGACTTAACACGATTAATTTAAATTACAAACATCAACGCGATTAAAATCAATAATGCATTTTAGTCGCACTGTAATATAGTTATGTAGTTCTGGTAGTTACGTAGCTTATGTATTGTGTACCTTATGCATTATGTAGCTTATGCATTGTCCTTATTCAAAAGCTTTAAAGTCTAGGAATAGAATACATGAATATATAGAAGATACAACAGTCCAGAAATGGTTTATTAACTTTCTTTCAGGGGTGGTGGATTTTAACTTTATAATATTATCTAAAGCTTGACGCAAAGCTGTTTTCACATCTGGTGTTCACGTGATGGTTCTGTAAAGAAACGACAACTTTCCGTTTAACTGTTCCGGCAAATAGTACATTTTGCCTTCTCACCCCGTTCTGTGCTTGAGATCCGGAATTCGGGTTAAGATTTCATCCAGGGTTTCAAGGCGTTTCAGACCAGAACAAACACACAAGGCAGTGTAGGACTTCCCAGGCCAGATGCAGAGGTGTGTCTCTAAGAGATATTCAGGGGGGCTTCATAGAGCTTCATGGGTGCCCACAGAAAACACTGATGGGGTTTGGGTGGGGGACCCAATTAAAATATTTTCTTTCAATGGACTTTCAAGCTTATAGTGGCAGCACCGCCTATATGTGTGCAAAGGCTTTACTGAGTGTACAGTTGGCTAATATCCTTGTCATTGCAGCTCTGTGGTATCTGGGTTGCGATTAGGGATGCACCGATACACATTTGTTCACTTCCCATCCGATCCCGATATCTAATTTTGGATATCTGCCGATACCGATACTACTCCGATCCAATAGCAAAATCACATATATGCATGGGTTTCAACTTGAGGTAGGCCCAAGCAGACTATTTGGTCAGGAAAAGGAAGTCAGAAGAACAGGAAACCAATGGATAAGCAAGACGTAACAAGTACAAAAGTAACAATCCCATCCTGAAAACGAATATGCAAGTGTTATGATTTCAAATTAACATTGCACCTGACTCAATGTCTGTATCAGGAAAATTCCGATATTTTGAAATATGTTGATATCTGAACCCGATACTGATATCCCATCCCTAGTTACGATGCTGGCATTAATGCTAGATCAGCATAATAAGATACAAGTCTAGTCTTAAGTCTATACACAACAGGACATTCCTGTTGGGCGGGAGCGGGGAGTTCATGCCTTTTAAGATTGTGTACGTGCGTGTGTGTGTGTGTGTGTGTGTACGTGCGTGTGTGTGTGTGTGTGTGTGTGTGTGTGTGTGTGTGTGTGTGTGTGTGTGTGTGTGTGTGTGTGTGTGTGTGTGTGTGTGTGTGTGTGTGTGTGTGTGTGTGTGTGTGTGTGTGTGCATTTGTTAATTTTGTGAAGCACATTGAGTTGCACCTGTGTATGAAATGCAAATAAACTTGCCTTGCCTTGCCTTGCCTTGCCTTGTGTGAAAGAGAGAGATGGAGAGCAAGAGACAGACAGAGCAGAGAAAGTGTAGATTTTACCAGAGCAGTGAGGTGTGTAGTGTGGGGGTTCATGGGGTTCATCATCTTATGTAAGGTTGGGCTACCGTGCCTGGCTACCAGGGCTGGATTAAGGTGGCTTGGGGGCCCTAGTCTACAGGCTGCTTTGGGCCCCCCTGGAAGTCAAATCTCATGACAAATTTACATTGACAGTGTGTCACAATTATCAACTACTAGGAAGTAAGGATAGCATTTCTACCAACTGTACTCAACACGACAGATTCATTTTTCAATATTTTATCTTGTCTCAATTCGGCGATTTTCCACTATCGGCCTGGCAGGTGGGGGAGGGCCCCAGGCTGGCCACCCTAACCTACCCCTGCACGTCTCTCACTACACAGTCTCTTGCGTAACTTAATAGTTCAGTAACGGTCTCTTCATCACACGCACGCACACACACACACACACACACACACACACACACACACACACACACACACACGCACACACGCTAGAGGTGGGCTCATTAATCTCAGTGAAGACAGGGCTGGCATGTGGTTCCCTGAGTGGTGTGTGCCAGTGGGGATACTGTACTTAGCTGGCAGAGAGACGTACAGTACGGTACAGTAGCCATGTGGAACGTGTCACATTAAGCTGAGCTGACTACACTCCCATTACTAAAGAGGCTCACCAAAGGGATCTCTCTGGCTGTTAATTTACTTTGAAAAAAATTATCATCATGCACAACCAGTGCTTACGGTATGTCTGTCAAATATTAAATAATTGATCATTACGTACACAGTATAATAGTAAGCATACTGCATATAATAGCAATAAGTACTGTTGTAGCTTTAATTGTTAGTAATTAGATCGTAAACACATACAATATAGAAAAACATAGAAGAGTAGGGCAGTGTACTGACATTCTATCCCCATGAAGTCACTGTTGAACCCTTAAGAAACTGGTGATTGTGCCATGAGCACACACACACACACACACACACACACACACACACACACACACACACACACACACACACACACACACACACACACACACACACACACACACACACACACACACACACACACACACACACACACACACACACACACACACGTGGGATATTCTCTTGCTCTAGAGACAGTCCTGTAAAAGTAGTGAAAATGAATGGTGCATGGTTGTGTTGTGTGCAGGGAACCCAACAGGGGGTATAAGTCCCAGGCCCAAGGAGAGAGGGGGCCCAAAAATTAGCATTTTGTAATTTCATTGTATGTATTAGATGGCAGGCCCTTTCAGATGACTTTGTCCTGGGCCCGGCAAAAGCTGGTGGCGACCCTGGTTAGAGTTCTCAACGGGCCTGAAAATGTCAACCCGACCCTACCCAGCCCGTGGCTTTTAAAGCCCGAGCCCGATGTTACCCGACACATCACTAGAATTATATAACCGAACCCGGCCCGAGGCCCGAAGTCGGGGGTCGAGTTTCCCCACGTTATCCTATGGAGAATGACGGGTTGTGGTGGGTCTTTAAGGGCACTTATGTGCAGTAAATTGCATAACCCACTTAAAAACCTAGTGAAAAGATATTTTCCACAATAGAAACATAATATGAAATGGGGAAACGTTCTTGCTATAAGCAGAATCATCCACAGCGCGATTTCAATAACCGCCTCTTCACGGCAACAACAATCTATCCACCTTTTGTTTTGACTTCTAAATGTAGGCTTACTACATTTCCACCCCGTGTATCTGATTAAATGTAGGCTACGTGAAGTTGCCCCTCCCTCCTTGTTTGTTCATATGCGTGGATGAGATGGAAAGCCTGGCTGTGCCAAACATTGTTTAAAAGTTTCATAAAATTTTGGTCGGCACACAAGGTTTTGGACATACTAATTTCTAGTGGCACCTGGGCTACGGTTGGTGCATTGATCAGCCATGTAGCAAAAAAGACAGATAACCTAGGTGAGAGGATGAGATCTTCCTCGGCTGGCGAGCGCTCCGCATGTGTGTGCGCCCCAAGACCCGACAGTTACTTAAAAGTCAATTTGAGCACGAAAACAGCAAAGACAAGGTGATATTTCATTCAAACAGGGCCTACACGCTCCAAATAAAACATTTGCTGAGGGGATTTTCAACCAGACCGCAGCGCGAGCAGACAGTCAGTGTGAAAAGCCAAGTCTACCGGCACCTTCGCTGCCGCTCGCTCATCGGTGCACGAGCCATTTAAATAGTGAAGTGGCATATCGCAACAGCACATGCGGATTAGCCAAATTATATGCAACAAAGTCGCCAACAAAGCGTGGATTTAACGTTTAATACGCATATGCCAACGTTGTGTGAATACGTGGAAAGGATAACCTAATTGGAAAGCCACTGTCCTTTCTAGTATAGCCTATGTAGAAGACCGCTTCGGTTTCGTTTCACCTCATGGGGAAAACATAATTTCCATGCACTGCATTTGCTGAGACTACTAAGCAATAAAGTTAGCGTTCAAACTAAACTATTGGTTGTTGTCATTACAGCATTTAATATGCTAGGCCTACTATGGCTGTTGTTTAAAATAGTCATTGGATTGCCAACCGTCCCTTGTATTAAGAAACAAAAGTATGGTTCCATGAGCTGACATGGGACTCAATATCGTTAAAATTGCATCTAAGAACTTTTTCCCGTTTTTATTAGTTTGCGTAATTGTAGCCAATGTAGTTTTTCTGTGCGTTCCGGGACCTCTTTCCAACTCATCATCGCTGTGATGTGATGTTTGTTTTGCGTTCTGGTACCTTGTGATTTACAAATTAAGCACTGCGCAAGGTTGCATGCAGCAGCCTGCCAGACCTTCGTTACGCAGGCCTACATATATTTAGATAGATAGATTCTAGGTCTTTACTGACCCATCAAGGGGAAATTCGCCATGATTCACGGTAAACAGCAGAACTGATTTTTTTTTTCACTGGGCGGAAAAGATTGAGCCCGCGGACCGAACCGACCCGAGCCATATGCTTATATTTTCGACCCGAACCCAAAGGGCCCGTCGGGTTTTTCGGGCTGACCCGACCCGTTGAGAACTCTAACCCTGGTTGTGATGTCATTTGTATCTTCCTATGAATGCACTCACTTCCACTGCGAGACCCATGTGTGACTGCAGAGATGTCCACCTGGCTGTACTAAACACCAAGGACCACAATGGAAATAAGCTTCCGAGCTTTATTGTGCTATCCTGACTCTCTGTTTTTTTTTAATTTAAGTATGTGATGCGGTTTATATGAAACTCAATCATTTATTTATTTTATTTATGAACTGAAGATGTCAAATAAAATCATTCATTTATACGTGAAGGCATACTGTACGTGTGCTGACATTTCTGCAGCACAGCTTGTACTCTTATGCTACATTCCCTATCACATACATACAGCGTGTGTGTGCGTCAGGGCTTGACACTGGCACCTGCCAACCAGCCAGTGGTGTAGTCTACGTAGAACGCAGGTATACGCAGTATACCCACTTCAACATTTCAGGGATTTCAGTATACCCACTTAAAATTGATTGAGCCATTGTTTAGGATAGCACAAATAAATACAGTATACCCGCTTCAAAAACTGCTCAAATATACAGTATACCTACTACAAAAATGTAGACTACACCACTGCAATCAGCCAAATGCTGGTAAAACTTGGCTGTGGCTGGTAACAATTTCAGTGTCACTAGCCAATTTGGCAAGCAGCTTATTAAATAGTATGACAAATCAGAATAGTGTATATTCTGCACTTGTGTCCCTTGTGTATCAGTTGTTTGTATTTAACTTCAATAAAAAGCTCAGTTACTCAGTCTCTATTTGTTTATTTTATTTGCATGTAAAACCCATGCACTCATCTTGCTTTAAGCACCTCATCTTCAGGTTAGATGTACAGGGTCATGATAAAAAAAAAAAAAGTAGAATAGCTGGATGGCTAGCGACACGGAAAATCCACTAGCCGCAGTGGCCGGCAAGCGAAAAAGTTAATGTCAACCCCTGTGTGTGCGTGTGTTGAAGTGCACCAGCCAACTGAAGCTGTAATGTTTGGAACAGTTCCAAGTGGTGTCATGTTCACTGGGCAAAGTTCAGCAGGGCAGCGGAGAGGGGAGGAGGAGTGTGTGTGTGTGTGTGTGTGTGTAAGGCAGTGGGAGTGATGGTGTGTGTGTGAGAAGCTGTGTTCAAGAAAATCATAGAATGTGCATTTGTGGGGGGGGGTTGTTTGACAAGCAGGTTTTCTGAAATGCAGGGACATTGTGCAGTTAGAGATGTGGACTGCAAATCTCTATGCTCTAGATAGGCAGCAAGTACTTGCATACACCTGTTGCAGTCATACACCTTTCTCACGCACTCACACATCAGTGAAGTCGCCTGTGCGTTTTGTGTAATTCATTGAGCTTTGATGTCCAGGCCAGGCTGGATCACTATTTTTTGGACACATGCGCGCACACACACACACACACAAAGTTTGAGGCCCTTGCCACATGCACACTTGCACGTAGTGAGAGCTCTGGCCCGACAAACCTCTGACCACCATCTGTCATCATCCTGCCCTTCCCATTCCCCATGAGGCCAGAGGACAACACTGGATGTAAACAAAGCTACCATCGTGGCATCGTGGACTCTGACACATGGCACCACCACAGTTGGCACAAAGGTAAACAACAGAGTAAAAAAAGATAGGTTGTTTCTTTGAAGTCATGGTTTATTTATTTATTATTTTCGATTAATTTTGCAGCCCTACAACACTGTATGTAAACAAAGCTACCATCGTGGCATCGTGGCCTCTGACACATGGCACCACCACAGTTGGCACAAAGGTAAACAACCGAGATAAGACACAGGGCAGGTTGTTTCTTTGAAGTCATGGTTTATTTATTTCGCCATACACGGACCATACAAAAACAATAAATACACTTAAAAAAACACATCCACACTCACTCACTCAGTCAGTCCTCCCTCCCTACTGTTAAAAATCATAAATATGATTAAAATGTGTATTGTTAAAATCACACACAACTTTAAAAATGCTCAATAGCAAAACTAAGACATCTAGGAAGTCTTTGGGGGGACATAAAGGCCACTGTTCCCAAAAGGGGCAACACCAATTACTTCAGATGAGAACGCAGCACCTTTACCAAGGGACTGTGTGTGTGTGTGTGTGTGTGTGTGTGTGTGTGTGTGTGTGTGTGTGGTGTGTGTGTGTGTGTGTGTCTGTCTGTTTGCATGTCTTTTCAAGTCCTATGTCAGCTCAATAAGGCAGACAAGCAGTCACAGTGCACCATGAACAGCTCTTCTTGAAGGTGATACTCTCCCATTTTTGGAAATAAGCTTATTTTACACCCCCCCTGGAGTAAAATAATAGGTTTTTACCGTTCTCCTGTACTTTCAACCGTTCCCTGGGTATGGCAGTGCAAATTTTACCTTCAAGCTAGCAGTTAACATTGAGTCCTATGAGCCCAGTTAGTCGCCAGCGAGGTGAAATGTGCACTGCCAAAACTAGAAAACGGTTGGAAGTACAGGAGAACGGTAAAAGCCTATTATTTAACTCAAGGGGAGTTGTAAAATGAGCTTATTTCCAAAAATGGAACAGTATCACTTTAAAGCAATGGTTCCTACTCTCCATTTCAAGTCACTATCCTTCAAGTCACTATCCAATAGACCCTCTTCATATTGGTGCACTATCTGCATGTTCATACATGTCAAATACTCACACCAAGGCCATGATTGTCTGATTAGTGTACAGTATCAACTCTAAAATACCCTGTCTATAGCAGGTTAATGCTCTATAAAGTTGGGAGGAAAGACCAGACAGGACAATGCCTTTGTGATATGTCTTCCATATCGCATCACAAGATTTGAGGCATAGACCCCTTTGCTTTGGTTTCAAAACACAGACATTAGACAAGCAGTATTAGTCTGCTTCTCTGCTGAAATAAACCAATACACTACTTGACATTCTATAAATGCGTGGGGGCATCATAGAAAGCCGTTGCGACGCAGATAACACAGCCTGGCACATGTATATGTAGTTCCATAGGTAACTATACTGTTTAGATCAATGAAAGAAGAGAAAATCCCAGGGAAGCAGTAGTTGTTGCTGCCCATTCACATATGTGTATCATTAATGCCATGGTAGGAAATGTAGAGTAGGCCGGGGTGATTTCGGTAGCAGGCCAAGGGTGCAGACCTTGCGGCATAATAGCAATGTGATGGTCGTAGAGCTTAAATGCTGGGCGTTTCGCTTTAGTGTGGCATGGTAGCCCATAAAGTAGGCAGCATACAGGTTCAACACGGAGCCACAACTCCATTCTTTAGGCACTCAGGTGGCCCAATCACAGTCTGAGAAAATCTGGAATCACCATGGCCACCCTGCCAGCCAATCGGAATCCTCCGTCCATTCACCAATCTGTGCCGTGGCAGTATACGAGGGAATCGTAGGGGTTTCCATGGCAACTGTAGTGCCCCCCCGTCCAATCCCTCCCTCGCCGCCTCAGTCACTCTGCAGCGCGACAGGGGGCATGTCCAGGATCTCAAACATGTCGTCGATGACCTGCCACAGGCAGTTGTCCAATGGGAAGTCGTTGTCCACCAGGTTGACCAGGAAGTAGTTGTCGTGGATGTACTGGATGATCATGCGGGACGGCGACTCGTCCTCGTACAGCTTGGCCCACTGCTCGATCCACAGCGCAAACGCCTCGTCCTGACAAAACAAAATACACAGATACATCGTTTATCATCAAAGATTGATCCAGCCGGAGTTATTTCCCGAACATTTCCTGTCTACTCGCACACTGTCCTGTAATAATAAAGGTCAACCCCCCAAAAAATAAAAAGATCGATCCACAGCGCAAATGACTCATCCTGAAAAAAATATACAGATACATAGTTTATCAATAAAGATCGATCCACAGCGCAAACTCATGCTTAGAGAGAGACACACATACAGTACAGTGAAGCTAGCCTGATTATCATCGACTTTCAAATCTCTTCGAGACTTGGTCTGACCAAGAGCATAACAATTAACATTTCCCAAACAGCCTCCCTTGGTTTGCTAATGATTGTTTGCTTCCCAACAAAGAGGGAGGAGTTCTCGTATTTGCGGGAACTCAGAAAGTCAAAAGCATTTGCTCTTGATCTGACTGGTAGCAACGCTGAGTGTAAATACCGGTACCTCATTCTCAGATGGAAAGTCACACACAAAACGTTATCAGAGAAGAGGAAAATTCCACACGTGTTAGCCCCGTCATAAATACACTGCATCTTATCTTTGCGGTAAGCTAAGCATGTCAAAGCACAGTTCATCAGAGACAATAAAAGAGGCAAGATGCTGGCTTGGGTGCGTAGTGTCTCGTGACTGGTCCCGTCATTACCCACACTGCACTGCTTTAGACTCAACACACAGCAACATTTATTGAAGACATCCCCTTGACTCTTACACCATGCTGACGACTATGTGAGAAGGTGTGTGTGTGTGTGTGTGTGTGTGTGTGTGTGTGTGTGTGTGTGTGTGTGTGTGTGTGTGTGTGTCCGAGCATGCAACTGAGAAGCAGCATATACATCAATACTTAAATATACAGTATATTGACCAGCAACAGAATGACAGAGAGACAGATACATTTGTGTCCCATTAGGGCATCAAGGTGACAGTGATGTCAGAGATTCTTTAAGTATATAGAGATATGCCAATGTAATACGTAGGTTGCTATGGTCACCTAACATGACCAGGTTCCGGTCTGCCTAAAGGGGCGTGTCATAATACTCCTAGCATTGGATAGGACAGTCCTTAGGTCTGCCTAAAGGGGGATCTCCCCCCCTTGCAATTGTAGAACCTGGAAACAATGGGCCAATGGAATCTCTCTTTCTACTCTCTCTGGTGACGTCAGAGCCAAATCCCCACCCACCTTCCAGAACATGAAGCTGACGGGGTCGACCACGGTGGGCTGCACGATCTCCCTGCCAGGGAAGATGCCCCACGTCACAGCGTTGGGCTGCATGTCATGGGCATTGGTGATGTTCTTGCCCTGGAAAGACAGACAGACAGAAAGAAAGAAAGAAAGAAAGAAAGAAAGAAAGAAAGAAAGAAAGAAAGAAAGAAAGAAAGAAAGAAAGAAAGAAGAGACAGACAGACAGACAGACAGACAGACAGACAGGTCAACAAGCGGTAGCATGTTGCACGAGGGAAAAAACTAGTGATGTCACTTATTTGGTTTGTGTGTGTGTGTGTGTGTGTGTGTGTGTGTGTGTGTGTGTGTGTGTGTGTGTGTCTTACATGGACATTAACGATGTGGTAGTTGACGCGGGGCTCATATTTCTTCAGCACCTTCAGCAGAGCCGTTACATTTTCACTTGACGTGAAGAACTCAAGATATGCCTGTAAACATACAGTGAATAGGGTTTACTTAAATTACACACAATATATAATGCACAACAAATATGATCATCATTTTACTGGAGATCAGTGATGCATATTGTGAGTCAATGATTCTGCATCCATGTCAATAGATATTTAAAGGGACACTGTGCAGGAAATTGTCAAAAAAGGTACTGCAACTATGCAGCTCATTGAAACTGGGTTGCCAATTTTGATATTTTCATGAAAGTTTACTAAGAAATAAACTAATATTTTCTACTACAGTCAGTTTTACAGCTAAAAATGGCTATTTCTGGAAATTCAAAATGGCGGACCATGGAGAAGATCCCCCTTTTCATGTATGAAAAGTGCAATTTTCCCAGTCATAATGAACACTTCGAATTTGACAGTTTGGTAAGTATTCATGAAAAAGGTAACATTAGTGAATGGGTACCATGGATTCTGGAAATAAACAACTAAAAATCCCACACAGTGTCCCTTTAAATATGTAATCTGCATCACTGCTCCTAGAAAGTAAATGTCCTTGGCTGTCCAGTCTTTTCCTGTTAATATGTTGTTGAGCTGAAATGGAGAACAATCATGAAACTGAGTGGCAAGGATGACAATGTTGATTGTCCTCAAAAGACACAGAGTAGAACCAAGATACAGAGGAGACACTACTAAACTCTTTTCTTGATCACACCAGGTCCACATTAAGATTACGCGAGTATTCCAAGAAAAATGGTTAAGTGATAAACCTGGAAACGTGCAGGCAACCTTTCAGAAAATGAAGACTCCCTGTTCTTCTATTCGATTTACAGCTACCTAAGGTAAGCTTAGCCTAGTGTACCATTGAACTAGTGTTGCACCGATACCGATACCAGTATCGGTGGATCGGCACTAAAATGGTGGTATCGGTATCGGCGAGTACCAACAAATAGGGCACCGATACCATTTACAGGTGCTTGTATGACACTTAAACAGCCTTGAAATTAGTTATTTCATAGAGGTATTTAAAAAGTATAAAAAGTTTTGCTGGATTCACTTTGTATTAGTCTTTTTCCTGTTTCACAAAGGTAGGCAGTAGCCTGGGCGATATGGACAAAAATGTATATCACGATATGGATTATTTTATATCACGATAGCGATATGTATCACGATATAGCCAAAAAAAAAAAAAAAAAAAAAACAGTCAACCAGTTTGACGGACAGGGTCGAAAAAAATCTTTCATCGCCTGTTTTCACCAGTCATCTTGTTTCCCAATGTGAGAGTCCCACGAACCAAGAACACCACAGATGCGCAAATTGCGGGCATAAACAGCAAGGTTCACGTTAGCCAACTGTGGCCGGACATTGGCATGAATGACCGGCAAAATAAAATGTGACTGGACAAAATGTCTGACAAAAAATGACTGTAATTAGTCAGTTAATTATATTAGCGCATTTTACATAGGCCTACTTAATGTTACAAAATACCAGTAGGCCTAATATGAAACTGAACAAAGCTGAAAATATTTGTGAATAGCCTATGTAAGAACTTGTTATAAACAGCACGCAATAGCCTATTGCTTGCTCTCGTCCCCACCAGCGTTGTCCCCAACCACGTTATGCTTCCCAATAATCACTTGACTCACGCTGGTTGTCGAGGAACAATTCTGTTTGTTGTATTTTTACCAATATATCAGTGAACACAACAAAGGGCATTGCATGTGCAAAACCGTTTCATGCCCAGAAGTCAAACCTAACTGTTTGGGACTCATGCGCAGCATCATAGCATCGAGTCACTTTAACTTTTAGCCTACCTCTGCTGAAAAATGGTGGTGGATTTCCAAGTAGGCTACAGAGGGTCAAGTTAAACATTTCAGAGAATGATGTGCTCACGAGAAGTCCCAGTGAAAGTGCACGAAGGGCTTTATAACTGTTTTCATCACCGGCCAAAATGTGTAGCCCATAGTGCGTCGTACGGAACGTGTCAATTCCATTACTTTCGAGATCCATTGCAAAGCAGAGGTTGTGTAGGAGAGATGCGCTTCACAGAAGCGCAAGGGGGAGGGGGGCTCGGGGGGGGAAGTCTCGTGCTCAGAATCTACAAAACAGCGCAGGTAGGAATGCCAAACTTCACCGCAGCATCTAGTTGGCTCATTTTTGGTAAGTTGTCCAACGCCTTTTTCCAGCCATGATTCGCACGCTTGCTGCCCGGTGCTCGTCACGTTAGCTGGCAAGGCAGTGGCTAGACACTTTTCCGGGTACTGCACTCTAGGGGGCGCCAACCGAGGAGTGACTGCAGACTCAAAGTTTGAGTCAGACTGAATAGGCTGCGTGCGCTCTCTCGACAGCATACGACCAGAAATAAATAATGGGAGTAAAACAATAAAATAGCCTAGTTTGGCCCACAAGTAGTTTTAAAATTATTTTTTGCACATGTTTACAATCATAAAATGGCTATATTATGAGGTGAAATTATATTAAAATGTGTATTAAAATGTGTAATAATGAAAATATTTTTTTATCACGATATAAACGATAGAGGAGAAAGGTCACGATAGACACGTTTCTCTCGTCCTCACGATATGTCTCGTCATATCGCCCAGCCCTAGTAGGCAGCAGCCTGACAAAGCCATGCAATGATTTTACATCCAAGTAGTATGCACTACAGCCCTTCATATATCATTTCAAATAGGGTGGTATCGGTATCGGAATCGGCCGATACTGCACAGCCAGGTATCGGGTATCGGTATCGGTGCAACACTACATTGAACCAGGTTTGTGGAATGCACCCTGGGTTTACTGAGGACACAGAAAGTCAAAGAATGCACAACGTTTCGGACTAAACGTCCTTCATCAACCACAGTTGCCACCACTGTGATGAAGGACGGTTAGTCCGAAACGTCGTGCCATTAAATATTTGGGAGCATTTAACAGTGTTGCGGACCTTTATTTACTGAGAACACAGACACACACCAAGCCCTGCAAACACCTCTTGGAATGCCATAATCCCTTGGCTCCACCTGTGCATGTCACACCACCTTTATCTCACGTTACAATGGCAGATAACACTGCTGGCGCTAGCGGGCATGTTTACACAAAGTACAGTAATGATTAATGGCACAGCTTTCTAGCAACCTTCCTGCAATGGGGACACTTGGAGACGTGTGTGTGTGTGTGTGTGTGTGTGTGTGTGTGTGTGTGTGTGTGTGTGTGTGTGTGTGTGTGTGTGTGTGTGTGTGTGTCTCGTGTCAATGAACTTGTGTCAATGAGTTCACGGTTTCCACAAGCCATCACCTTTACCCACTGTTTAGCGCTCATTGATCTTTTTCCATGAAATACTCATTGCTTTCTAGGGATCTTCGTGTGGTGGGGCAGTTAATTCTGGGAGGAAAGGAGTGTGTGTGTGTGTGTGTGTGTGTGTGTGTGAGAGATGGAGACCCACTTTAGGTAGGTGAAAGGGAAGAGACCTCTTTAGACGAGAAGCCTTACAGTAGAGTAAGCCTAAGCAGCCATTCTGGTTGACAGAAAGGCATAGATATCTACACCTCCCAGTGTGTCCATGTCCATCGTCATCATTACCCAAACAGTGCTTGCTGGAATTTCAATACAAACACAAACTCTTTTCATTATGACCAATTACGACTATTCATGGTATTTGAACTCTTCTCAAGCATTTGAGACGAATGAATCAATGGTGCGAAAATGTTGGTCACTGGTAAATTGTGGGTCACAATCAAGAATAGGCACCCCACTCTGAACAGCTATTACAGCCTAATGAATGATGGTCAAAATGTTCCGATTTTGAAATATGGGTCCCGAATGGGCACCTTCTGGAAGTCCTATCCTCCCTGTCTCAAGCCTCAAGCCCATGATGGGGTCAGTGGATGGCTTAATACAACGTATCGAGTGTAGCCCCAGCCTCAAACAATACGCTTGTTCAAGAGAGCGATTCAGATTCAGAGCTATGGACATTCCACCTTTTGGAAGACATATCCTGAGTAACTATCAAACTATGATAATGTGCTATGTAACAGCTTTGATTGATTGTTTCATTGATTGGTTGGTTGGTGTACTGATAGGGTACAGGTCTTTTCGTCGAATGGATTCTTGAGAGGGGACCATTCGAACAAAACGTTGGACCATTCGTATAAGGCAGGGGATCTTTCGTCGAGGACGTTCCGTCTACCGCAAAAGCCTACGAAAGGTCCTTAAAATTGAACTAAAGATCCTTAGGTTTCAACTAAACATCCCTTCAGCCTGCCTATATTAGAAATGTAAATCAGCTTTTTTAATGCTCATTTTAACGGGTTTTCTTCAGCCTGCCTATATTAGAAATGTAAATCAGCTTTTTTAATGCTCATTTTAAGGGTTTTGTTTATTTAAATATGTAAATCAGCTGTTAAGTTTTGTTTTTTGTTGATTTAAACATGTAAATCTATAAATAAAATGTACTTACTCATTTTAACTGGTAGGGCTATGTTGTTGGTTTTTTTAACGTTTAGGCTATGTCGTTAAATTTTTTGACAATTTACGTTTACGCCCTTACATTTTTTGACAAAATATCTAGACAATATTTGAGAAGCTTTTTTTTTCATGTCGTTACATTTTTTGACAATTTACGTTTACGCCCTTAAATTTTTTGACAATTATCTAGACAATATTTGAGAAGCTTTTTTTTTCACTTTTACGCCGTTACTTTACTCCCATCTGCGGGCAGAGAGGCGGGACCAAGCACAGCCTGCTCGCTTTGAATCAAAGCAGGGCGGTTTAATGTGTCTAGAAGTAGGCTATTGACCCTTGTGCTCGCTTTGAATCAGAGCAGCGCGCGTCTAGGCTGTAGACTATAGTGCATCTAGAAGTAGGCTATTGACCATTGAGCACATTGTCATGCAGCGAGTTTTCTGACTTTCCGTTAACTTTTTAGATGCGAAGCACCAGCAACAAGAGAAAGCTGTCTCCCGACACTTTGATGTTTCTGATTCTGAATGACAACAAATAGTTCGCGCATGAGCCAGAAAACAATATAGGTCCTAACAGTGTTGAAAACATTACAGAACCCATGCACCTGTGTTAAGCCCATGGCTACAGTAGAGAGAGAGAGAGAGAGAGAGAGAGAGAGAGAGAGAGAGAGAGAGAGAGAGAGAGGTTAAATCGCTACGTTAACACTGCACAGGAGCGCGTTCTCTCTCCGCCGCGTAAAGGTCTTTGCATGAACAAATGAAATGGTAATTGAATAATAGTTTGCCAGTATTGCAGGGTGTATTAAACCCAGTGTACGTTGGGGTGCAAGGGAGAGCAAGGAAGAGAGCAGCATCTGTGATTAACCGCTTCGAAATGTGTGCGTAAAACCTGCTGTTAACCAGTGGGTTTTGTGAAGCTTGAAGTGTACCGCATTAAAAAAAAGCTTTGTTTGATGTCGTGTTTGTATTTTACTTTGACGTTGCCTATAGTCCTCAGTTTATGGGTATTTTCAGTTGACCCCCTACACGTTTTCTTTCTGTCATGTAGGGTATTGTAAATAAATCGACCGTATTGTTTCTATCATTTTGATTTCGGACTTAATTTAGCCCTTCAATCACCCCTCTCCAATTGCAAACTTTACCCTGATAGAAGAGCATTCGCTACCCTGCACGTACTCGTTAAGCACTTATTGTCTGACTGATTTTGGCTGCTGCGAATAAGGTAGGTCTATCTTATAAAAAAAGGGTCTGTCGTCGTTTTGGCTGAAGGTTGACACCACGAACCAGATGACAATTGCAGTCTTGCCGCGGGTCTTGAACAGTGCTCTCTCTTTCCGATTCAGATTGCTTCTTCTGAGAAGGCAACTGGCTACCGCAGGAGAGGGGAAAGGTGGCAATATTATCCACAAGCTTGTTGGATAAATTGTGTTTAGCCTATCAATGAGGTTCTGGAATATTTTGTAGTGCATGGGACATTGACAAGGAAAGGTAGCTATTATATCCTCGTGAATAGGTCTTCGACTTTTCAAAATGCCTCCTCTCAACATTCAACATGTAAATGGGTTATTCTGTAGTCCAACGCTATCCTGGCAGGAGAATCATTCGTTACAAATACTGCATACACACTCAGCAATTGTGTCTGTTGGTTTTTGCCCTCCAGGTCTTCATAAAATCATCTACCACCGCTGTGATAATTTGACTACACACCGCTGAACAGTTAACAGTTTTTTAGGCTACTGTATTGACAATTGCAGTCATGCCGCTTGTCTTGAACTGTCTTTTCCCGTTCCATATCGTGACAGCCAGATGAGAAGCGCAAAGGTGGGGGCTATCCGCGATCGCGGAGGAAAGGTGTCAATATCCATAGCCTAACCCTTGAACTGTAGAGCAATTGTTTAGGTTCTTGAATACTTGGAATTAGCATGGAATTAATTTTCCATTAATAAGGAAACGTGTAAGATTTATCCTCAATCCTCCCCGATAATGTTTTTGTCATAGGCCTAATGTTAATGCCCTCCCCAACACACATCCACAGTACAATATTGCGACACACGCTTGGCACAATGATAGGCCTACTAAATGAGTTCAATGTTCTTGCAACACTTTTCCCAAGAAAAGTCAGTTTTCATTTCGAGATTCCAGAGCAAATCAGCTGGTACTGCGCTGCTCGCTTGCTGGACAATAAACGTTGAACTGAACCGTGTTGTGTGCGTGTGTGGCTATGTGTGTACCATCGCATGTCCATGATCGTCCGTGCTCTTATCATGCAAATGACATGTCATGCAGGCAAGGGCGTCCGTTTGATTTCAAAAGTGCTGGCCCGGACAATTACCATAAACCCGAGTAAGGTTTGAAAAGTGCTGGGTACAAGGCTACTTCCGATTTGAGGTTTCATGATAAATAGCCTAATACGCATTGGCGTATTGACGCATAATGTGGCCATATTAAAAATTAAAAGCCATCTGCGCTGTCTTGTTTATTTCTGATATCCTGCGCTGAAGTCATCTTTATCATACATATTATTAATGCAACGGTAACTGAGTGGTTAACCCATCATAACTACATGTAGCCTTGCATAATGGTGCACGTCAATTTGTTGTCATAACTTCGCTCTGTCCCTTTTGATTTCCTCAAGCAATTCATCCCTTTTGTCATTGTCCCTGTTTTACTGTTAGTCTTACGGACCTAGGGCGTATCGAAGCACCAGCAACAAGAGAATGCTGTCTGCCGACACTTTGATGTTTCTGATTCTGAATGACAACAAAGTTCGCGCATGAGCCATAACACTATATAACATTGAAAACATTACAGAACCCACGCACCTGTGTTAAGTCCATGGCTACAGTAAAGAGAGAGAGAGAGAGAGAGAGAGAGAGAGAGAGAGAGAGAGAGAGAGAGAGAGAAAAGTGAAATCGCTATGTTAACACTGTATAGGAGCGCGTTCTCTCTCTCTCTCTCTGCCCGGGTTTTTTATTTGCTTTGTTTTTAAACGACAACTCTGGTCTCATAAACACCCGTTTGCTTCTGATTTCTGTGGCAGTTGATTATTAGCCAACTGTAGGCTGTGCATTGTTGGTTGATGCAATATTGTCTGTGCAGGTCACTGTTGGTCAGTTCTGGGAAGGTTTATGCCTACATACTACCAATGTCAGATTTTAATGGAATGACATGTCTCGCCCCTCTTCCAAACTGACACCAGACAGAAAAGATAGGCTACTTTAAAACATTAACATGACTCCATGTTCAAATAGAACCGAAAACAGTTGCAGAGACTGTTTCCTGCAGTGTTTCTCAACCTTTTTTTAGGCAAGGCACCCTTTCAATTAATGAAAAATTAAGGCACCCCAAACCAACAAGCCGTAACATGGCATCGCATCCGATAACACACAAGCTTAGAAAAGTAACACATTTGGAGACGTCACACGACCTAGGTTCGAAGTTGCAGCTGACTGGGGCTATTTAGGCTATTGTGCGTAGATAGCAGATGAAATATTCCACTGACCAGCATTAACTTATCAATTGAGTCAAATATCTATTATATCATTCTACATAATTTATTTATCAGCCACGTTTCCAGGGCACCCCTGAAGGGTTAAAGTATTCGCTAATGGGCATGAAGTCTTGTCATGCAAATGACCTGCCGTGTTCAGTGGAAGTCATCCACCCTCCCACATAGAAGGCAACCCTTTCAACAAAGCCACGCAGAGTGGACAGTTGAATGCTGCTTGAAATAAGTCCATAATGAATAAAATATTACGCGCAACGTCATGGATGCAGGATCATTCACTGGACTGGACACTATTGTAAGATGTGAAATAGACCACGATTCAGGAACGACAGACAACAGGAGTAAAGGTTATGGTAGTTTTATTTTTACAATTTCATAAAATACAATTAGGAGGGAAAAACCCCACAATATCCATGCAGCCAGCAGCGTCTGTAAACTGCTATCGTCTTTGAATAAATGAATCACAATCTGGAGACACTCGGACGATAGTAGCCTACAAAAGTTAAGTTAAGTTAAGTTTACTTAATTCAACTATAACACGCGCAATAGCCTACCCAAATGCAACTTACCTACAGTTCCCAAAGCGACCGGCCGCACGCAATGGATACCTACTGCCTACGTCCCGGCACGACAGCTTGTAGACAGTTCAGCAGCCCCTGCCCCACCCCAGCGCTTAGCGCACAAGTCTACACTATTGTCCAAGTGTTGTTATTTCAAGAAAGCAAACTGTCACTGTCCGCCGGCCGCTGTCGTGACATCTTTTATTAACACTAGTATTGTTTTAACAAGTGAGGAGTCCGTTGATAGTTTCCTTAAGGGTGAAGTAGCCTGCTCTTTAGGCTAGCGTTGCCTCCTCCAGCCAACCATTCGGCGCACAGTGTTCAGACTGTAGCAGGATGATAGGCTAATGATGATGGTCAGGGCGCACATCAGTGCTTGGGTTGTCTATACTTTTATCTGGAATACTGTCGCCGATCAGATAGAAATGATCCTGTTATGAACCCGAGTTTAGTAGATATCGCGCAGTGAACGAGGCAGCCTGCAAACAGTTTGAAGCGCAATGTGGCTGTAACAAGTTAGAAAGTAGCCAAACTCTGTTGCTTGTTATGAGCGTAATGGTGGGGTGGCGTCCGCGCCAATGTCATATCCTGAGCGTATTGCTCGGTGCGTAATTCCAAGAGCAGTATAATGAAAAGGAAGAAAAGGAAGATGATGGGCTAGACCCGAAATGTTTGTCCCCTGTCTGTCGGTTTTATTTACTTTTTTCGGCTTTGTTTACAGTTACAGTACAGTTTTTGATTCTGCATTCAGCTCCAGTGTGCGACTCCTTTCTTTCTTTTTAAATTATGAGTGTTCCTTTCTTTGTGCACGCTATAAAATGGCAATAAACCTGTTACTATAAACTACTGGTTAACTTTGTATGCTTTCTAATGTTGGTAAAGGCGGGATAAGCGGGATAATGTATTGTCCACACGTGACTACGGAAAATATATTTCCTTCGAAGCGGAATAACAGCACTCCGCCTTCGGCATCGGGGGTGTTATTCGCCCATAGGAAAATATTTTCTTATAGTCACGTGTGGACAATAAATTATCTCTTACCTTTACATTACTGTTGTAGGCCTACATTTTAAAACATTTCGTCGATATTGTAGCGGTGCAACCGACTGTAGTTTTAAGTTATGAGATGGGCGCCAGTAAGGCAGCAATAAGATTGCCGTTACCTTTCCAAAATGAATACAAATCAGTGATCAACACATTAGAAATAACTCAGATCATCACAACGAATATCTTTTCTTATTTTTAGTAGTGCATTTTTGCAAAATCCTTGTTTGCAGACTTGTGCGCTTGGTCTCAATTTGGAACAGCTCACATCAATGTCTGGCTTTAGCGATTCTTGCAAATGGTGATCTTCTCGGCACACTTCATGGTTCCCTCTCTCTTGCTCTCTCGGCTTGCTTCCTGACAGTCTCACCCGCCATTTGAAATTAACCCCATTTTATAGGCTGCACATGTAGTGCACAGGGGGTAACGCTGCTATCTCACTCCGGAGGAGGCAGAGGCAGTCTGTTACAATATAGTATATATAAAATAAGCTATAAAATAGGCCTAATGATAAAAAGGCAGCCTGAACTAAAAAAAAAAAAAATAGAGACTCACGCACGCACTTTCTACTAACCCCAACTCCGATGAAGTTGGGACGTTTGGTAAACAGTGAATAAAATCAAAATGCTATCATTTTCAAAACATTCAATCTATTCATTAGATGGAGAATAGTGAAAAGACAACATATTAAGTGTTAAAACCGAGAAAAAATATTGTTTTGGGGGACATATGTACTCATTTCTAATTTGAGAAATCCAACACGTCTCAAAAGAGTTGGGACGGGGACAATAAATGGCAGCAAATGTCGAGGAAGACTAAAAACAAAACAAAAGACAACACTTAACAGTTAAATACATTAACCGATGAGATGATTTTATATAAAAAACAGTGTTAATTCCTATCTTGGACATTATTTCACCAGCTTAAATGGTGGGTGTATTCCTTGTCATGTTTTGCAATGTTTTCCTTTCTGTAGTGCTTACAGTGTGACAGGTCTTGACCAAAAACCCACCATTTTATCACATGCTGGTCCTTATGATGGAGCCAAACTGTTAAAACATAGTAGAGAATGCAATTTGACCTTACTATGTGGCAGTAATCGAAGATCTCCCTTCAAAATATAATGCATGAGTGGCTTTTCATGCTGTTTAAAACCCATTTATACCATTCAGCACTGTATTTAACTCTACAGATGAGTGAGAACATCTTAACCAATTCACTACTGCATCCGCATGCCATCATGGAGGCTGACTTTTGAAGCTAGCACTAACACAAGTTGGATGGTCCATTTTCACTGTAGCACAGGATGTGCAATGCTCTATTATTGTCAAAAAGAATGGACTTCTACAACTTCTGCTGACTTCTGTAAGCAAAGGGCAGTTTCCCATGTCTTCTGGGTCTATTTCAAATGAGCTCAGGTGCTTAGGAGAATGTTAAACCCCTCTGTCATTTTCATGCATTAAACATTCTTAATATGGTCAATTTTCAATAGCTCTAGCACTCCAGGAATTAGAGTGAGACTATAGCCAATATATATTTCATGATGTCATGAACCTATACAATGATTTTATTAACAAAAATATGTCTTATATACACTCAATCGTGGTAAATCAAAGGGAATTCAAAAATGTATGTAATAACTATGGTAATTATTCCCTTTGCATCTTTAATTCTGAGTGACTCAGCCTCTCTGTGATGATCTTATACCTGGACACCTATATTGTCCGTCAGTACAATTCATTTTGAAATGTTCTTCTTTGTTGTTTTATCTTATTTGGATGTTTACTAAATGTCACTGATCCCCGTCCCAACTCTTTTGAGACGTGTTGGATTTATCAAATTAGAAATGAGTACATATGTCCCCCAAAACAATATTTTTTCTCGGTTTTAACACTTAATATGTTGTCTTTTCACTATTCTCCATCTAATGAATAGATTGAATGTTTTGAAAATGATAGCATTTTGATTTTATTCACTGTTTACCAAACGTCCCAACTTCATCGGAGTTGGGGTTAGTACATGGTTCGATTTTTGTTTTCATTGCATTGTGGTGGTAGGCACACAAGTTTGATAAAATATAAAAAATAATAGGCTAATAAAATAGGCAGACTAAACTAAACGTCTGCCCAGTTACACGAAAGGTCTGCATGGGTTGAACGTAACGTCCTTAGGTCTTCTACGAAAGATCCGCAGGTACTGCACGAAACGCCCCATGCCTTCTACGAATGGTCCAACGTTTTGTTCGAATGGTCCCCTCTCATCATTTCATTAGACGAATCGTCTCGAATTCTACTGATATAAGATGAGGTTCATCTCACGTTTTAGAAGTCGTATCTTTAATAACTATCAAACCATGATAATGTGCCATGTTAATACTTTGCTTTGATTGCTTTGATTGATTGATGTGAGGGCCAACTCACCTTCTGGAAGACGTATCCGCCGGGCGGCCCCCAGCCCACGATGGGGTCGGTGGAGGACTTGCCGTTGATGCTGGGCTGGGAGTTGATGGTGAGCACGCCGCGCCGGTTCACCTTCTCCAGCTCGTCCTTCAGCAGGTTGGTCTCTGGAGCCAGGGGGTCGTCGTTCCAGGGCAGACACATCACCTGGCGGAGAAGGGGGAGAGGAGAGAGGATGGCAATGAACATGGTCACTTTGTGAATACAGACATACACACACACAGTCGTTCCAGGGCAGACACATCACCCGACGGGGGGGGAGAGGGGGGAGGGGGGACAGGATGGAAATAAACATGGTCACTTTGTGAATTCATGTGTGACGGCCACACACACAGACACAGGGTCGTTCCAGGGCAGACACATCACCTAATGGGGGTGGGGGGGGTAAACATGGTCTCTGAGAATTCATGTTTGAGAATTCACACACACACACACACACACAGGGTCGTTCCAGGGCATACACATCTCCTAAGGGGCGAGGGGAGGTA
The DNA here is from genome assembly GCF_034702125.1 of Engraulis encrasicolus. Taxonomy (NCBI): domain Eukaryota; kingdom Metazoa; phylum Chordata; class Actinopteri; order Clupeiformes; family Engraulidae; genus Engraulis; species Engraulis encrasicolus. The sequence continues at coordinate 8,903,625 of NC_085866.1, read as the reverse complement.
CAGGACGGAAATAAACATGGGTCACTAGGCGCGGAGTCTCACACACACACACACACACACACCACCGAAGGGAAGGGATACAGGACGGAAATAAACATCAACACACATGGCTGCCGTCACAAATGGACACATGGGGATGGAGGGTGGACATGGTCACAGTAACCTTGATTTTGTCAGACCAAAAAAAAAGCAAACAGACACACAGACGTTGCATCTGGTCAGACGCTTACTTAATAGATGGACACAGTCTCCTTGTGAAATACAAAGACAAACACACACAGTACACCACACACACACCTAGCGGCCATCAGACACACACATAGCATGCAAACAGCTACTCTACACACGAAGTACGTTCAGGCCGACAGAGAACCGTGCCGGTGCCCATTCCTGCCCCTAATCTCGAACGGGCGTGTCCACAAACGCAATTCTCAGCGTTCGGAAACCGGTATGTTGGTTATGGATATGAACTGAAAAATACTTTTCTCTGTGAACCTTGACAACAATATGGATGTCATCAGGTTCAGTAGGGTCACAAACAGTGACAACAGTGACAAGCGTTTAAAGACAGCCACCATACAGACACATGTTCATGCGCACACGCACACACACACCTTTGGCTGGGCCCAGGACAAAGTCATCAGAAAGGGCCCCTCACCCAATGCATCCAAGGTAATGAGAACCCAATTCTGGGTCCCCTACGTCCCAGGGCCCGGGACAACTGTCCCCTTTGTCCCCCTCTGTCGGCTTCCCTGCACACGCCCACACACACACACACACACACACACACACACACAAAGATGTGGTCACCTTGTGTCCGTTGCTGTTAGGCGTTGCGGTGATGTAGTTGGTGAAGACCTGATAGACGCTGTCCTCACTGGTCAGCTCCTCGCCCCACATCTGCAGCAGCGCGTCCTTAGGAGACTTGCTCTTCAGGTAGAACAGGTAGTAGTCATTTAGCTCGCCGAACGCAGGAGACGACGAGTTACCCCTGAGGAGAGAGGAGAAGAGGGAAGACAAGGTGAGAAGGGGAGAGAGAGAGAGTGAGTGAGTGAAAACCGAAAGTGGGTACCTCAGTCATGGAGGATGGGGAGTACTGGTTAATTACCACCAACCTTGTGTGTCGGGCGTCAAACCGGCAACCTTTGGGCTACAAGTCTGACGCCCTAACCGCTTACCCATGACTGCCCTGAGTGATTGAGTGATTGAGTGAGTGAGTGAGTGAGTGAGTGAGTGAGTGAGTGAGTGAGTGAGTGAGTGAGTGAGTGAGTGAGTGAGTGAGTGAGTGAGTGAGTGAGTGAGTGAGTGAATGAATGAATGAATGAGTAAATGAGTGAGAGAAGATCAAGCATGAGGGAAAGTGTGTGTGAAACAGAAAGACAATCAAAGTGTTTAATCCTGGAATCAATGATACTTTCTGTTTCATTATCTATCGGCAGCTCCGTGTTTCCCTTTCTGTTCCCAGAAACCCTGCACTCTTCAGGAAAAGAGATACGCATGAAACAGGGGGGAGAGAGAGAGAGAGAGAGAGAGAGAGAGAGAGAGAGAGAGAGAGAAAGAAAGAAAGAGAGAGAGAAAGAAAGAAAGAGAGAAAGAAAGAAAGAAAGAAAGAAAGAAAGAGACATACACACACACGTTTGACATTTAAACCCGCATTAACTTACCACACCCTTTTGTAAGCATGCCTAACAAAATGTTTCCAGGAGAGAGAGAGAGAGTACGTGTTATTTTTCTATAATGTACTGTACATACTTGATGTGTGTCTGCTTTTTGCAAACATACGCTGTACTCTAGACTCCATGGGACTCAGCAGGTTTTAGATAGCATTTTATTCCTGAGCAATTTTAGGCGTGTGTGTGTGTGAAAGAGAGATAGGAAAGAAAGAAAGATAGGAAAGAGAAAGAAAGAAAGAAAGAAAGAAAGAAAGAAAGAAAGAAAGAAAGAAAGAAAGAAAGAAAGAAAGAAAGAAAGAAAGAGAGAGAGAGAGAGAGAGGTTGCGTACCATCGTCCGTTGGGGAAGTCGTCCCAGTCCTGTGTCCTGTAGATGTAGCTCTTGGGTCTGGAGGCCCAGAAGATGGGACGCACGTCCTCCACCTTACGCTTGGGGTTAGCACTCAGGGCCCACGGCAGCGGCCGCCTGCAAACACACACACGCACGCACGCACGCACGCACACGCACACACACTTATTGCACTGGTCTATTTCATGACAATACGTTTACTGCAATGAGCAATAATGCGCATTAGGTCTTCGTGTATGTTTTGCGTTTGTGTTTTTATGTAAGCCGTCAGACACCTTACCGTATTTTACCTCTGGATTAATTAAAGTACTCTACTCTACTATTAACAGTTGAGACAATGCCATTATTTCAAAGAAACTGTGAAATCTCACGTATAATAAAGAGTTCTTTATCAACAGTGCTGGAAGGCTTTGCTCCTATCAGCTAAGCATGCTGTAACCTGGTGTTCCCCTGCTACACCATGCAGTGATCCTGAAATAGAAAACACATTCCATTTCTACTCAATTCTATACGATTCTATGCCATGATATTTTTACTGCTACGGTCTCAGATGTGCTGGTCAGTGTTCGAATTATCCACCGGGCTTCAGGGGGTGGGGTGACCATGTGGCCTCCATACCTGGGGTCCTCCACCCAGAGTCCCAGCTGCCACAGCACCTCCATGGTGGCGACCTCGCGATTGAGGGTGTAGAAGTGGAGTCCGTGTGTGTGTGTGTGTGTGTGTGTGTGTGTGTGTGTGTGTGTGTGTGTGTGTGTGTGTGTGTGTGTGTGTGTGTGTGTGTGTGCAGTGTTTCCCACAGAAATTTTGGAAACTATGGGGGCAGCCGGGATTTTTTTTCCCAGGGGGGGGTGTCTTTTCACGGGCCTTTTTTTTTTTTGGGGGGGGGGGGGGTATTCACGCAGTGTAAATGCAAAATGGCAAAACAATGACTACAGTATGACATTGGCGCATGGAGAAACTATAGGCCTACGCCTACATTTCAGCCATTTATATTTTGAGAAATAAGGCTACATAATACACATGCAGGGGTCTATGTAATGAAAAAAATAATAAAACAAAATAGGAGCAGAGATAACAATTTAAGATTGCTGTGAAATTGTTAACGCATAAACAAAAAGGGTCTAAGAGGGTTGGCTATGCCTTTTCCCCACACACATTCTACATGAGGGGTGCTGGTCACAGGGCCAGTTTTTCAAAATTCCTCCCATTAAAAGGGCTGAACAACATATTACACATTTATGTCTATATTCACATTCATTACACATTCATTTCTATATGCAGCCCGATGTCTCCTCTGCCCTGTCAATGAAGGCCTGTCACCTAACTCATTACAACTGTAAAACAAAGCCTGGGGAGTGTTAGTAAACTCATCCCAACTGTCCCTTCTCGGAAGGTTTTTTTTATTGCTCCCAAACCCAAGTTAACTACAACAACTTGACAAGGCTTTTGATCCCTCTCTCTTTCAAGCACTTGTGGTTTTCTCTATAGGATGTATTTACTCCAGGAGGAAAATGCGAAGGAAATCGTAATTGAAATCGCTTTTAACAAACACGGAAATCGTTTAAAAAAAAAAAAAAAAAAGTAAAAAAAATTAATTATTCTCAATTAATTAATTTCCTCAATGTATGGGAAACACTGGTGTGTGTGTGTGTGTACCTGGGGTCCTCCACCCAGAGTCCCAGCTGCCGCAGCACCTCCATGGTGGCGACCTCGCGATTGAGGGTGTAGAAGTGGTATGCGTGTGTGTGTGTGTGTGTACCTAGGGTCCTCCACCCAGAGTCTCAGATGCCATAGCACCTCCATGGTGGCTACCTCTCTATTGAGGGTGTAGAAGTGGAGTGTGTGTGTGTGTGTGTGTGTGTGTACCTGGGGTCCTCCACCCAGAGTCCCAGCTGCCGCAGCACCTCCATGGTGGCGACCTCGCGGTTGAGGGTGTAGAAGTGGAGTCCCGGCACCTCGCCGCTCTCCAGTAGCACGCGGCACATCTCCACGGCCTGCTGGATGCCGAAGTTGCGGATGGCCGCGTCGTTCTCCTTGATGGGCTCGATCACCTCCTTGATCTCCTCAGGCACCTCCAGCTTGGAGAGCTTCACCAGCTGCCGTAGCGACTGGTAACCCTGGTAACATCACATAAGAGATTCATAAAGGTTAGAGCAGGCTTCACACAACAAGTTTTTCTTCTTTTAAAAGTGCTGACCAAAATATTGTTTAACTGAAAAATTAGAAAAGGTCGCACCATGCATAGTTTTTTTTATTATTACACATGTGTAATAACAAAAAAAACCTATGCATGGTGCGACCTTATCTAATCTAATTTTTCAACACACATAAATTCCAAATATGTTAAATCGCCCCACATTACTAACAGAACGTCTGGCAGATGTCTGCCATGAGAAAATCTTAATTTGAACACAAAAATACTGGGTTTAAAATCAATCAATGTGGAGTCGTTTCCAACTATCCTCCTAAGACTGCTGCCTCTTACTTTAAATGCGTCAAATAATTGACTTGTCAGTGGCTGGTAGGCCTACTGTATATCTTGCTAAATAAGTCATTTCGTTGGACAACTGCCATTTCAGCATATTCCAGGTGTGTGTGTGTGTGTGTGTGTGTGTGTGTGTGTGTGTGTGTGTGTGTTCAGTAGTACAAGTCAGAGGGGCCAGAAAAGTAAACAGTACCCCTGAGAGCGGCCATGAAAACCCACATACTCAGCAGCACTCAGCACAACACACACGAGAAGCACACCTCTACGGGGAAGATGACGGGCCGGATAGGGCAGGTGATTAACAACTATCCCAAGGTCATCTTAAAGGAGAAATCCAGTGTAAAATGGCTTGAATAGAGTTAAAATGTGATGCTGAGGGCTAACTCTGGCCACATACCTTTCCTCCATCAGTGCGCTGCATTCCGAATTCCAAGCGCTAGTCTACAAATGGCCCTGCAGCTAAACTTACTGTACCAAAGTTCTCTATGCCTCGTTTTACATGTCAACAACCCTGTCAACTACCCCACGACTCTGCAGAATGAAGTACTGAGCAACTCTGAGTGTCGTAAATGGGTGGAAAGTAGAGCTTTATTACGATGGCTAATTCGGTGCTGACCCATCACAGCAGAAGCCAAATTTCAGGAATTCTGACTAGCGCTTGGAATTCGGAATGCAGCACACGTATGGAGGAAAGGTATGTGGCCAGAGTCACCCCTCAGCATCACGTTTTAAATCTATTTAAGCCATTTCCAGGGGTGATGGTGAAAAAAATCCTGAGCCTGAACTTTTCCCCCCGCTCTAACGATGACGACAACATACTGCATAGTGACGTAACGTAGGCCTATTTTTACACATTATTCAAACATTTAATAGCCTGTCTATGACCATTATTCAAGTCTGATAGTAGTACAAAGCCCTGAACCTGTAACACTTTCTGAAATAAGAATAATCTAATGGCTAATTATTATCAATATTTTTATTTTTGCTAACTCTGTCAAGCCTGAAATCAGGCATTGAGCTTGAATACTATCAGCCCTGCATTTCACACCGGATTTCTCCTTTAACCTAGTTTACTATTGAACCACATTTGTGGCATACCCCCATGGTTCAGTGAGGGCAAGCTGGCCAAGCCCAGCAAACACTGCTGGGAATGCCATAAACCCTTGGCTCCACCTGGGTATGGTCACACCACCTTTACCTCACGTTACACGTGTGTGTGTGTGTGTGTGTGTGTGTGTGTGTGTGTGTGTGTGTGTGTGTGTGTGTGTGTGTGTGTGTGTGTGTGTGTGTGTGTGTGTGTGTGTGTGTGTGTGTGTGAGTGTGAGTGTGTGCAGTGTCAATGAGTTCACTGTTTCAACAAGCCACCCCCTTCACACACTGTTAAGCACTCATTAATCTCCTAGCATGAAATACAGTACTCATGGCTTTCTAGGAATTTCTGGGAGGGAAGGGTGAGTGTGAGGGTGAGTGTGAGGGTGTGTGTGCGTGATTGTACCTGTATAGGAAAGATACCGAGCAGGAGATGCCGGTGTGTGCGTGTGTGCACCTGTATGGGGAAGATGCCGGGCAGTATGGGGCAGGTGATGCCTGTGTGTGTGTGTGTGTGTGTGTGTGTGTGCGCGTACCTGTATGGGGCAGGTGATGCCTGTGTGTGTGTGTGTGTGTGTGTGTGTGTGTGCGTGTGCGTGTGTGTCTGAGTGTGTGTGTGTGTGTGTGTGTGTGTGTGTGTGTGTGTGTGTGTACCTCTATGGGGAAGATGCCGGGTAGTATGGGGCAGGTGATGCCTCTGTGTGTGTGTGTGTGTGTGTGTGTGTGTGTGTTTGTGTGTATGCGCGTGTGTGTGTGTGTACCTGTATGGGGAAGATGCCGGGAAGTATGGGGCAGGTGATGCCTGTGTGTGTGTGTGTGTGTGTGTGTGTGTGTGTGTGTGTGTGTGTGTGTGTGTTTGTGTGTATGCGCGTGTGTGTGTGTGCGTACCTGTATGGGGAAGATGCCGGGAAGTATGGGGCAGGTGATGCCGATGGCTCTGCAGTCGCGGAGGAAGGTGAGGAAGGTCTCTGCCCTGAAGAAGAGCTGCGTGATGATGAAGTCCGCCCCGGCATCCACCTTCTCCTTCAGGTGACGCAGGTCCTCAGCATAGCTCTCCGCCTCGGGGTGACCCGTAGGGTAGCCTGGCAGAGAAAGAAAAAGTGCATACCTTTTTTTAACCCATTGTGTCCTGGAGCGACATATACACTGCATACAGGCTCTTGAGATTTGAGGGTTTTTTTTAATTAAAACTGAGGGTATGTTAGAGCTGAATGAACACATTATAATGCAAAATGAGGTCCTAGCTTTTAAATGCAACTTATTTCATATTTGTATGTGCTTCGGAGGCTGAGATATTTAGGATTTAATAGGCAGAGGGCACCCTTTCCCAAAAAGGGCTTAGGACAAAATGGGTTAAATAAATAAAAACCCCAGATTTTAATTTTAATCGTGCAGGAACTGTTCAGCCGGCCTGAGTATAAGAGTGTATAAGACTGTTGCCATGTTTTATGAGTGACTTACCAGCTACGCAGATGTCAAAGTAGTCGTCAAACTCGCAGCGGATGTGTTTGACCAGGTCAGTGGCGTAGCTGAAGCCTCCCTCCTCCTCCTCCCAGTCACTGCCAATAGGGTCTATACAGGGCCAAACACAAACATTATGGTTACGGTAGGGACACATACACGCGAATTTGCGAACTTTGCCATTCATTCCTATGAGAGAGGCGAAGGCAAGCGAAAGCAAGCAAACAGGAGCGAAGCGAAGCGAAATTATTAAAGAAAGTTTAATGTTATGCAAATGAGGAGCGAATTCACCTGCCGCGGCCCAATCAAATCAACAACATTACTGTTCCAACAACATACTGTTCGCTTCGCTCACTTCACCTCCTATGTGTCCCTACCGTTAGAAGAAGGATTTCTGAGTGCTCTTGTTCTCCAACTCTGTAACCTCCAAACTGTAGGTGCTCTTGAAGTAGGAAGGCTAAAGTCTTTTCATTTAGAACGTGGTGGCACTAGGGCCAGCTTCATGCAACTCCACAGGTCGACAAGGAAGTTTTAATTAAAAACCCCTTTATTTTATCTGGGACATGTTAACACTGGTAAAACCGCCAATCGGTTTCAACCTACACTGGGTCTTCATCAGGGCGTAACAAAGGAGGAGTCCATTATGTTACCAATTTTGGTACTGATCGCACACAATGCAATGAGGCAGTCCATTAAGAGAGAAAAAATGATTGTTGAGCACTTATACCATTACTTCTCTTGTTGAATTTGTTCAAATTGTTTGTCATCTCCACTTGAAAGTATCTATTACAATGTTTTGCTTGTTTTATTACATACATGCAATAGACTTGTACACTCCATACATTACCGAATATCCTTTAATTTCTCAATGTACTGTAGCATACCCAACCATCTCTATACCCATTATATTTCAATATGAGAGAGAGAGAGAGAGAGAGAGAGAGAGAGAGAGAGAGAGAGAGAGAGAGAGAGAGAGAGAGACAGAGAGAGAGAGAGAGAGAGAGAGAGACAGAGAGAGAGACAGAGACAGAGACAGAGAGAGAGAGACAGAGACAGAGAGAGAGAGAGAGAAACAGACAGAGACAGAGACAGAGACATTCCGTACATACTATACAGCTAGATCAGGGGTCAGGAAGACAAGGCTCGAGAGCCATACAAAACTCTTGTGGGAACTGTATCTGGCTTTTACTTTTTTGTCATTAATAAAACTAAACAACTTGCCAGTACACACTGTAAAATTGTTGGGCTTAATTGAAATTCATGCTCGTAATTGTATTCAGCGTTTTTTTTTTTTTTTTTTAAATGTTATGGCTCTCACGAAAATTTCTTTTTTTTTTTTTTTTTTAACAAAATTTGGCTTTTGCGGCTCTCACCATCAAAAAAGGTTCCTGACCCCTGAGCTAGATGAACAAGTTTAGAATCCTCCCATGGGTCAAAGACGTCCAACATGACACTGTCCTTCAGTGCTAACAGATGCTTTTGCTTACTGTAACTGTGAAAAAACAGGAAATTTCAAAACATTTTTTTGAAAAGTGAATGCATGAAAGCCAAGCCAAAAAAATATATTTTTTTAAAAATGTCTTTTTTTGCATTTACAGTAAGCAAAAGTATCAGTAATGCACTGAAGGACATGTTGAACGTCTTTGACACTCCCATGTGTGTGCTCAGTGCACTGCTCACCTCCCCTGAGGGCCATGATGTTCTTGAGGCCCAGCCGCTTGGCCTTGCCCAAAACAATTTTTTGAAAAGTGAATGCATGAAAGCCAAGCCAATTTTTTTTTTTTACTTTTGCATTTACAGTAAGCAAAAGTATCCGTTGCACTGAAGGACATGTTGGACGTCTTTGACACTCCCATGTGTGTGCTCAGTGCACTGCTAACTCACCTCCCCTGAGGGCCATGATGTTCTTGAGGCCCAGCCGCTTGGCCTTGCCCAGGTGCCTGCTGATGGTGTCCCTGCTCTGGTTGCAGCAGGTCAGGTGCAGCACGGACTCCAGGCCACAGTAGTTGAGCGCCGTGCTGGCGATCATCATGGACGAGGTCTCCTTGTCGGAGCCGGGGTCGCCCGACGGGTGCCACGTGATGTCGATGAACAGCGGCCCTCCGGAGCCCATGCGGTCAAACCTGGCAACGCAATGCCACACACGCACGCACCAAACACACACACACACAAGATCTCACTATTAGGTGCCACGTGATGTCGATGAACAGCGGCCCTCCGGAGCCCATGCGGTCAAACCTGGCAACGCAATGCCACACACGCACCGCACGCACGCACGCACGCACGCACGCACGCACGCACGCACGCACGCACGCACGCACGCACGCACACACACACACACACACACACACACACACACACACACACACGACCTCACTCACTATTAGGTGTCTCTTTCAAGACGCACGATAGACTTAAACACACAAGACCTCACTATTAGGTGCCACGTGATGTCGATGAACAGGGGCTCTCCAGAGCCCATGCGGTAAAACCTGCCAATGCCACACACCAAACGATTGTCCCTTGTCTGTCGGTTTTATTTACTTTTAGGGCTGGGTAAAATAATCGATTCAATCGATAATCGATCGATATCATTTAAAATTCACATAATCGATTCACAGGGCACGAAATCGATTTTTTTGCTCTTTTTCTTTTTGTTCTTTTTGTTTCATTTATTTCTATGGAAAATACCCAGTAGGTATAAGTCAATTAGGCCTAGGCCTACTTATTACAAATTAGCAATCTGTTAACACTGTCAAGCCACAGCCCTTTGACATTTTTATAGAAAAATAGGCAACAGCATCTTTTGGGGGAAATCCTTGCACCAAAAAGGGAAAGGATTGAATCGATTCGGAGTGAATCGAATTGAATCGAATCGAATCGTGATTAATCGATTCAAAGCCCTAAGAATCTAAATCGAATCGATACAGGAACATGGCTGCAATACCCAGCCCTATTTACTTTATTCGACTTTGTTTAATACAAGCTGTGATTTTGCATTCAACTCGTGGGACTCCTTTCTTCCTTTATACCATACACCAAACACACAAGACCTCACTAGGTGTCTCTTTCAAGACACACACGATAGACCTAAATATTGATTGCTTTGGTGGAAAAGGTCTTTACAAAGTCAACCACACCCATACACACCTCAGTGATCACTATTATTTATATATTCTGCTCTTTTGAATTCTTCATCTGATCTGGCGGCATTCATCTTGCACTATGTAAGAAAGACAATTCATCATATCTGCAGTGGAGGAAAAGTTGATTTTGATGTTTAGAAAAGTTTGATTTGCATATGTCTATAGGCTATGCTCAGCAATAGTTTCGCACCAACATGCATACCTCGAGATCAGGTTGACAGCTCCGCTGGCGGTGCGGGGAGGGAAGAACTCGAGGGAGAACCAGCGGTCCCCCGACTCTATCCTCCGCCTCATCTTGTCCCTGAGCCTGTCGGTTCGGTCGGCATCCAGCACCGGCGTGGAAGACCGGGAGCTCTCCCTCGAGCTCTCCCCGCTGTTGCTCGCTCCACTCGAGTCACTCCTGCTGCTCATGTTCCAGCTGGGGTCCGCGCGCTGGTTCACCATGATTACTGAGATACCAAGTGGCAGAAGTCAGTTGTCAAAATAGTGCGTAATGAAGCAGACCAGCCTAGTCGTCCCGGAAATTTGCAGGCATATCGCAACGTGCTGGTCATCTTCAAAACTCTGAACTTACGGTAACTCTACACACGAGTCGGCCAACTTGCCATGAGTCACGCACGGAAAGTAAAAGTTTGGCAGACAAAACCGCATACTTGCATCCGCTGTGTAGGTAATAAGCCAATACTGAAGAGTATGCTTACTGCGAAGTCAGTTTATGAATCAACGACCAAATGTTTATTCTACAACATACTTTGTTCAGTTAATGAACACCTTCCACTAAGAAAGTGTACAATTATAGCAAAAGAGTCAACAATTGAAGCATTGGAACAAACGCAGGAAGGTCAATAATTCAGCTTGGTTTGGTTGTACAATACAATTCAAATACGGTAAAGGAAGTTAACATTACACTACAGTCACAGAAGTTTCAAAGAGCGTCATGTGTACCGTTAGCGAGCTAACAGCTAGAACAACAACTCAGCACATGTGTTGCCGCCTACGTGCAGAACTGGCTGGCGGGGGAGCCTGCTGTAGAGTGGAATCTATCATCTGCAGCATAGAATACATCTTCCGACAATGTGAGTAGTAAAGTGTATTTTACCTTGTGTATTAATCCAGAAGTGTAACTACAAGAGTTCCGTACTCAGGTGGTCGATGAGACAGCGTGTATGTCCCCACATCATCTAAGAAGCCTCTGACAAGCGTGGGGGTCCATATTCACAGAGCATACACAAAAAAATGCAAGTGCAGAAGTGCACGTCAAACGTGCGTAATATTTGTGCAGCACGAGCAGGGCCGATGAAAATACCTAATAGGCCAGTCTACCTGAATAAAGGACAAAACATCGGACCAATTTCAATAGTAATGGTTCCTGTTTTTAAAATGACCCTTAAACCCCCTTGCATCACATATGAAAAATCTACCAATTTATATAGTGGAACATACTTTTTTTTCAAAGTCAAAGTTGAAGATTTTCCATTCGTTTTTCCATATCTGACATGAGTAGAGTAGAGTTATTGATCCCCAGGGGGAAATTCAGGAAATACTAATAGATATTAAGGCAAGGCAAGGCGATTTATTTTTAAAGCGCATTTCATACACAGAATAATTCAATGTGCTGTACAGTGAGTGATAAAAGCCATGCAAAATCAAAAACTTAAAAGTAAAACAACTCAAGAAGTGCGGTAAAATATCAAAAGTATTTGACCCACTTTATGGCAAAATTCATGGGAAATGTGCTACTTCTGACCTTTAAAAAGGTATGTTCCACTAAAGTGATGAAGGTATTTTTTTTACATGTAGGGGGATTAAGTATCAATAAAATGTGTGAATAATTTATTTTGCAATTTGTTATATCATTTACATATCTAATCATCATATGTCCAGGTAAATGGGATAAAATGTTAAGCTATGAGATATCAGTTTGAAACTTTCACAAAAGTTTCTTCAAACTTTTTTTGTACGGCCAATTGTCTGACATACGGCGGTACAAAAAAAAAATCTGTCTTAGTTTGAAGAAACTATTGTGAAAGTTTCAAATTGATATCTCATAGCTTAACATTTTATCCCATTTACCTGGTATCTCCTTGTCTCCCAATGTAAAAATGAATGTAATGTAATGAATCTCCAAATTTGACCTTGAAAAAAAGTATGTTCCACGGAAAATAAACCGGTAGATCTTTAATATGTCATTAGGATATACCTAGTCATTAAAAAACAAAAAATAACTTGGAATGATTGCTATTGCAATTAGTCCCATGGCAAATGCTAGACTGACTGGACTAAAATGGGCGACCCACATTCCACTTGAATGAAGTTCCTGTCGTATAGCCTACATTAGCAGCGAAAATCTTTTCTATATGGCAAATTATGTTGTGATTGTGGCTTTTTTTCCAGGCGATTGCACAATTGTAAAACCACACACACACACACACACACACACACACACACACACACACACACACACACACACACACACACACACACACACACACACACACACACACACACACACACACACACACACACACACACACACACACACAAACACACACACTCTCATCTGTCATCTTTTTGCGCAGAGTTTGCGCAGCTCGGACGATCATGATTACTGCGCCCAGTGGCCTGTCTTTGTCCGTCACATCACATGACAAGAGGGAAGTGGCGGTGGTGCTGAAACAGTGAAGATGGCGTGCTGCAGGAGCTGTTTATGTTGCCAGTGCTGTTGCAGAGATGCAGAAACCAGGACGCCCGAGGAACTGGTAGGGATGCTCGGTTGACTCTATTGCATGCTCCTCACCCAACAGCGAGACAAGGTGAAATAGCGGCTTTCTGTGTGGCCCCGGCGGATTGGGACTCTGAAAGCTCCACCCTGTAGTTCTTCTTCTACCTTAGCCCGGACAAGTCAAAACATTTCTGTCTACGTTGGAAGTCCACCAACAAAACAAAGCAACGAAGGCATACTAATGTTACTAACGAAGGAGTGGAAGTTCAGCACTGGGCTTTTTGAGTTGCTGGGGGTGGTCTGCCTGTCCATTCAGTGCTTTGGCGGGCGTTGCTCTGATGTACACACACTCACCTAGCATGAGTTTACAAAATCCCAAAGCCAGCACCTTTCTGATCTGAGCTGTCATCGCAGACGGTTATACAGACTATGGTTAAGCCCGATGAAAGCTTTTAGCTAGGTGTGTTGTTGAGTATTGTCTCTTGAGGTGGATTAGAACAAACTTCTTTTTGTTGGGGTTTATCGAGAAATCAGTGCCCGTCCCGCAGCAGGTGACTCATTGCTAATTTACAGCCTGTCACCCCCACTTGCTTTGTGTAAATTAGCCAGATGGCTGGCCAACCATCTGGGCCTTGTCCCTCCCCAGAGGACCGCTCAGTCACTCGGAGGCTGTTGCTGTAGCCACACGATCATACCGGCCCCTTCCCTTTAACTCCCCCGGGGAGGAGAGGGCAGAGTACACGGGGGAGCAGGCTACACTGCCCTGGGCTCTTGTGCTGGTTGTCTTAAATGTTGTGAATTGGAGATGGTTGCGTTGCTGCCCCAGTGCACTATTGTTATTATTAAATTAATATGCCTGTGTTGCAGACTGAGACTGAGTGTAACGGGATATGCATGGCACTTGTGTGTGTGTGTGTGTGTGTGTGTGTGTGTGTGTGTGTGTGTGTGTGTGTGTGTGTGTTGTCACTTTTTAGACCATCCTGGGAGAGACCAGAGAGGAAGAGGATGAGATTCTGCCCAGGAAGGATTATGAGGTGAGTGAGTCAGAGTGAAGCTGCACTATTCGTTTGTTTATTAACTGTGACCAACACTAAATAGTTAATCATCATGTGTACCTGACACAGCATAATGCTGTACTAATGCCTGAATAAGCATTATTTATTGTATAGTGTACAACCATAGTGTATAAATACCAGGGCATGGTACGCGGGGGTACGCAGTCCACCCACTTCTCCTGAAGAAATTCTGTCCGTGTTTGAATGCAAATACAAAAAGGATAGAATGAGCACATAGCGTTATTGCTGGTGATGATCGTGTGCCCCCACTTTAAAAATCCCCACTACACTACTGATAACAGCAATACAACTAACCCATGCTACACTCTTTTTATTGTGCCTTCAGAAACTGAAATTGAGTCTCAACACAGGAATCTCTCCATGTCCTGTTTGTCTGTATACAGTGTTTTGTGAGGGAATCTTCTTTGCTAGTGGCCTACGTGGTATGAGGTTGTTATTGTTTTTTGTTTCTGCAGAGCCTGGACTATGACCGCTGCACCAATGAGCCATACATGGAGGTGCTTGAGGGACTGGACAACAAGGTGAGGGCCAAGCTTGTCTCAGCATCTCTCTCTCTCTCTCTCTCTCTCTCTCTCTCTCTCTCTCTCTCTATCTCTCTCTCTCTCTCTCTCTCTCTCTCTCTCTCTCTCTCTCTCTCTCTCTCTCTCTCTCTCTCAGGCCACCTACACACCCTGAGTAATGCCTCAGACCACACAGACATAAACACAGGTTATCACATAATGTAATAAACAATTTACAACTGTACGGCCAAGTGCAGTAACTACACCAATATTGAAACTAAGAAAAATGCCGTCCAAGCCTCGGTATCAGGTTGGATATTGTAGTTACTGCAAATATGACATGGCAATATCTCTNAATTAAACGGGACACATGTGGGCCAAATGGCTTTGTCTTCAAGGTCAAGGGGGTGATATGTAGACCATTTACAGTCTAAACTCAACTTTGACCAAATATGTAGTTACTGCACTTTGCCTTTGCAGGGCAGTGTAGTGTGGGTGTTCATGAACCACTGCGTGGGACTAGGGCTGGGCGATATGGAAAAAAAAAAACTATATCACGATATGGATTACTTAATATCACGATAACGATATTTATCACGATATAGCACAATTATGTACGTTTTCAGCTATTCTCTTTATTTGCTCTTTATTTTATCATGTCGCAAAACAACCTTTCTTCAAAATTGATCTTTTTATTGTTATTTTTACAGTTGCATGAACTTATAGTGTGTATTGTGACAACATGAAATATAATGAAATGATATTCAATTGAATGCAACTGATAAAATTAGTATCACGATATAAACGATATAGGAAAAAGGTCACGATATACACTTTTATATCACGATAACGATATATATAGTCATATTGCCCAGCGTTACGTGGGACTCAATTGTCTCAATTGCACCAGCAGAATGGTGTACAATGTTGTGTTTTTCAGCTCCTATCCTTCAGTCGGGATGTTCTGTTATACACATCCAGTGAATCACAACCAGTTACTCTTTTGACCCTCGTGACACTTCCCGTACTTTTGAGTATCTATTTGCGAAGGTCAGATATGGATAGTGTGTGTGTGTGTGCGTGTGTGTGTGTGTGTGTGTGTGTGTGTGTGTGTGTGTGTTTGTGTGTGTGTGTTTGTGTGTGTGTGTGTGTGTGTGTGTGCGCGTGTGTGTGTGTGTGTGTGTGTCCTTGAGAGAATAACTGGCTGCTGCTTCATCATGGCTCTTTTCAGCTATGTGACAACTCAAGGCCACATCCATAGTCATCCGCAGGGGTGTGTGTGTGTGTGTGTGTGCGTGCGTGTGCGTGTGCGTGTGCGTGTGCGTGTGTGTGTGTGTGTGTGTGTGTGTGTGTGCGCGCGCGCACATGTGTTTGCATGTGTGTCTGTGTGCACATTTGTGTGTGTACTTGTACCTCTGCACCTGTGTGTGTACTGTAGGTGTGTGTGTGCGCATGCATGTATGTATGTGACTGCAGGTTGAATATTGTGTTTTTTACACCCGTCTACTCTCATCGCTCCTGTTTTGTTTGTTACTGTTTACAGAAAGCCAAAAAGTACGAGGCGGTGAAATGGATGGTGGTGTTCGTAATAGGAGTATCTATAGGGCTGGTGAGTCTCTGTTGTTTTGCCATGCTCACAGAGTGATGCTTTGACCCTACTATACTGGTCTATCAGATGCTGCAGACATCTGATATCTGTGTTTAAAAAAATGCAAATAGCATTATCCACAAGAAAATGTGTTAGCATGAAACAATAATGTATGTTTTGGTTTTGATTTCTAAGTAACCATATAAGTAAGCATAATGACTGCATGTGCATTGAGCAGTGTGTGCGTGTGCGTGTGTGTGTGCGTGTGCGTGTGCGTGTGCGTCTGTGTGTGTGTGTGTGTGTGTGTGCGTGTGTGTGTGCGTGTGCGTGTGCGTGTGCGTCTGTGTGTGTGTGTGTGTGTGTGTGTGTGTGTGTTTTTCTGCACTAGGTCGGCCTGTTTGTGGATTTCTTTGTCCGCCTCTTCACGCAGCTGAAGTTCAGTGTGGTTGGAAGCTGTATCTTTTTCTTGTGATAACATCGAGTGTGAAACGAAGCTTTTTGGTCACAGTAACACAGTTAGTAATGTCATAATGCATAACTCAGTCTCTGGCAAAAGGTTCACTACCATGCATGGGCTGCCTGCATTATTTAACAAAAGATACACTGGTCTTTAGAAACTTGCATGCACATTACATTGTAATTATACCTGAAGCCAGTGAGCGTCATAACATTGTTATCATAGTGTATTAAGTCGCCATCTCCACCTAGACTATCCAAAAACACACTGATAAGAGAGGAATAGAATTTGAGCTAGCTTCCATTTGTTGAGTAGTACACGTGACGCGTCACTGTCTTTCCACCTCTCCCCGCTCTCTGATTGGCCTCCTCGCAAAGGCCACTGTGTTTAATCCAGCGTTCATGTTGATTGATACGATTGTGCAAAGCAGCATGGGATTTCCCAGACTAACGTCTCTTTGTTGCATCTTTGAATGTATGCCCACCTCGGGGTTTATTATTTCTGGGGACTATTATTCCTGAGTCCTGGTTTGACCTGTGACCTGTCCTTGACCTTTGACCCCAGCGGTGGAGGAGTGCAGTGAGAAGGGCTGCCTGGCGCTGTCCCTGCTGGAGCTGCTGGCCTTCAACATGACCTTCATCTTCATCGCCAGCGTCCTCGTCCTCATAGAGGTCAGACAAGGACATGGGGAGATGTGTGTGTGTGTGTGTGTGTGAGAGGGGGGGGGGGTGTCTGGTAAGATAAATACACAGAGAAATTATTATTGTGTGTGTGTGTGTGTCAGTGTGTCTGTGCGTCTGGTCCTGTGTATAGAAAAGAGTTCTGTGTAAATAGAGCACATAGCTTGTGTGTATTTATGTATAAAAGATAATAAGATGGAGTTTGTTAATATATTATAGCTTGTACTTTATACTGTACAGTATACGTTCTGTATCATGCAAACAGCTGTCTTGTAAACAGTAACACTGCATTTATATTTGACTTTTGACCTCCTCATGACCCCTGCTCTGACCTCTGACCTCTGACCCCTCCCCCAGCCTGTGGCAGCTGGTTCAGGTATCCCGGAGATCAAGAGCTACCTGAACGGGGTGAAGATACCTGGCATCGTGCGCCTGCGAACCTTCATGTGCAAGGTGGTGGGAGTGCTGTTTGCAGTGGCAGGAGGTGAGTTGTGTGTGTGTGTGGGTGCGTGTGCGTGTGTGTGAATACTGTATATGTGTGTGTGAATGTATATACTGTATTATGTGTGTGTGTGTGTGTGTGTGTGTGTGTGTGTGTGTGTGTGTGTGTGTGTGTGTGTGTGTGTGTGTGTGTGTGTGTGTGTGTGTGTGTGTGTGTGTGTGTGAATGTAGGCCTATGTGTGTGCGTATAGGTTGATTGACTATGTTCATTTTTGCGGCTGGAAGAGAACTCCATGTGTGTTTGATGTGAACTCTCTGTCTTCTGCTGTTTGGAGCACGTTTTCATGATGCGTTGTTTGATTATTCAGGTCTGTTTGTGGGCAAAGAGGGGCCGATGATCCACAGCGGTGCCATCGTTGGAGCTGGACTGCCCCAGGTTGGACCACAGAAGAGACACACACACACACACACACACACACACACACACACACACACACAGGTGTGACTATCTGCTTGTCAACAACATGACAACCACAGACAAAATGAAAGCCATGCCCCCGTAGGACAATTTGATGTTGAGAAATAAAAAAAAAAACAAATACAAAATGGAAAGAACGACAGAAAGAAGATAGTGTATGAATGAATATTGTCACACTTTCTCTGTCTTGTGGCTTTATTTCAAGCCTTGTGATACAACTGTGCTTGAGACCTTATCTGCTGATTGCTTTTACCCTTGATTGTGCATTTCACCAAATTATAGGAAAATTACTTTTCTTTCTTCATGACAATGATTACAAACAAAGTGGTTTCATGGGGCTTGATCTCAAATTTAGCACAGTATGCCACTGTGTAAACACAGGCCAAAAGGAAGTATCAGGATGTTGGGCAGTTGCCCAGATGAAAGTATTAGGTTAAGTGCAATGTAATCCCATATTTAACAATCCGCCCCTTACACCAGACGGGACCACAGGATTAAGAACACTATTGATTTTTCCACAGACTACGTATGGGGCCAATGTCATCTGAGAATCGGGTTTCATATGCAACTCCCACTCCTAATATCAATTGTATAATTATCGTGATAGTACTAGCAGTGATGATGATGATGATGATGATGATGATGATGAAAATTGGGTCCAAGTGCTCCTACAACTCCTAATATTGATGTGTGTGTGTCATCGTGATGATGTTAGCACTTAGCAGTGATAATGGTGGCGATGATGGTAATAATGATGTCATTTCTTTCCCTACAGTTCCAGAGCATCACTTTCAAGAAGATACAGTTTCACTTCCCCTACTTCCGCAGTGATCGGTAAGAAGCCCAGTGTGGTGTGTGCCGTTTGTGTCCCAGTGTGTGTAGCAGATATTGCTTGACGGTTTCAAATAGAAACCAAAATGCAAGATCCATTACATATATATTAATATGAGACAGTGATTCATTCCCCTACTTCCGCTGTGAGAAGTAAAAGGTGTGTGTGTGTGTGTGTCTGTGTGTGTGTCTGTGTGTGTGTCTGTGTGTGTGTGTGTGTGTCTGTGTGTGTGTCTGTGTGTGTGTCTGTGTCTGTGTGTGTGTGTGTGTGTGTGTGTGTGTGTGTGTCTGTGTGTGTGTCTGTGTGTGTGTCTGTGTGTGTGTGTCTGTGTGTGTGTGTGTGTGTAGATATTGCTTGGCTGATCAAAAGAGAAATCAAAATACAAGATCTGTTTCATACACCATCTAATTAACATGATACATGTAACCTAATGCACATAAATGTTGGTTGATAAAATAATAAAGCAAAAGAGCTCTCTCTCTTTCTTTCTCTCTCTCTCTCTCTCTCTCTCTCTCTCTCTCTCTCTCTCTCTCTCTCTCTCTCTCTCTCTCTCTCTCTCTCTCTCTCTCTCTCTCTCTCTCTCTCTCTCTCTCTTTCACTCTTTCTTTCTCTCTTTCTTTCTCTCTCTCTCTCTCTCTCTCTCTCTCTCTTTCTCTTTCTCTTTCTCTTTCTCTTTCTCTCTCTTTCTCTCTCTCTTTCTTTCTCTCTCTCTTTCTCTGTCTCCCTCTCTGTCTCCCTCTCTTTCTCTCTCTCTCTCTCTCTCTCTCTCTCTCTCTCTCTCTCTCTCTCTCTCTCTCTCTCTCTCTCTCTCTCTCTCTCTCTCTCTCTCTCTCTCTCTCTCTCTCCCTCCTCTAAAGGGACAAGCGTGACTTTGTGTCAGCGGGGGCGGCGGCGGGTGTGGCGGCTGCCTTCGGGGCTCCTATCGGGGGCACCCTCTTCAGCCTGGAGGAGGGCTCCTCCTTCTGGAACCAGGCCCTCACATGGAAAGTGGTGAGTGGGAGACACCAGGTGTGTGTGTGTGTGTGTGTGTGTGTGTGTGTGTGTGTGTGTGTGTGTGTGTGTGTGTGTGTGTGTGTGTGTGTGTGTGTGTGTGTGTGTGTGTGTGTGTGTGTGTGTGTGTGTGTGTGTGTGTGTGTGTGTGTGTGTGTGTGTGTGTGTGTGTGTGTGTGTGTGAAGGACTCCTCCTTCTGGAACCAGGCCCTCACATGGAAAGTGGTGAGTGGGAGACACTAGAGGTGTTGTGTGTGTGTGTGTGTGTGCGCGTGGGAAACAAACAAACAAACAAACAAAGAGAGTGACTAACCATAAAGCATAGTCTGGGAGTGTGTGCGTATGCGAGTGAGAGAGAGACTAACCAGTCCTGTGTTATTGTGAGTGGTGCGTGCGTGCGTGCGTGCGTGCGTGCGTGCGTGCGTGCGTGCGTGCGTGCGTGCGTGCGGAGCGTTAGAGAGGTTATGGGCAGCCGTGGTGTAATGGGGTTAGGGAGCATATTGAATTAAGTGCAGATAGTGTAGGTTCTAAGCTTAACAACGATACCTTACACATGGGAATCTGGTCATATCTGTTTAATTGATGGCCTTTTGAATGTGTTCGCTTTGAGTTCACAAACCGGGAGATCAGCTCTGAAAGTTCCTATTTTAAAAATAAAATATTCGCTTTTGGATAAACTCGATCTGGTTTCTGAGGCATTGAGTAGCTTCTTCAATACCTCAACTTTGGACATTCTGCAAACAAATGAATATCACAAAGAAATATTTTTTCTCAGTTTGGCTCTCAGAAACATGTGACTTTGTCTGGGTTTTATCCAGCCACATTTACACACATCAGCAGCACACAGCCTGTGTCGGGACAATAGTCGATGGCGTATCCTTCTGCTCCGCTGTGTCCTCCATTCTTCAATGTACCGTACTGCTGCAACCAGCACCTACATCAGCAACCACTGAGATGTAAACGCGCACACAGTGTCCTCTACGGGGCTTTCAAACAGCAGAATCACCATCGCAGCTCAGCACTGCTACCTCGCCAGTCTTTGTTAAAGCAGCTTAGCAGGAACACAAACACACAGCACACACACACACACACACACACACACACACACACACACACACACACACACACACACACACACACACACACACACACGGAACTCCTCTAAAACTTTTTGCTGATGAAGATGAAGCAGATGAAATTTGGGACTTTTCCAGACTATGCTCTCTCTCTCTCTCTCTCTCTCTCTCTCTCTCTCTCTCTCTGCTCTCTGCTCTCTCTCTCTCTCTCTCTCTCTCTCTCTCTCTCTCTCTCTCTCTCTCTCTCTCTCTCTGCTCTCTCTCTCCAGTTGTTCTGTTCCATGTCGGCCACCTTCACTCTAAACTTCTTCCGGTCTGGCATCAACTACAACAAGTGGGGCGCCTTCCAGTTGCCAGGCCTGCTCAACTTTGGAGAGTTCAAGGTAATAAACAATAAAACAAAAATAATAATGCATTTTATTTGGACGCTTTACAGGGCAGAGTGGTACCATAGTAGTGTGTGAACTTGGCAGAGTTCAAGGTGAACCCACTGGTGGGTATTTGAGAGACAGACTTCAGCATGCATGTGTTTATAAGTGTGTTTGCATAGAACAGAGTGTGTGCATGTGTCTTTGGATTATAGATACAAGAGTCAAATGGAGTGTTTTTGTTTTTTCTTTTCTTTATTGGGCAGCTAGTGTGTAATAAGTGTGTGTGTGTGTGTGTGTGTACCCACCCTTTGGTTGATGGGTAGGTATAGTGTGACAGCTTCTGTGTATGGGTGGGAGACGTGACGCCTTGTTTTTTCATAACATTGGTTAAAAACCTACAAAACTGTTGTTTTTCCTTTAAAAAACAAATGTCAATGAAAGAAGATGTGGTACTGCATTATGTTTCATATTAGTCTTAGATGAGAAGAAACATTTTTGTTAAGATTTATGTAAAGGTTTATATGTCAAATATCCTGCGGTGTGACTGTAACATTAATGAAACCCGGAATATAATATATATATAAATTAGCCAACAACATTTCGAATAATGTATGAAGCATTTGGCATGATTGCATAAATATTAACTTTACATTAAGATATGTGAATGTGAAAAAAAACTCAAGACGGTAATATCAACTACAAGTCAATTTCGTAACACAAATTGCGTCCTGTGGGGTGACATGTATGTCAATGTTTGTGAATGGGAAGCTGCAAGGCCAACTACAAGGGTCTTAAAGA
The DNA here is from genome assembly GCF_034702125.1 of Engraulis encrasicolus. Lineage (NCBI taxonomy): Eukaryota > Metazoa > Chordata > Actinopteri > Clupeiformes > Engraulidae > Engraulis > Engraulis encrasicolus. Next base: position 8,881,415 of record NC_085866.1, on the reverse strand, counting down.
CTGGCTCCTAACCAGTCAGTACCTCAGTTATTGGAGAGTGCTGTGGAAGTTTAAGGTGACTCCTAACCTCTTAATATGTCTTCATATTGCAATCTTTCTGTCATGCAATGCTTAGGTTCATTTTATGGTGTCCTGTGGTGTGACTGCTCTTACAGAAGGAAAAAACGCTTTTTATAAATGAAAACACATATTAAGATTAAAGACAATATCATTATCAAGTCAGCATGAGCTCAGATGTCAGTCATGTATACAAAAGGATTAAAATGGCCATAATGCAGTGAATTCCCTGTGGTGTGACTCCATTTTCCTGCGGTGTGACATGCCTATGCAATGTGTTGATGCAGGACACATTTTCCCAAAAATGGCAAAAATGAGGTGAAATTCCACAGACCACTAAGTGCTTTATTTTTTTCTTTTTTTCCCGATTTTTATCCATAATTTTTTTTAGGAATTTGAAAAACTTTTTTTTTTTTTTGCGTTATGCCCTTAAACGTCAACCACCCATATACGAAGCATGTGAAATAAGGGTAACACTTTATTTTAGGGATACATCTAGTAGCACTAATACATACAATGTGCCTGTATAAGTAACTTGTAAGGCATATGCAAGGCAAAATCAAACATAGTTCATGTATTCGCAAATGTCTTGTTCATGCACAATAAGGGATTTATTACCAATTTATCCTTAGTAAGGACCTAGTAGGCCTTAACGTTTGCTTAGTACATGCCTTACAAGTTACTTATGCAGGCATTAACATTGTATGTATTAGTGCTGATAGATGTTTCCCTAAAATAAACTGATACCGAAATAAGTTTAAGTGTTTGTAATAAGTGTCTGTGTGTGTGCGTGCGTGCGTGCGTGCGTGCATGTGTGCGTGCGTGCGTGTGTGTGTGTGTGTAGTGTTCTGACGGTGATAAGGCGTGTCACCTGTGGACTGTAATAAGTGTGTGTGTGCGTGCGTGCGTGCGTGCGTGCGTGCGTGCGTGCGTGTGTAGTGTTCTGACGGTGATAAGGCGTGTCACCTGTGGACTGCGGTGGACTTGGCCTTCTTCGTAATAAGTGTCTGTGTGTGTGTGTGTGTGTGTGTGTGTGTGTGTGTTTGGATGCTGGATCTTTTCGTGTGTGTGTGTGTGTGTGTGTGTGTGTGTGTGTGTGTGTGTGTGTGTGTGTGTGTGTGTGTGTGTGTGTGTGTGTGTGTGTGTGTGTGTGTAGTGTTCTGACGGTGATAAGGCGTGTCACCTGTGGACTGCGGTGGACTTGGCCTTCTTCGTGCTGATGGGCATAGTGGGGGGGCTCCTGGGGGCCCTCTTCAACTGCATCAACAAACGCCTGGCACGCTACCGCATGAAGAACGTGCACCCCAAAGCACGCGGAGTCAGGTGACACACACACACACACACACACACACACACACACACACACACACGCACACACACACACACACACGCACACACACAGACACACACACACACACACACACACGCCTGGCAGGCTACCGCATGAAGAAAGTACACCCCAAAGCCCGCAGAGTCAGGTGAGGGTGGCTTGATCACACACACACACACACACACACACACACACACACACACACACACACACACACTGAGGATACACACATACTGCAACAGATGCTGGAGAGAAGGTACACACACACACACACACACACACACACACACACACACACACACACACACACACACACACACACACACACACATACACACACATTATGCTGGTTATACATGACACGAGAAATCAGTTTATCAGCCAAAAACCTACCTGTGCGAATCGGATATCTCGTAAATCGTTAACAGCAATAAACTGGTTATGAAAACTGTTTATTCAGTTTACATGAGCGCTCGAATAAACCGGTAACTCCAGAAACCTGTTCATAATTGATGCGCATATAAACGGGCTCATATATACCTACGCATTATGCCTACATACGTATGTTTACGTTATGTTATGAATGTGCAGAGTTGACAAGCTTCAGGAAGCCTACAGGAAATGGAATACTACAGACGCACAGAGACACCAAATTGATCTGGTCTGTAAATGCTCTCGTCCTATTGGTTGTCAGGGTGGTGGAGAGCCTGCTGGTGTCCATGGTAACGACGGTGGTGATCTTCGTGGCATCCATGACTCTGGGAGAATGCCGAGACCTGACGCCTCCCAACCCAACACACAACGCCACAGCACTGGTTAGTCACACACACACACACACACACACACATATATACGCACGCACGCACGCACGCACGCACGCACGCACGCACGCACACACACACACTTAGAGTCCCCGCACCACTCACAATAACACAGGACTGGTTAGTCTCTCTCTCACTCGCATACGCACACACTCCCAGACTATGCTTTATGGTTAGTCACTCTCTTTGTTTGTTTGTTTGTTTGTTTGTTTATTTGTTTGTTTATTTCTCTCTCACTCACTCACTCACTCACTCAGTCTCACACTCTACACCACTGGTCTATCTGACCAATGTTCTATCACCTCTTCTATCACCTCTCATAGTCCCTCTCTCTGTCCTTCACAGCTACCTTCAGCCCAATGATGTTCTCTCTCTCTCTCTCTCTCTCTCTCTCTCTCTCTCTCTCTCTCTCTCTCTCTCTCTCTCTCTCTCTCTCTCTCTCTGTCTCTCTGCCTCTCTGTCTCTCTGCCTCTCTCTCTGTCTCTCTCTCTGCCTCTCTCTCTCTATCTCTTTCTTTTTCTCTTGCTCTCTCTCTCTCTCTCTCTCTCTCTCTCTCTCTCTCTCTCTCTCTCTCTCTCTCTCTTTCCACACTGGCCAGCTTCTCTAACGGCTGCTTTAGCCATGCTGATGCTGTGTGTTTATGTGGTCAGCACAGACTGACCTTGGCCTGGAAGTCAGTGTGTTGTTGGGGGGGGGGCATGGAGATGCTTGTTTACACTGGGGCACTGGGGCCAGGGCCGGATTCAAATGGCCTGGGCCCCCTAGGCTACAGGTTGCTGTGGGGCCCCCCGTAGAGAAAATTTTCTGAGCAATGCACATAGACTCTTAATTATGGCCTAGGATAACATGGATAACAAGGATAACATGTCTACCAATTGTGAAGAGGAGTATTACTGTAAAATTTAAATAGACAAAAAAACCTGCACTCAACAAGACAGAAGATTTTTTTTAACATTGCGTTTTGTCACAATTCTGCAATTTTCCACTTTTGGACAATCAGGGCCCCCCTAGCAGGTGAGGGCCTATGGGCTACAGCCATATCTAGCCTGTGCCTTAAACCGGCCCCGACTGGGGCACAGGCATTTACACTAGGGCAGATCCGGCTGTTGACACTGGGGCAGAGGGGGTTTGTTTACACTGGGGCAGAGGGGGTTTGTTTACACTGGGGCAGAGGCCTTTACCAAGTGCAGCCAAAACACACATGCACTCCATATTTAGCCCTTAGGATGACCTAACATGGGACGAATGGGATGGACAAATGGACTTTGCTTTGTTGTTATTTTTGGGAGGTTGAGAGGACTTTTGTTTTCGGTCATCCATGTTTCATGTTGACATTTTAGCGTGCGTGCCGTGCGTGCGTGCGTGCGTGCACTTGTTCTTGTGTGTGTTTGTGCTTGTGTGTTTGTGCGCAATATTTTTCTGTGTGCACATGTATGTGTTTGTGTTATTGTGTGCCCTTGATCATGGAGAGTAGAGTAGAGTACTTTTATTAATCCCGCGGGAAATTAAGGTGTCTGACAGCTTACATAAGTACAAGACATAAACAAAGACCTAATACACTTTATTGCACATTGCAGTATACATAATATAGCAAAATCTGAGTAGAGCAAAAAGCCTTACATCAGTTAGCAAACACACACCCACTCTCTCTCTCTCTCTCTCTCTCTCTCTCTCTCTCTCTCTCTCTCTCTCTCTCTCTCTCTCTCTCTCTCTCTCTCTCTCTCTCTCTCTCTCTCTCTCTCTCTCTCTCTCTCTCTCTCTCTCTCTCTCTCTCTCTCTCTCTCTCTCTCTGTATTTGCTTGTATTTTACCGTGTGTTTGTGGGTGTGTAAATGCATCCTCTGTAGGGATGCAAATTATCGATTAATTCATTAATCATTAGTTGATAGCCTTATCGATCGACTTACGATTAATTGATAAGCTGCCTTTTCCCTCCGAAATCTCAATGTTTCTCGAAAAAACCTCCTAAATATAACATTTTTAATTAAAAATTGAGATAAAATACCACATTTAAATTCATTCTTTAATCCAAAGGTGATTTAAATATTCCCACTATTCACACCCCTCTTCACACACACTCTTCACATGCCCATTTCACCTGGGTCTCTTGT
>NC_085866.1:8862097-8872097 GCF_034702125.1 Engraulis encrasicolus | reverse complement strand
AAAACTTGGGGGTTTCTTTAGACAGATGCCGCATTAGACCAGAGCTCATCTCTTTTTTCCAAAATGCATCTCATCTTCAAAAAATGGTCATGTTGATCCTTGGTGATGAAAAAAAACACTGCAATATTTGTAAAGTGTGTCGAATATGTTGGGAAGCATTTACAGTTATAAGATACTGAAATTTCAAAATGAACAGCGCTATAAGTTGTATAGGCGAATAGGCCTGCAGATAAATCTATCAAACATTTAGGCTATTTAAACAAAATGACCTCAACAGTTCAGCATTTCTAATGGGGGGGGGAGAGAGGGAGAGAGAGAGAGGGAGAGAGAGAGAGAGAGAGAGAGAGAGGAGAGAGAGAGAGGAGAGAGAAGAAAGAAAGAAAGAGAGAGAGAGAGAAATAAAGAAAAGAGAGAGAGAAGAAAGAAAGAGAGTGAGATAGAAGAGAGATAGAAAGAGAGAGATAAGAAAGAAAGAGAGAGAGAGAGAGAAAGAAAAAGAGAGAATCTGCCACTGACTGTTAAAAAGAGCAGCCGCTCCTTTAAGAGAGGGAGGAGCTCTGCGCACAGCAGCCCACAGCAGCTCCAGGCTGGATTTCTAGAACCTACAGCACTGGCCTTCGGGGATTTGGCCTAAACCCGACAGTTGTTCTCAGAGTTAGAATGCCAGAGGAGTAACAACTTGAAATGAATTCAGTTTGCAAAAAAAAAATCAAGCGCGACAACCGCGAGGTTTATTATTACCGCCTGTTGTATCTCAATAGTCGCAAATGCGTGATCGCAATACAATTACACAAACATTCAGCGAAAGTAGATATTGACAGTTTCAGTTTGACAATCTTCAAAATGCATATCACACGGACTGTTTTGCAATTATGGCACAGGCAAGATTTCTGGAAGTGGTTGTGTTCCACGCAATGCGTGAGGAAATGTAGGCTATGTCGGGCTGGTAGGCTAATTACTAGGGCTGGGAATCGATCCAGATTTGCTGGATCGATTCGATTTCGATCCAGAGGGCCACGATTCGATTCGATTCACGATTCGATTCGATCCGATTCGATATCGATCTATTGTATTGTTGGATTGTCACTTTAACCCATTCATGCATCTTTTAACAACTACAAAAAGCATCATATGAGTGTAGTGAGTGTAGTGTAATGTAATGATGCATCAAACTAGGCTATATGAATGTATATGGCCTATAAAAACATATAGGCTTATATCAGCTTCAGCAGCCAATACAAACATGAAATAGGCCTACCTTGGTATGATAGAGGTGGGAAACTTGGTATGAGAAAGAAAGGTGGTAGGCCTAAATAAATTTAATAAATGCAATAAATAAATGCCTTAGGCCTACACCATGGCATTCAACAGACTATGCATGATGAACCTAAACAGCCTAATTAATATAAATAACAATCCATAAACCGCCAATATAATCTCTCAGTAACACATACTGCTACAGACGAAACCACAGCATAGCATTGGCCTATAGAACACACGCAGACAGACCGTTTGATTGACAGGTCAGGGAGACCTGGTGGGTGGGCGTTGAGTGTTGACGGTGGGAAAGTGGTGAGGAAGTGTTTTTATGCAAACGTTTGATATTGTAGATTGATTATAGGTTGTCTGTGTAATGGGACATTATTAGTGGATGTCGCACTGGTAATCTAGCGCTGAGAAGAGATATCGCTGAAATCTGATGCTGCTTTAGAGCTGTGGATATTTCTCAGTCAACCGTGGAGATGGGCACTAAAAAATCGCTTTGACGCAAATAAATAAAGAAATTCAGAAGCAGTTAACGTAACGCAGCTGTTAATCTCAGTAATTTGATCCTTTCCCACCACGCTCTCTTATCTGTATGGGTGCATGCTTGTGCACGCGTGTGAATGTGAAAAGCACCCTTTCGTCTCCCTTGCCATCCTCGCATTCGGAGGTTAAGTTAGAAGGCGGGGATAATAATTTCTCCTAATTTCAACAGCCTACAAATCATCTACTTTGTCATCCAATTAAAACTCGTCACTCCATCCCAACTCAAAGTGTCTTCCTTCGCTGTTATTAAAAGAAGAAGCGACGGCATTTTTAGGTTTCAAATGAATGGAACCAGCGCGTGTAGCCCACAATGGTTTGTTTGCCGATATTCAATCACATGGCATTTTGGGTTCGTGTTTTTTCTCAATAACACTACTCGGAAATGTATTTGAACCTATTATAGCGTGTTACACACGAAATGCCCCGTGTTAATGCAGACAAAGTTCTTCTGGCTATTATAACTTTGACAGACGAAATAACAACGATGCTGCGCAACGCAACTGCAGGCATTTCCGAAAGCGGTGTAATGTAGCTCCTGGCGGGCCGCGGGAAGGTTGCACTATGCATAAAATAAATCCATGAATAGTCGAAAGTAAAAACTGCCACTACTGTCAGGAAAAGCCCCCGTGTATTTGTGCATGAGTGTGTAGGCTTATGTTGAAGAGAGCTTCCGACGCGGTTGAGAATATAGGGATGGGCCTCCGCAAAAAAAGATCGATCCACAAAGTTTTGGATCGATATCGGATTTTTCGGACGTGAATCGATATTGGATCGTGGATCGATTTTTTGAACACAGCCTTACTACTCACACAATGTCTCTCTATGTCTCACCTCAAACAATAACGTCTCTTTAATCTACCACTTACGAAAAAGCACTCAAACAACACCTACCACGGCAGAGAGATGAATGTTTTCAGCATGCAAACCCTGTTCATATTTAGTTCTGCTGATAGCAACAGGTGGAGAGGAGAAGCGGCTGGAGCGCAGTGTGAAAGCGTCTGTCAATCAAGCGCTATGGTGACGTGCATACCCAAACTCCAAACCTATATTTTGAGTATAGATTAACGTGCGATATTTTCTTTGTCGTGCGACAAGAGGCTCACATTATCGCAGCACGTTAACGCCGGTAACGGCCCACCACTAATACACATACACAGACACATACACACACACACACATACATATACACATACACACACACACACACACACATATACACACATACACACATACACACATACACACACACACACACACACACACACACACACACACATAGACTCACACCTTAAGCTCGACTGCAATTTCCATCCTCATCAGCAACAACATTAGATTCAAGGTGCATGCAACTTACACACACACACACACACACACACACACACACACACACACACACACACACACACACACACACACACACACACACACACACACACACACACCTTCAGCTCGACTGCAATATCCATCCTCATCAGCAACAACATTAGATTCAAGGTGCATGCAACTTACACACACACACACACACACAGACACACACACACACACACACACACACACACACACACACACACACACGCCTTCAGCTCGACTGCAATATCTATCCTCATCAGCAACAACATCAGATTCAAGGTACATGTAACACACATACCATACACGCTTACACACACACACACACACACACACACACGCATACACACACACACACACACACACACACGCATACACACACACACGCACCTTAAGCTTGTCCATCCTGCAGCATTAGGTAATATTCAAGGTAAATGCAAGTGTACTTTCACACAAACGCACAGCCATGAACACACACCTTAAAGATCGCCTCTCAACGTAATTTAATTAACATTGCCGTGTTCCCAATTGTTATTGAATGTGTTACGCGTTGGTCCTGTTTTAAAAAACGTTCTGGTTGCTTTGTTTCAAGACGTTTTTGCAAGCTGGCAAGGTGGCTTGTGGAGAAACGAGAGAGTGTTCCGTGTTTCTCGTGGAAATGCGTCTCTGATTGGCTCACTCCTCCTGCTCTCAAAGAAACGCGTCTCTGATTGGCTCAGTCCTCCAGCCTTGGGAGAGAATGTAATGGGAAACAGAGTCGCCACTTCCCCGGATGGTACTGCACTATAGGGGCGCCAACGGAGGCGTGCAGGCTCCATTCAGGGCTGTGCTCTTTCGACAGCGACCCCTAGGCGAGCTGTAGGCACGGAGCAACCGGAGTGAGCAGGCTTTATGTATGAGGCTTTGTGCTGTGTGTGTACCTGAGAGTAGCAACCAGCTGATAGCTAAGCTAAGCTATGTTTCGGACCACCAGACGTTGCTTGTTTTGAAAACAAGCAGAAAAAAATTACTCGACATGTTTTTAGATAAATGGGTCGATATAAACCTTTGTGGGCAACGCCTTCTTTCGACGTGACGAAACACAGAAAGGCTTTCGTGATTCGCTCGTTTCTCTGCATTATTGATGTAAATTGGGAAACACCGGGAAACACAGCCAGGAGAGTTGACGCACCGCTATGAGAGCCTTGCAAGTGAGTTTAACTTGGGGTGACCGTCCGATCTTCGAAAGGAGTGAGTAAAACTGAGTTTTATCGGAAGTTGGCCTTTAACCTCAAGAACACCTTAACCCATGATGCCTAAGGCACCTGCAAAAAAGGGTGATGAATGCCTGAGCCCTTTTTAAGAAAATCTGTCCTCCGCCTATAGAAACCTAAATATCTAGCACGTAAAAATACCCACTAAGTTGCATTTTAACGCTAAGACCCTCACCTTTCATCAGAATGTGTTCATTCATTTAAAAAAAGACAGAGATTTTTAATAAAGTTGTCTCAAATCTCATGAGCCTGAATGTTGCGCAATGCTAGCCAGGCCGGCTTCAGTGTTGCTACTAGTCAGGTCAGGAGTCAATGCAAGTACTTTCTGAGTTCCCGCAAATACGGGAACTCCTCGCACTTCGTTGGGAAGCAAACAATCATTAGCAAACCAAGGGAGGCCATTTGGGAAATGCTGTTTGGGAAATGATAATTGTTATGCTCTTGGTCAGACCAAGTCTCGAAGAGATTTGAAAGTCGATGATAATCAGGCTAGCGTAATGCAGCTCCAGGCGCCAGGGCCAATGTTGCGCAACGCAACATCAGGCATCAATGGGTTAAAGGTAAACACACCCGTACAGCAACATCTGTTTCAAGGCAGTCACACACACAGGCGCGCACACACACACCGCACCAGTTCACTTCACCGTACTGCACCCTGTTGTCCACTAGGTGGAGGTGGTTGTCTACAGCGTTCCTGTCCACCAGGAACCAGATGTAGGATTGGTAGGAAATGTGACTGATGTTTAGTGAATGCATGAGATGGATGGAAGAATATACACCAATTTTAAGTATGAAATTGAAAGTTTCAAAAATGAATGATTGGACTGAATGAGTGTATAGGCTGTTCTTATGATATTATTATCTTATTTGTCTTATTTGTTATTGCTGCTATTGTATTGTTTTAAAAGCCCTTCTAGGGACGAGCATTGGAAATTAGCTTTTGGCTATAAATGCTATGATGCTTGCTATTTTGGTTGTTATGCAACCTACATGTTATGTATCTGTCCCTATCAAATAAACTAAACTAAACTACTTTCCCATCTAGCACACAACAGACATGGAGGGCAAGCTGACTCTGTGTGAGTGACCATTTAGGAAATTGCAGTGCTTGAAACCAGCACAAAAACCAAGCCTCTGAGGCAGCACGTTCCAGTCACATTGAACCTTTTCATATTCCAATCCAACATCTCAAGGAAGTTCCTGTTAAAGTTGTACTTATCCCTAAAGGGGAAATGAGATTGTAGCAGGTATTAAAGCATTCAGAGCAGTCACCAGATAATAAATAAAAACAGCAAAGACAGATACATGGGTCAACACAGCACAAGGACATGAGGCTCCCGACCAGTTCACACAGAATGGGACCAGTACACAGAGTAAAATAAATAAAAACAAATTATGAAATAAGAGGATAAAAAGCACAAGATAAAAGATCAAAGCATGGAGAGCCGAAGAGTTCATACCAGTCCAAGACTAAATTAACAAAAATGCAATTAAAAGGGTGCAGGAGGAAGCATTAATTGTGCGAGTTCATCATATTTATGGCTGCGCAGGAGCATTTGTATCTCTTCGTCTCCCATGATGGCATTGTGCCCATCACAAGACAGCCTTCTGTATTCAGTGCTGTGTTGTGCAGATTACATTATTACATTACATTACATTACATTTGGCAGACATAATCAATTACATTACATTTTGGAGGACATAATCAAGCCAACATCACAAGCAAATGCAGAGGGGTTATTAACGAGTAAATAACGAGTACACACACAACACACACACACAAACACATACACACACACCCACATCACAGATGTTGACCTCTTTTGTTGCCTGGGCATTGCTATGCATCACATATGTCAACATTTACATTATAATATAGTGTTGCAGCTGTTCTCATCCCAAAACACTGACAGGAGACAGGGGAGCATAAACATGACTTTTATACAAAAAGTCCACAAAAACATACTGTTTAATATTTAATTGAGGTTCGCAGCAGCTGTTCACAACTGGAGTTGCTTCTTAAATATATTTTTTGTGTGTTTAATTTAATGTTTAATATAGATTTGCAGCTGTTTGGGTCACACATGGCTTAATTGACTTCAGCAATGCTGTTGATTGGCACGGTCAGTCTGTCGTCATGACATGAGTGTTAAAATTGTTAATGTCCGCACTGGTGGGAAGGTCACATCACATCTCATTTTTTTTACTCTCTCTCTCTCTCTCTCCCTCGCTCGCTCGCTCGCGCTCTCCCTCCCTCCCTCGCTCTCATTCTCTCTCTCTACACTGCCAGCACTTGTGCATGCTTGAATCCATCTCCTCACGGACAACCAGTCAAGGATTACTTTGACTCACACACTGTCTTTGATTCAAGTTGTGTCGTGTTGCATGTTTTGTAGTTCAGCATGTCAGCCGTACCAGTGTAGAGTAGAGTAGAGTAGAGTATCGTTTATTGATCCCAGGGGGAAATTAAGGTGTCAAGTAGCATACACACATACATAAATAAAGACATTGCCCACAAGACATAGACAATACAGTATTTACACATACAATAATCATATATAGCTCACTGTTACATACATTTTGCCAAGACATCTCTCTCTCACACACACACACTTACACACAACACTCACACACACACACACACACACACACACACACACACACCAAAATATAAAGTGTTAAGTGTCCACAGTGTGATTAACAGTACACACTGATAACTATGTACTCTGTGTCTGTATCCCTCTGTTTGTGTTTGCAGAAAACGAGTGTGTTAACGCGAGCGGGCGAGCAGCGTCGGCGGTGCCAGTCGATGAAGTCGTACCCGTCCAGCGAGCTGCGGAACGTGTGTGATGAGCAGGCGGCCGCAGTGCCCACCGAGGAGGGACAAGACATACTGCAACAGATGCTGGAGAGAAGGTACACACACACACACACACACACACACACACACACACACACACACACACACACACACACACACACACACACACACACACACACACACACACACACACACTGAGGAGGGACAAGACATCCTACAGCAGATGCTGGAGAGAAGGTACACACACACACACACACACACACACACACACACACACACACACACACTGAGGAGGGACAAGACATCCTACAGCAGATGCTGGAGAGAAGGTACACACACACACACACACACACACACACACACACACACACACTGTACACTGAGGAGGGACAGGACATACTACAGCTGATGCTAGAGAGAGACAGACAGACAGACAGACAGACAGACAGACAGACAGACAGACAGACAGACAGGCAGACAGACAGACAGACAGACAGACAGACAGACAGACAGGCAGACAGGCAGACAGGCAGACAGACAGACACCAGCAGATGCTAAAGGCACACAGATATACGCACGTGGACAACTCGTACACAATGATTTCCCCCTGGGTTTCCCGTTCATCATTCTCAAAACACTCTACCCTTTTCTCTATCTTCACTCATTCACCTTCTGCATTCCGTTCACCTTCACTTGTTCCCTTGTTTGCGTGCACGCGTGCGGGCATGCCATCCGTGCGTGCATAGGTGTGGGTGCATGTTTGTTTTGGCATTGCTGAGTGGAGGTGCAAAACGCACACCAGAAAAAGAGGTGCTGGCAACCAGTAAAACACTTGCAGGAGGAGAGAAGTGCTGCACACTCTTGAGTTGTTTCAACAAGTTTTTAATGTGACAACGTTTCGGCCTGTCGGCCTTCCTCAGGTCACGTGACGCGTTTTGGCATTGCAACCACAGACCTACACCTGGGTCAAAGACATCCAACATGTCCTTCAGTGCAACGGATACTTTTGCTTACTGTAAATGCAAAAAAAGAGATTTTTTTTAAATTATTTTTTTTGGCTTGGCTTTCATGCATTCACTTTTCAAAAAAATGTTTTGAAATGTCATGTTTTTCACAGTTACAGTAAGCAAAAGCATCTGTTAGCACTGAAGGACAGTGTCATGTTGGACGTCTTTGACCCACCTACACAGACTACACCTTACTAATGTCAACCACTTGAGTCTACAGTGGCTGTTGAATGTGATCTGATGACAGCTCGGCAGTAATCATGTATATTTAATGGCCTAATGAGACGCTGGGGGATTGAGGTGATGAGTCAATAACTGGTTGTCAATCAGTAAGACCCTTCAGTTCAGATGAAGTCCTTCAGCTCTGCTTATTAATGCTGCCGTAATGGATTCTTCACACTGCTTCTGGCGGTACTGTGGAGCACTATCCAACTGGAGAATTTTGCTTGCCCCTCACACCTTGGCGGTGCACTTAATGCAGCAAACGCATTGTGCAGTTGCCTATGGATTCAACATCCAATGGATAGAATGACAAAATATAACTTGAATTGTGATCAACAGGTGGCAGAGGAAAAGTTTGTAGTGTGCACTGTTGTATTGAAAACAATGGAAACGCAGGAGATACTTCAGATACTTCGGGACTTTTTGTGAAAGCTACATACACTGTTCGTCTTTTGAGTACTCATTATGAACCGCTGATTCAGAGCATCAAAATTATGCCAGAGATTTTACTTTCTGAACCAAGATACTGTGTTGCGGTAAAGGTACACTGTGTAGGATGATGGCCAGGATGGAACTGTTCTGCCCATTCTCAAATTAGATCTTTTCTTGAGTATTCGCTAATCATTGATCAGATATTTACCAGTTTGTCTAACCACATTTCAGTAGGTTTTGCAGCTAAAAATGTCTTTTTTGAAATTCAAAATGACATGGAGAAGAAAATTGCAATTTTCACAATAATAATTAATAATGAATATTTTCGTAATAAATACTTAGAATTTTATGGTGGTGGTAAGTATTCGTGAAAAAGATAACATTTGTGAATGGGCAGCATGAATTCTGGAAATAAACTACTAAAAATATTGTAATATTGTGATTTCTGGTGATGTTCCCTGGCCTGTAGGCACCAGCCGTACCCCAACCTGTACCCTGACCAGTCTCCCAGCGAGGACTGGACTATGGAGGAGCGCTTCCGGCCTCTGACCTTCCACGGCCTCATCCTGCGATCGCAGCTCGTCAACCTGCTCATACGCGGAGTCTGCTACGCAGAGAACCAGTCGGTCAGTGTGTGGAGGGGGGGAAAACACCCTACCTAACCCTTCTTTGCATCCGGGTCAAAGACGTCTTAGTCATTCAGTGTTACGGACACCTTCCGCCGACTGTAACTGCAAAAAAACATGATTTTTAAATTGTTTCAAGTGAATGGATGACAACCGAGGCTTTCATGAATTCCCTGTAACAATAAATAAATAAAAAGAGTCATGTTTTTTACAGTTACAGTCAGCAGAAGGCATCCGTTACACTGAATGACAATGCCATTTTGCACGTCTTTGACCCAGATGCACTTGTTGTTCTGTATATTTCCTATGCACTTTGTATCTACTTGTGATGTTGGCTATGATTATGTCCTCTTTTGAAAGTCTCTTTGGTTATAAAGCGTCTGCCAAATGCAATTTAATGTAATGTAATGTAATATTGTGTGGAGAAAACAGGCAAACAGGCAGACAGTTGCACTCGAGTGCTTTGTTGTGATTTTCTCTTGT
>NC_085866.1:8854597-8857097 GCF_034702125.1 Engraulis encrasicolus | reverse complement strand
ACCAATCACAGACATGTACAGTATTAGCCCAGTCATACCTGTCAACCATCCCTAATTTCCCGGGAAACTCCCTAATTTTGACTCATTTCCCGATTTCTTCCCGATTTTATTTTTTTCCCGGAAATATCCCGGATTTTTCACATTATCAAAAAACACAGTCGGTCCAGAAATTACCCACGGCCCTGTCCAACGAGCCACACCCCCTCTTGAAGAGAGATAAAGAGGATCTTGCTTATCAAGCTACCTGCCAGAAGATTGTATACCAGATATGACACCAAGAATTGAAATTCCTTGAAAATAGGAGCTGTCACCCTCGAGCTCCGTAGCGCTTGTGCGCCCACTCTTTTCCTCAGAAACCGTCAGTTCATGCAACGCATAAAACAGCCTCGGAACAGCGAATCATGCGATTAACCTAATCACAACCTGTTTTGCACGAACAGACAACTTGTGCGACAAAACAACAAGAAGAAACTCATTGCGCTCATTGCACTGTTTCTACATGCTGTAAAACGTGTGCTGAGGGATTTTAGACAGTACTGTCTGTGCACGCGCGCTGTTGTGAAAAGCAGAGTAGAACGCACCGTCCGATCCGTCTCTGTCATCCCGTTGACTGTCAGAATTTGGCCTTTGGGAAATTTCCCGGGTTTTGGCTTAAAATAAGGGAATTTTCCCGGATTTTGGGAGGCCAAAGTTGACAGGTATTAGCCCAGTGCACATTACATTAATACATTGTAACCATTCTTTTCTATATTACACCAGACTACACTGTTGTACACCTTATAACATGTTAGACCTGTCCACTTGTTCTGCTTGTGTGCAATGGTTTTACGCTGTACTAGTATTAACTGCAACATGACATTAGACTACAGTGTTAAGCTCATACACCTCATGATGCGTTGGCTCTGTCCGTTTCTCTTGGCCAGCAAGGTGACCTTTTCCATGGATATAATGACAAGGTGTGAGGTATTCCGGCCATATCATTATTATCATTGTATAGGTCACCGTGACATGTTGTTATTTTGCGTATATTTCCAATTTACGTCAAGGACATTCTTACATCTACATTGTCCAAAAAGTAAGAGAAAGTGCGCACATCAGTAGCACAGGTGCTGGACCAAAGCAGAAGATAACCGCAACAGGGATGTTAACCGGTAACCAGTTACCCGGTAGTCGACCGGATCAACGTTAATCGGTTAAATTTTCTGCCACCGGTTAACCGGTTGTAATAATAATAATAATTATAATAATGATTTCCTCCCAAAAAGCCCCCAAAAAAACTATATTTTTTTAGGTTTTAGTCCGATAATTCAGCATTTTCCATCTGGCAGCAGTGGCTGAACATGGCAGGTCCTGTCTGCGCAGCAAAAAAAAACAAAGACAATAAAAAAAAATAAAAAATCAGTGCTGTGCATATCAGGCACGCGAACGTTGTATAATTTAAGATTACCGGTTAACCGATTAACCACCGGTTAATGAGCCTCAGTAGCCGGTGAAGAGTTTTTTTCAATTTTCGCCATCCCTAGTCCGCAACACTGTTCCATGCTCCCTAACAAAGTTTAACGTCTCAACATTTCAGACGCTCAGTCCTTCATCAAAGTGCAACGTTGCTCTTTGACGAAAGACTGAGCATCCCAAACGTCATGCCAGTAAAACCTTTATTTGGAAGCATGGTGCATCTACATTGTGCCATTCATACTCAAATGAACAGGAAGCAGTGATTAAGGCAGCCACCTTGTTAACAATTACTCCATAGGTAGCCTATGCTGCTTACCTATGGTGCATACCACTATGCTATGTGACGAAGCATTATAGGAGAGAGAGAGAGAGA
Organism: Engraulis encrasicolus; assembly: GCF_034702125.1. Taxonomy (NCBI): domain Eukaryota; kingdom Metazoa; phylum Chordata; class Actinopteri; order Clupeiformes; family Engraulidae; genus Engraulis; species Engraulis encrasicolus. Next base: position 8,855,269 of record NC_085866.1, on the reverse strand, counting down.
GAGAGAGAGAGAGAGAGAGAGAGAGAGAGAGAGAGAGAGAGAGAGAGAGAGAGAGAGAGAGAGAGAGAGAGAGAGAGAGAGAGAGAGAGAGAGAGAGAGAGAGAGAGAGAGAAACCGAGAAAACCCCACTCTACTGCACCATAGAGAGAGAGAGAGACCGGCTATACCAGAGAGAGTAGAGAGAGAGAGGTTCCATTGGCCCATTGTTTCCGGGTTCTATTATCAGAGATTCTTTAAGTACTCTCTACTCTCTCTGCCATTATTGCAAGGGGGGGGGGTCCCCCTTTAGGCAGACCTAGACAGACGTAAGGACTGTTCTATTCAATGCTAGGAGTATTATGACACGCGCCTTTAGGCAGACCGAAACCTGGTCATATTAGGTGCCCATAGAAACCTATTACATTGGCATATCTCTATATACTTAAAGAATCTCTGGCATACTGCATCTCTTCCTGTTGAGTCATGCTTGAATTGTGTTTGCCACCATTATAAGCTATTGTGGAAAATGATATTAAAACACAGCTGGATGTGTTGATGCATTGCTTTATTACCGCTGCCAAGGAAGTAAAGATTTCACCAGGGGTTGTGTGTGTGTGTGTTTGTTTGTTTGTGTGTTTGTATGTGTGTCATTTATATATAAATAACTCTTCAAAAGACGTACGTACAGTATGT
>NC_085866.1:8840347-8850347 GCF_034702125.1 Engraulis encrasicolus | reverse complement strand
AAGCTCTCTGTCTCTCTTTCCTCACGTGTGTGTGCGTGCGTGTGTGTATGCGTACGTGTGTGTGTGTGTGTGTGTGTGCGCGCGCGCGTTCCTGTGCGTGTGTGTGTCTACAGGCTGACGGCGAGTGACATCATGGAGCCCAACCTGACGTACGTGTACCCCCACACCCGCGTGCAGTCGCTGGTCAGCATCCTGCGCACCACCGTGCACCACGCCTTCCCCGTGGTCACCGAGAACAGAGACAACGAGAAGGAGTTCATGAAGGGCAACATACTGATCAGCAACAACATCAGGTTCAAGGTACACGCTGCAACACGCACACATATATACACACACACACATACACACACACACACACACACACACACACACACACACACACACACACACACACACACATATATACACATACACACACACACACACACTGGGTCATTTCACGTGAAATCAGACACTTTGGGACCCGACCGACCCGGATTTCAATCATACTTGGTGTGCCTTTTTAGTAGCAAGGTAGCACCCCAGAACTGCAATGGTTTGAATCTGACACTAATATTAAGGGAGAAACAGACTAGGAAAGGTTCACATGTGAGGGTAGGACACTATACATTCAGCCTTGAATATATCAGTCAGTGTTAGTCACAAAAAGATGCCTGTGGTGTTATTTGAAAGCTCTTTTCTGGCTCTACATATTACACAATCAGCTTGGAATACAACAACTCTCAGAATATGAATTATGATAAATTGAAAAATTAAAAATTGAATATCTAGAAAAGCTATATTTTAAAATGGCCAGTTCCTTGTCCAAACGTAGCCGGCAATGTCATTAGCAACACCTCAAATGCTGGTGTTCGGTTCTTTATTCATTTCAGAGAGAATTTGACTCATAAATATGGCATCATACAGACCACTTACTAATAATATGGTAATACCATAGTAGCATCACATGACAAAACAAAAACAAAACAAAAATGGTCAGTTTCCATGGTCCCAGGTTTCAGAAACTAAGGCAGATGTCCATTTATACACACCAAATGATGATATGTGAATGTTTGAACATTCCTTCTCTGTGTACCTGTGTCATCTTCCCTTTACCGTACTTTAAAGAGATAATCAATGGCTACACTCTCATTTTGTACTCTACCAGTGCATTTGAAGCAGCAGCTGTGTCTTTTGTAGATAATGTATAAGTACGTCCCGTTGCAGTTACAGGTTCCACTACATCCTGATGATCCATGACAAGTCTATCTGGTCTGAAGGGAAAAGTGAAGGATGGAGATGGTCCATGAGGATGCAGGAAGTTCAGTTTCACCTCTCCAGTGCTCGACATACATTCCTCAACACATGCTAGCCACCAGTTGCCATCATATACAGCTACAACATACCCTTTGATGCTTGAAAATGTAACACATTCCTTTACTGAGCTCACTCTTTCAACTCTGCCTTCTCTGAATGCTGAAAATGGCCTAACTTCTACTGTGTCCATTGACAATGGGCAGAAGCTGTGTAGTTTTTGAGTAACTGGAATAGTTCTTGCAGATTCCAACCTTTTCAACAGGTTCTCAGCTTCATGATGGTACATCTCTGTTGTGGCAAACTGGCAATGAGATGCACCATCATGAAGCTGAGAACCTGTTGAAGAGGTTTGAATCTGCAAGAACTATTCCAGGTACTCAAAAACTACACAGCTTCTGCCCATTGTCAATGGACATTAGGCCATTTTCCGCATTCAGAGAAGGAGTTGAAAGAGTGAGCTCAGTAAAGGAATGTGTTACATTTTCAAGCATCAAAGGGTATGTTGTAGCTGTATATGATGGCAACTGGTGGCTAGCATGTGTTGAGGAATGTATGCCGAGCACTGGAGAGGTGAAACTGAACTTCCTGCATCCTCATGGACCATCTCCATCCTTCACTTTTCCCTTCAGACCAGATAGACTTGTCATGGATCATCAGGATGTGCTTCTGGTAGTGGAACCTAACTGCAACGGGACATACTTATACATTATCTACAAAAGACACAGCTGCTGCTTCAAATGCACTGGTAGAGTACAAAATGAGAGTGTAGCCATTGATTATCTCTTTAAAGTACGGTAAAGGGAAGATGACACAGGTACACAGAGAAGGAATGTTCAAACATTCACATATCATCATTTGGTGTGTATAAATGGACATCTGCCTTAGTTTCTGAAACCTGGGACCATGGAAACTGACCATTTTTGTTTTGTTTTTGTTTTGTCATGTGATGCTACTATGGTATTACCATATTATTAGTAAGTGGTCTGTATGATGTCATATTTGTGAGTCAAATTCTCTCTGAAATGAATAAAGAACCGAACACCAGCATTTGAGGTGTTGCTAATGACATTGCCGGCTACGTTTGGACAAGGAACTGGCCATTTTAAAATATAGGTTTTTTAGATATTCAATTTTTAATTTTTCAATTTATCATAATTCATATTCTGAGAGTTGTTGTATTCCAAGCTGATTGTTCAATATGTAGAGCCAGAAAAGAGCTTTCAAATAACACCACAGGCATCTTTTTGTGACTAACACTGACTGATATATTCAAGGCTGAATGTATAGTGTCCTACCCATTGACAGTAAATAGAATGGACGCCAAATCAACGCTATTTGCCATTCAACGCTTTGAAGCCAGATTTGGGAACATTCCAACTTACATTCCACCTTAGCAACGCCAAACGCAGGTGCTGATTGGACAACAACAAGACTTCTAACGGTCAATCAAACCATGTTCTGATGCTCATTGGTCAATTTAACTTTTAAATATCTCTCTAAAATAAAACATCACCACAAAAAATCACCACCCTGGTAAGTTGGAGAGCAAGGGGAACTACTAGTTGAGCGAAAAATGATCCCCCTGGAGTGGCACTTAAGGGAGATACAGGGTTTTATGTCTCTCATAGGAATGAATGGGATTTGGCCATTTTTTGGTCTTTTTGGGTCCAACCTTGGCTCCAACTTGGCTTCAACAATGAAATAGAATTTTGGCCTCCATTCTATTTACTCTCAATGGTCCTACCCTAAAATGTGAACCTTTCCTAGTCTGTTTCTCCCTTAATATTAGTGTCAGATTCAAACCAATGCAGTTCTGGGGTGCTACCTTGCTACTAAAAAGGCACACCAAGTATGATTGAAATCCGGATCGGTCGGGTCCCAAAGCGTCTGATTTCACGTGAAATGACCCCACTGTATATATACACACACACACACACACACACACACATATATATATATACACATATACACACACACACACACACACACACATACACACACACACATATATATACACATATACACACACACACACAGACACACATACACACACATACTGTATATATACACATATACACACACACACACACACACACACACATAGACACACACCTTCACCTGGACTGCAATATCCATCCTCATCAGCAACAACATTAGATTCAAGGTACACACTAGAGGATGACATTTTTCAGGAATTCCCGTGGGTCCCATGGGTCCTGCGGGATTCCCGCGGGATGGGAGTCAACATTTTAAAGAACGGGAGCGGGCAGGAGTGGGAATAAAGATGAATGGGAGCGGGCAGGAGCGGGAATAAAAATGAAGGTGAGCGGGAATGCCGCTTTTTTTTTTAAAAAAACAAACAAAAAAAGCCTCGTTTTTTTTTGTCGAAACCGGATTGGGGTTGATTTTGAGTGGGAGTGGACAGGATTGGGAGACATTCTTTTCAGGAGTGGATGGGATGGCATTTATTTCTTCTACTCCAGTCCGGGATAGCATGGTCCTGACCATCCCATAATACTAGCATTTCATTTCGTATTTATGGTCTGGCATTTGTTTGCTCTGAAGCGATTGTAGGAAGCAGGAAGTTTGCACTCAGTTATGGTTTGAAATTATTGGACACCTCTCACCCAATCGCTGGCAGTTACTCAACAACTACATAGCGCAGACCAATGGCTCTGGCGCAGATGTGTACGTCATTGTCACGAGCGTCCTCCCCCTTTCGCCCCCACGTGGGGGGCGTATTCGATTATTGGCTGTTTTTGCTGGGGGGGAGCGTTGCGATCAAAATTCTACTGCTCCAGGCACTCCACAGAGAAGCACGGCCAGACTACAGTAGTGGAGCCAATTCTTTGGCGGAAGTATTTAGGATGGCTCGCGAAGCTAAGTCCGGGATGGGACGGGATGGGATGTTTTTCTGGGACCAGGATGGGACAGGAGTGAAAATCCTCTCCCGTGTCATGCTCTACTACACACACACACACACACACACACACACACACACACACACACACACACACACACACACACACACACACACACACACACACACACACACACATAGACACACACCTTCAGCTCGACTGCAATATCTGTCCTCATCAGCAACAACATCAGATTCAAGGTACATGTAACACACATACCATGCACGCTTACACACACAGACACACACACACGCACACACGCATACACGCATACACACACACACACACACACACACACACACACACGCATACACACACACACGCACCTTAAGCTTGTCCATCCTGCAGCATTAGGTAATATTCAAGGTAAATGCAAGTGTACTTTCACACAAACGCACAGCCATGAACACACACCTTAACCTCAAGAACACCTTAACCCATTGATGCCTAAGGCACCTGCAAAAAAGGGTGATGAATGCCTGAGCCCTTTTTAAGAAAAGCTGTCCTCAGCCTATAAAAACCTAAATATCTCAGCTTCTGAAGCACGTAAAAATACACACTAAGTTGCATTTTAACGCTAAGACCCTCACCTTTCATCAGAATGTGTTCATTCATTTAAACAAGACAGAGATTTTTAATAAAGTTGTCTCAAATCTCATGAGCCTGAATGTTGCGTAATGCAGCTCCAGGCGCCAGGGCCAATGTTGCGCAACGCAACATCAGGCATCAATGGGTTAAAGGTAAACACACCCGTACAGCAACATCTGTTTCAAGGCAGTCACACACACGGGCGCACACACACACACAGCACCAGTTCACTTCACCATACTGCACCCTGTTGTCCACTAGGTGGAGGTGGTTGTCTACTTTCCCATCTAGCACACAACAGACATCGAGGGCAAGCTGACTGTGTGTGAGTGACCATTTAGGAAATTGCAGTGCTTAAAACCAGCACAAAAACCAAACCTCTGAGGCAGCACTTTCCAGTCACATTGAACCTTTTCATATTCCAATTCAACATCTCAAGGAAGTTCATGTTAAAGTTGTACTTATCCGTAAAGGGGAAATGAGGTTGTAGCAGGTATTAAAGCATTCAGAGCAGTCACCATATAATAAATAAATAAAAACAGCATAAAGACAGATACATGGGTCAACACAGCACAAGGACATAAGGCTCCCGACCATTTCACACAGAATGGGACCAGTACACAGAGTAAAAAAATAAAATAAAAACAAAATTATGAAATAAGATGATAAAAAGCATAAGATAAAAGATCAAAGCATGGAGAGTCGAAGAGTTCATACCAATCCAAGAGTAAATGAACAAAAATGCAATTAAAAGGGTGCAGGAGGACGCATTGTTTGTGTGAGTTTATCATATTTATGGCTGCGCAGGAGAATTTGTAAATAAAAACAAATTAAGAAATAAAAGCACAAGATTATCAATCAAAGCATGGAGAGTGAAAGACTCCATACCAGTCCGAGAGTAGATGTGAAAAAATGCAATGCAAACAGTGCAGGAGGACGCATTAATTGTGCGAGTTCATCATATTTATGACATTAATGTGCAAATAAAGGAGCATTTGTATCTCTTGGTCTCCCATGATGGCATCACGCCCATTACAAGACAGCCTTCTGTACTCAGTGCTGTGCTGTGCAGATGTTGACCTCTTTTGCTGCCTGGGCATTGCTATGCATCACATATGTCAACATTTATAGTATAATGTAGTGTTGCAGCTGTTCTCATCCCAAAACACTGACAGGAGACAGGGGAGCATAAACATGACTTTTATACAAAAAGTCCACAAAAACATACTATTTAATATTTAATTGAGGTTTGCAGCAGCTGTTCGCAACTCGAGATGCTTCTTAAATATAATCTTTTGTGTGTTTAATTTAATGTTTAATATAGATTTGCAGCTGTTTGCGTCACACATAATTATTTGACTTGTTAATTGGCACTGTCAGCCTGTCGTCATGAGCTGAGTGTTAAAATTGTTGATGTCCGCACTGGTGGGAAGGTCACATCACATCTCATTTGTTTCTCTCTCTCTCTCTCTCTCTCTCTCTCTCTCTCTCTCTCTCTCTCTCTCTCCCTCCCTCGCTCTCATTCTCTCTCTCTACACCGCCAGCACTTGTGCCTACTTGAATCCATCTCCTCACGGACAACCAGTCAAGGATTACTTTGATTCACACACTGTCTTTGATTCAAGTTGTGTCGTGTTGCATGTTTTGTAGTTCAGCATGTCAGCCGTACCAGTGTAGAGTAGAGTAGAGTAGAGTAGAGTATCGTTTATTGATCCCAGGGGGAAATTAAGGTGTCAAGTAGCATACACACATACATAAATAAAGACATTGCCCACAAGACATAACACACATATTTACACATACAATAATCATATATAGCTCACTGTTACATACATTTTGCCAAGACATCTCTCTCTCACACACACACACACACACACACACACACACACACACACACACACACACACACACACACACACACACACACACACACACACACACACACACACACACACACACACACACACACACACACACACACACACACACCAAAATATAAAGTGTTAAGTGTCCACAGTGTGATTAACAGTACACACTGATAACTATGTATTCTGTGTCTGTATCCCTCTGTTTGTGTGTGTTTGCAGAAAACGAGTGTGTTAACGCGAGCGGGCGAGCAGCGTCGGCGGTGCCAGTCGATGAAGTCGTACCCGTCCAGCGAGCTGCGGAACGTGTGTGATGAGCAGGCGGCCGCAGTGCCCACTGAGGAGGGACAAGACATCCTACAGCAGATGCTGGAGAGAAGGTACACACACACACACACACACACACACACACACACACACACCCTGAGGAGGGACAGGACATCCTACAGCAGATGCTGGAGAGAAGGTACACACACACACACACACACACACACACACACACACACACACACACACACACACACCCTGAGGAGGGACTAGACATACTGCAACAGATGCTGGAGAGAAGGTACACACACACACACACACACACACACACACACACACACACACACACACACACACACACACCCTGAGGAGGGACAGGACATACTACTGCTGATGAGAGAGAGAGACAGACAGACAGACAGACAGACAGACAGACAGACAGACAGACAGACAGACAGACAGACAGACAGACAGACAGACAGACAGACAGACAGACAGACAGACAGACAGACAGACAGACAATTCAAACATCAAGCACCAGCAGATGCTAAAGGCACACAGATATATGCACGCGGACAACTCATACACACAGATTTCCCCCTGGGTTTCCCGTTCATCATTCTCAAAACACTCTACCTTCCCTCTGCCATTTCCCTTCACTTGTTCACCTTCTGCCATTTTCTCTAACTTCACCGTCTTCACCTTCCCTTCACTCAACCTTCACTTGTTCCCTTGTTTGTGTGCGTGCGGGCATGCCATCCGTGCGTGCATAGGTGTAGGTGCATGTTTTGTTTAGTTTAGTTTAGTTTAGTTTATTGGTTTATTTGACAGGGGCCATGCACAGGACAACTCCAGTACCAGAGTTAGCTCCAAAGTTAATTTGCATCCGTGGTCCCTGGGCAAGAAACTATCAAATAATCACATACATTAAAACATGGACAAATGTTATACACTAAAAGCAGTCATATCACACTAACATACCACACTAAAACATAATAAAGCAACAAATTCAAACACAAAACCACATATGACACCTGACAGTACATATAGCAGCACACAGGTTAATGATCACATGTTTGCTTAGTCGTCAGCCATACTTTCAAGGATAGTTTGTTTTGACATTGCTGAGTGGAGGTGCAAATTGCACACCAGAAAAAGAGGTGCTGGCAACCAGTAAAACACTTGCAGGAAGAGAGAAGTGCTGCACACTCTTGAGTTGTTTCAACAAGTTTTTAATGTGACAACGTTTCGGCCTGTCGGCCTTCCTCAGGTCACGTGACGTGTTTTGGCATTGCAACCACAGACCTACACCTGGGTCAAAGACGTTCAACATGTCCTTCAGTGCAACGGATACTTTTGCTTACTGAAAATGCAAAGAAGAGATTTTTTTGAAATTATTTTTTCATTCATGCATTCACTTTTCAGAAAAAATGTTTTGAAATGTCATGTTTTTCACAGTTACAGTAAGCAAAAGCATCTGTTCGCACTGAAGGACAGTGTCATGTTGGACGTCTTTGACCCACCTACACAGACTACACCTTACTAATGTCAGCCACTTGAGTCTTAAGTGGCTGTTGAATGTGATGTAATGACAGCTTGGCAGTAGTCATGTATAATTGATGGCCTGATGAGACGCTGGGGGATTTGAGGTGATAAGTCAATATGTCGTTGTCAATCAGTAGACCCTTCAGTCCAGATAAAGTACTTCAGCTCTGCTTATTAATGGTACCGTAATGGATTCCTCACACTGCTTCTGACAGTACTGTGGAGCACTATCCAACTGTAGAGTTTCGCTTGCCCTCACACCTTGGCGGTACAGCAAACACATAGTGTATTTGCCTATGGATTCAACAGTGGATAGAATGACAAAATATAACTTGAATTGTGATCAACAGGTGGCAGAGGAAAAGTTTGTAGTGTGCACTGTTGTATTGAAAACAATGGAAACGCAGGAGATACTTCAGATACTTCGGGACTTTTTGTGAAAGCTACATACACTGTTCGTCTTTTGAGTACTCATTATGAACCGCTGATTCAGAGCATCAAAATTATGCCAGGGATTTTACTTTCTGAACCAAGATACTGTGTTGCGGTAAAGGTACACTGTGTAGGATGATGGCCAGGATGGAACTGTTCTGCCTATTCTCAAATTAGATCTTTTCTTGAGTATTTGCTAATCATTTATCAGATATTTGCCAGTTTGTCTAATCAAATTTCAGTAGGTTTTGCAGCTAAAAATTTCTTTTTTTGAAATTCAAAATGACATGGAGAAGAAAATTGCAATTTTCACAATAATAATTAATAATGAATATTTTCGTAATAAATACTTAGAATTTTATGGTGGTGGTAAGTATTCGTGAAAAAGATAACATTTGTGAATGGGCAGCATGAATTCTGGAAATAAACTACTAAAAATATTGTAATATTGTGATTTCTGTTGATGTTCCCCTGTAGGCACCAGCCGTACCCCAACCTGTACCCAGACCAGTCTCCCAGCGAGGACTGGACTATGGAGGAGCGCTTTCGACCTCTGACCTTCCACGGCCTCATCCTGCGATCGCAGCTCGTCAACCTGCTCATACGCGGAGTCTGCTACGCAGAGAACCAGTCGGTCAGTGTGTGGAGCGGGGGGAAAAAACCTACCTACCTAACCCTTCTTTGCATCTGGGTCAAAGACGTCTTTCAGTCATTCAGTGTTACGGACACCTTCCGCCGACTGTAACTGCAAAAAAACGTGATTTTTAAATTGTTTCAAGTGAATGGATGACAACCGAGGCTTTCATGAATTCCCTGTAACAATAAATAAATAAAAAGAGTCATGTTTTTTACAGTTACAGTCAGCAGAAGGCATCCGTTACACTGAATGACAATGCCATTTTGCACGTCTTTGACCCATCTGCACTTGTTGTTCTGTATATTTCCTGTGCACTTTGTATCTGCTAGTGATGTTGGCTATGATTATGTCCTCTTTTGAAAGTCTCTTTGGTTATAAAGCGTCTGCCAAATGCAATTTAATGTAATGTAATGTAATAATGTGTGGAGAAAACAGGCAGACAGGCAGAC
>NC_085866.1:8822847-8835347 GCF_034702125.1 Engraulis encrasicolus | reverse complement strand
GGACTTCAGTGTTACACATCGCAGTGGGAGAGGTAAGGACACCACACCACACAACAATACCACCACATGATGGATAGTATTATCCTAGCACTCAGTATATTAATACATTGTAATGCAATACATTATACTATACATTACTACACTACATTAGTCTTCAGTGTTATCCATCATTGTAGGAGAGGTAGGACACTACACCACACAACAATACCACCATCTCATATAGTAGGCCTGCACTCTATATTTGATACAGTACATTGTAAGGCATTGCAATAAAGAAGCATTGCTACTTTACACTAGACTGTGTTATTACAACACTGTGGGACATGTTGGACACTACACTACATACTTGTGCGCTGATTGAGTTTTTAGGAATTTCGATCGGTGAAACCGCAGACACCACTAACCATTCCTTCTTACCGGACAAATAAGACCTGCCGCGACACGATTGAAGCGACAGAGAATAGCTTCTGTGCAGCAAGAGCGATACGAGCAATCGAAGCGACTAGCATATGTCCAGGCAAAGCATTCAAACATTCCCATTGGCTGTGGTTACTGACTTCTGTACAGTCATTGGCTGTCGCGACTGGTCGCCGAACCGCGTCATGGAAAGGCGTGCGAATCGCTCTAGTCTCCAGAATCACTTTTGTCGCGCGACTCAATACAAAGTCAATTACTTCCGTCGCTCACCTCGCTCTTGTTGCGGTAGGTGTATTTGTGCGGTTATTTGGCCTTTGCCAATCACCGACATGTACAGTATTAGCCCAGTGCACATTACATTAAAGGGGTATGCCACTATTTTGGGGCTTAATACAGTTAAAATCGTTGGCTGGGGTTTATAAAGGTGGTAAAGAAATAGAGACAAGTTAAAATAGGGAATATGTCGCTAAGCTAGTGAAAGTCAATGGATCCGTGTAGTATGTAGCAACGATTTTAACTGTATTAAGCCCCAAGATAGTGGCATACCCCTTTAATACATTGTAACCATTCTTTTCTATATTACACCAGACTACACTGTTGCACACCTTATAACATGTTAGACCTGTCCATTTGTTCTGCTTGTGTGCAATGGTTTTACGCTGTACTAGTATTAACTGCAACATGACATTAGACTACAGTGTTGAGCTCATGCACCTCATGATGCGTTGGCTCTGTCCGTTTCTCTTGGCCAGCAAGGTGACCTTCTCCATGGATATAATGACAAGGTGTGAGGTATTCCGGCCATATCATTATTATTATTGTATAGGTCACTGTGACATGTTGTTATTTTGCGTATATTTCCAATTTACGTCAAGGACATTCTTACATTTACATTGTCCAAAAAGTCAGAGAATTCCAACATCAGTAGTATACATCAGTGCACCAAAGCAGATGATAACTGAAAGAAAATGATAAAGGGCCTCAACACTGTTCCATGCTCCCTAACAAAGTTTAAAGGGGTATGCCACTATTTTGGGGCTTAATACAGTTAAAATCATTGGCCAGGGTTTATATAGGTGGTAAAGTGTCTTATTTTTCATGTAAGCCGTTGTCTTGCTTTAAGTAAGGGTTAACGTTCGGCGAGAAGGTCGCTACCGTGGAATAGCAGCACGACAGAGAGAATCTTTAGACCCCGACGCGGAGTGCTGCTATTCCACAAAGCGACCGACTCGCCGAACGTTAACCCGCTTATTATATGGATATACTTAAATGATTCACACATGGTGGGGACATTTCTTTAGGCCTACTTAAAGGATTTATCCGGAGTTGGAACAAGTTTGCCTGATTTTTGCATGTTTGGGATGAAATACAGTCACTCTAGAGCAAAATCAAGGCAAAAGGATGCGTTTTGAGAAAGTTTGATAATATCACGTTAGCCTCGTTAGCCATATCAGCTATGCAATATGAAAGATGCGGGCATCGTTTTTCGGCAGTTACACACATTTCAAAAACACAACATTTTAAAGTCTTGCACAGCTCAAAACAACGTCACACGTACCTCATAATATGTTGAGGGTATCCACACATAAACCGAAGTGTCCAAAGTCCTTCATGTATTCTTGAAAGGTCTGCAGAATGTGTTTTGTGAAGCTACTACCTTGAGAATATCTAAATTACGGTCAAGACAACTATTTGACACTAAAGTCCACCAAGTAGATTGCCGAGTGCGTCGCACCATCAGCTATGATTATTTCCATAGCGAGTATCCACAGCTGATCTACTTGGTGGGCTTTAGTGTCAAATAGTTGTCTTGACCGTAATTTAGATATTCTCAAGGTAGTAGCTTCACAAAACACATTCTGCAGACCTTTCCAGAATACATGAAGGACTTTGGACACTTCGGTTTATGTGTGGATACCCTCAACATATTACGAGGTAAGTGTGACGTTGTTTTGAGCTGTGCAAGACTTTAAAATGTTGTGTTTTTGAAATGTGTGTAACCGCCGAAAAACGATGCCCGCATCTTTCATATTGCATAGCTGATATGGCTAACGAGGCTAACGTAATATTATCAAACTTTCTCAAAACGCATCCTTTTGCCTTGATTTTGCTCTAGAGTGACTGTATTTCATCCCAAACATGCAAAAATCAGGCAAACTTGTTCCAACTCCGGATAAATCCTTTAATGTTAAGTTTACTATAGTTTTTCATGTCAAAAGATTGTTGCTGCGCCTATCAGTGCCGTTGTGGAACACCGCTAGGCAACAGCTAGGTAGCCAGAACAACAGGTGTTGTCTATCACAGCAGCTGATTAGAGTCTTGTTGAAAAGTCGCTTTAGCAGTGAAAAGTCTTGTTGCCATTGACAGCGGTCTGTTATAGACCAACCCGTCCGTTATCGAAAAATAACAGACGTGCGAACGTTGGGGAGCCCCGTTGAAATGAATGGAGCATTCGACCGATGGCGTCACACCATATAATAAGACAAGTTAAAAGAGGGAGCATGTCGCTAAGCTAGTGAAAGTCAATGGATCCGTGTAGCATGCTACAACGGCTTACATGAAAAATAAGACACTTTACCACCTTTATAAACTCCAGCCAACGATTTTAACTGTATTAAGCCCCAAAATAGTGGCATACCCCTTTAACGGCTCAACAGTTACAACGTTGCTCTTTGACAAAAGACTGAGCATCCGAAACGCCATGCCAGTAAACCTTTTATTTGGAAGCATGGTGCATATACATTGTGCCATTCATACTCAAATGAACAGGAAGCAGTGATTAAGGCAGCCTTAATACGCCTTAAGGCAGAAGAGAACTGGCCACCTTGTTAACAATGACTCCATATGTAGCCTATACTTGCCTGTAGTGCATACCACTATGCTATGTGACTAAGCATTATAGTAGTGGATGAGTTGATGGTATGAGTCATATATATATATAGAGAGAGAGAGAGAGAGAGAGAGAGAGAGAGAGAGAGAGAGAGAGAGAGAGAGAGAGAGAGAGAGAGAGAGAGAGAGAGAGAGAGAGAGAGAGAGAGAGAGAGAGAGAGAGAGAGTGGGCTCCGCTATACTGCATGTCTTCCTGCTGAGTCATGCTTGAATTGTGTTTTTCACCATTATAGGCTATTGTGGAAAATTATATTAAAACACAGCTGGATGTGTTGATGCAATGTTTTATTACCGCTGCCAAGGAAGTAAAGATTTCACCAGGGGTTTTGCGTGTGTGTGTGTGTGTTTGTTTGTTTGTGTGTTTGTATGTGTGTCATTTATATATAAATAACTCTTCAAAAGACGTACGTACAGTATGTGTGGTCAGGAGGGGGACTAATAATTTTGTCTTGAACTGTATATGTATACACCATTGTTTTCTGCTTGAAATCAGTCGTTAATACCTGCTTTACCTCAAAATAGAATTTATTTGACGTCATTATGAGAAGAAAGGCTATGTGTGTGTGTGTGTTGGTTCTCATCTACAGTTCGTGTGTAGTTCTCAAATGTTGACAGTCAGGAGGGGGGCTAATCATTTTGTCTTGAACTGTAAATGTATACACCATTTTTTCCTGCTTGAAATCAGTTGCCTTTACTACCTATAGCTTTTCCTCAAAAAAAAAATAGTTTGACGTCATTGTGAGAAGAAAGACTAAGTGTGTGTGTGTGTGTGTGTGTGTGTGTGTGTGCGCGCGTGCGTGTGTGTGTGCGCGCGTTTGTGTGTGCGCGCGTGTGTGTGTGTGCGCGTGCGTGTGTGTTTGTGTGTGCGTGTGTGTGTGTGTGTGTGTGTGTGTTGGTTCTCATCTACAGATCGTAGGCATCATCACGAGACACAACCTCACACACGAGTACCTGATGGCCAAACTCCGACAGCATTACATCACCATCTGAGGGGAGGGGCCAGGATAACACTGGCTTCACCGATTGGACTGTTTAGTTGGCCCAAGGCCACACCCACCAACTCACCCACCCACCCACCTCCAGACAGACCAGCACGCCATGTATGGGTGGACGTGGACAACGCCCCCCCCCCCACCAAACCACCCCCCTCCGCTGCCTACTCCTGGCACCACATGGTACCACCAACCAGATAGTGTCTCTCACACACACACACACACACACACACACACACACACACACACACACACACACACACACATACACACAGAAACACACACACACAGACACACGGACTCACAGACTCGCTCATCACAATCACTCGTCACACTGACCATGAAAAAAACACTCCGCTATCTCTTGACACTTTTGACATACTCCATGTATGACATACTTTTTAGTTCAACACACACACACACACACACACACACACGCACACACTTACACGCACACACACATGCACATTAAAAAGAGGACATACACGTCTGAGGACTTGGGGCACACAGACTGGATTTTGGTCTCCCTTTTCCCCAACCTTTATCCTTTATCTGTAACTGGAACATGAGCAAGAAGGGGTTAAATATCTACACTCTCCTCACCCGGCCCCTAGCCCTCTACACTACTCTAACCCCACCCCACCCCCACCCCCACCAACCAGAGTTGTATAAAGTACAGTAGAAATACTCTTGCAGATGAAATTACAACACTAGTAGCATGTTATTACAAAGTTGAAACCATGTTGCGTGTGTTGAAACCACTGGTGTTGTAATTAGGGCTGTCCTAAATGATTATTTTTCTCCCGATTAATCTTTTCAAATATTTTGTTAGAATAGTCGATTAGTCAAACGTCCAATTCATACGTGCTGGGCAATTTTAGGTTTCAATAAAGTAATAAAGCATTAGTAAAGTAAGTAAAAAAACATTGAATTAAATGAAATGATTAGTCGACTATGAAAATTCTTGTCGACTAATTTTTATAGTCGATTAGTCGATTAATTGTCCCAGCCCTAGTTGTAATTACATCTCTATGAGTAGAGTGAATTGAGGTAAATTGGGTCACCTTTTTTGCATATAAGTGAATGGAAATAGTGGCCCAATTAACCTGAAATCACCTCTACTTCTACTATATACAACTCTGGCCCCAATCCTTTACTCTGTCTGCTTTATCATTCTCACTGTAGCACTTTTTATTTGCTATTACCTTGGCCTATATCTAATGTGTGTGTTATTATTTTTATTTTTATGATCTGTGTACAGCAGCTCACATTGCACTATAGAGACTGAATGAAACCACTAACATTTCTGAACAAAGCTTTGATGAGGATAAGGATCATATTGATGATGATGAGGGAGATGAAGATTATGAGGGGGAGGAGGAGGAGGAAGATGACGAGGGACCTATTTTTCAGACGTTTTTTTTTACTGGGACGTTCGTGGAGAACGTCCAGAGTTTCCAAGCAGCTAGCAAAGGGAATTATTGGAACTATTTCTTTTGCATCATTCTTTTGCATTCCCATATAATTAAATTACTTTTTTTTATGGTGGCAACACATTTTAACAGTTGCTGTAACAGTTACTTGCGCTTTTTAAAAATGTTTTGACATGACATTCCTGTAAGTTCATGACCTTGAGTTTCCATATATTTAAAATTTACTGTAGACCTTTAATAATGCAGTATTACATATTTCTATGTACTGGGATTAATCTACCGTTTCTCGGAATTACGGTTTTGAAAAATATTTTGGCATTACATTTCCTTCTTGGCATTACATTTCTAAAAATCAGAATTGCGTTACCCTTTTATTGTCCTTAAGCCATATTTGTTTAAAGCTACCAGGCAGCGAGTGCTTAATATTTTGTGCTCAAGCATGAACAATAAACCCTGTAAATTTGCAGGGTTGGCCTTATGAGTAACTTACGAACTAACCATTTGTATTTTGACAGCTACATAGTTAATACGTTCATGATTTCAGTTTATATTCAAAGCAATGGACTGTCCTGTCAGAGGATGTAAGATATGGTACGTGGCTTTAGATAAAAGCATCTGCGAAATTGTAACTGTTATTTAATTGCTACTGTAATGGGACCTCAGCCTACTGTACTCTCCTTGATGATCAACACACAGACCGATAGAAATGGAAATAGAAAAGCCAAAAATTGTTTAATCTTAATGAAGAACTTACATCCTTATTTCAATTTGTCCAGTGGTTAGTCCTGATTTGACTAGAAGTAAGAAAGGATTTTGAGATTTTCCCATCCAGATTTTTTTTTATTACTCAGGGTGGTCTCGACATTCACAGAGCACAGAACAACTCACAGGAAAAAATATACACAATGGTCATCTGTAGTCGCAAAGTAGAAGACAATTATTAGCATTATATTCCACAACACTACTGCACAACTCTCAGACATGATTAGTCATTTAGTGATCATAGACTGGACACAGAACGGGTATTATTATGAGTGAAAGGGACTCGCCCATATGAAAATGAAATTCATAAAACTTGCAAAATGATTCATACTGTGGATGTGGTTTTGACAATGTATGGCGCATACAATTTGAAATGCTGCATTCCTTAAGCGCCATTTATACATACCCAGGTATATTGATTTAAAAAAAAACATTTACTTCCCTACGTTTACCAAAAATACTTTCGTTCACACTGTCGGCAAATCCGCATAAATATGCTTCCGAGAGCTGTCATAAATACGATTAGACTTTAGGAGAGTGCCATTCACATCTCGGTTTTTCTCTGTTTATAAACAAATGTTAACCAGGTTTTTACAAAATCTCCACTTTTGCCAGAGTTTTTAGGAAGATTAGTTTTCAGAGGAAAAGACCTCCATTTGTGTGTAAACGAAAGTAACAAACGAAGGGAAAGGGCTTTGTTTATCAAAATACCTGGGTTTATTACAATAACTTTCCTCATGTATCAGTAAGGCATACATACATACTGCAATCTATTTACAATGCTTATCTTGCAACATATAAACATTGTTGATTTGAATGGTTATTATGTGTGCTTACTCATATGTTTGACTCGTATACCGTTATATTTGACATCATATCGTATGGGAATCATTTTGTAATTGTTTATTTCTTTGTCATATGGGAAGGGAGTTAGTCAGTGTTTATTGTAGAGATTATTAACAGGAAGATGCTAAAAGTCTTGATGAGCAGGGGCACATATTTATGCATCTCTGGCATTCCTGTTTTTGCTTTATTTTTATATATTGTTACTGTTGTTTATTTAAGAGATTATTTTTGTTGATTTTTTTTTGTTGCCTGAGTTTGAATTTGATCTGCTGCAACTGATAACGAAAACGTTCAAAAGTGCTTTAAAAGAAAAGTGAAATATTGCAAAAACAATGTTTTATGTTGCATTATGATTTCAACTGTTCTACCATGCACGTGAAGGCTGAAATATGCTTGCTTACATTTTGTGCACAATAGAATTGCCACAACCATTTTTTGTGTGCAATGGCTCATATGAATGCAAAACAATGTGATGCATCAGCATGGCGCAATATTGACCCAACCACTAAATGGCGATCATGCAAACAATTGTGCAGGTGAGTGATGGAAGGACGGTGCAGATGGAAGATTTTTTTTTAAGGAAGCCTAACCTTTCACCCAGGCATCGGACAGATGAGTTTAGTCGAGTACTGATTGGCTGACTGATGCGGAACAGCCTGAAAAGCTGAAAGGGTCACTGGCTATCAGCTGCCTAGATGATCCCTCTATTATTGTCAATAGCAATGTGAGCACTGATGTTGCGCACAGGTTATACAAGTGCACAAGGTCAGAAAACAAGCATATTCCAGCCTTTAGGCACTGTTATTATTTTATTTTATACATAGCCATGACGATTATGTATTTGTCTTAATATAATGATCTGTGTGCTTGATTTGTGTGTCCGATTTTGGGGCCTCAGTGCAAACAGGCGTTGTACTCTAAAGGGTTCTAGACTCTCGAGTGATTTTAGATTGCATTGTAGTCCAGAGCGATGTGTGTGTGTGTGTGCGCGCGCGCGTGCGTGCGTGCATGTGGAAGAGAGAGAGTGGCAGGGAGGGAGGGGCCAGCGTTTAAGGAGGTTACTGATATAAAATGTCAGGTTAAAGTTAGGTCGATAACTGTCCACGTTGTTTGTGACTGCAGAGTATAAAGGCTTTTGGATAAGAGGCTTTACATAGTAGACATGTACATGGCCGTAAGGCTATGTATCGCTACGTTCCGGCTGCCATCGTGCGTCAATGCGTACCAAAACGCCTCCTCTGCCATTGTGATTTTTGACACTTGTTACATGCATTGTCATTGGGGGAGATATTTGTGTCACTGTGGAGAATGTGGTAATATGCATCAACAGCGCATGCGGCTTGCGTACACTCTGTAAGCCCCCTAAGGGTGGAGCTGCACTGATGTCTAATGTCACTAACGTGGGTGGGCTCAGAAGTGTTTTGTCCCAACTCTTTGTTTATGTTTCGTTTATGTGTGTAAAAAGAGGTATCACTTTGCCAAGTGACAATGGTGTGTGTCTGTGCGTGTGCTTGTGTGTGTGCTTGTGTGTGTGTGTGTGTGTGTGTGTGTGTGTGTGTGTGTGTGTGCGTGTGCGTGTGTGTGAGACAGAGAGAGAGAGCAAATGATAAAGGATGTCAGCCAGAGTATGTATGATGATGATAATTATGATTATGATGATGATGATGATGCTGCGATTATTCTTGTGTTGGTCTGTCTACTACTGTATTTGAAGCTTTTGCAGCTTTGGTTGCTTGTGGAGGCCATCTTAAGGTCTTGTTGACCTGGTGTGGGTGGGGCTGTCCTCTAGGTGGGTGTGGTCAACATGTGTACGTATGTGGGTGTGGCCTATGGCTTGTTAAAAGTTGGCGGTCCCAGGGTTCGAGAGACCTCCATTCTGTGCCTTTACCTCCCCTCCGCCCAAATAAATACCCCTCTGTGTCCATCAAGCTAACAACTGAGTCCCTGTGTGTTTAATGATGGATGGATGGATGGATGAATGAATGAATGAATGAATGAATGAATGAATGAATGAATTAATGAACGGATGGATGGATGGATGGATGAGGTGGATGGAGATGGATGGATGGATATATAGGCAGTGATGTGCTGAATTCAGAAGCTACAATCCAGTCGCAGATATTCCCATATGACATCGTTTTAGTGTTCAAATACACTATTTGGAATATATTATGGCACTGGATTGTAACTTCTTAATCCAGGATTCTCATCACTGTGATGGATGAATGTATGGATAATTGAAAGGAGAGATTAATAAATTACCCAATGTAGTCATACATACAAATTCAAGAAAATGTTGCAGAGATGGAGGAACACTGTAATTGGCTCATGTGTGTGCGAACTAGTGGTGTGGATTGGCACTGCCCTCACGATTCGGGAGGTAGCGATTCAATTTGATTCTATGCGATCCGATCCGATTCAATTCTGCAATGCATTGCAATGCCTTACATTTCTACTGAAAGCAGAGCAAATGTTTAATTAGTCATGATGAGGCAATACAAGTAGTCAGATACTGAGCAAAAATTTATTGCCTGTTTTCTGTATCAGTCTGTATCAGTCTTGCAATGTTTTGAAGTGCTTTTATATAATTTAACATTCATTTGCTCCCGAAATATCCATGGAAGTAATTGAAACTTAAAAAAAATTGCCGATTCTGGAACTTGCCAGATTGATTCTGGATCGCCCATGTCCCGCACTGGATTGCAACGCTGAATCGATCATTGTTGACACCACTAGTGCGAACACTACCCATGTGTGTGCGAACAGTACCCATGTGTTTGTTGTGTTATGTTGTGACGTGCAGTCACTGTTGTCAACATCTAGTTCCTGTCTGTCCTCTCTGTGAAGAGTGTGGGACCAATGCTTTGTGATGTGACTGATTTGTGTGTGTGTGTGTGTGTGTGCGTGCGTGCTTGCGCTTCCAGCTGCCTTGTGATGTGGCTGACCAGCTCAGCTCCAAATGCTATGAGTTCATCTCTCTCTCCCTCTCATTTGTGAGTCGTCCTCATGTCTTCCCATCTCTCTGTAGACTAATCAGGGCCTCTCAAGATGAATAAAAATGAAACCTCTCGTCTACTCTTGGAGTGACACTTATCACAAGTAAAAGCAGATGTATCAGGCTCTGAAGAAGACAGTAGTCGCAACGCGTCAGCCCGTTTAATTAAAGGCTTTTAAACTTCACCAGCAGTGTGCCTTGGAATCTTTGGTATACCTTATCAACAGCCACAACTGGAGCTAAGTCTGACCATAATTTAAAAAGCAGAAGTATGTTTGAAACGGCATAATAGATATAAAAAGTTAAACAATTGCCCTGTGTGTGTGCGTGCGTGCGTGCCTGCCTGCCTGTGTGTGTTAGACATTGATCCAGGCCAGCGGGTCATTAATTGGTGCAGAGAAACATAAGGGGCATGCGTGTTGTGTTGGTGTATGACTAGCAGGCTAGTGTGTGTAGTGTGTGTGTGTGTGTGTGTGTGTGTGTGTGTGTGTGTGTGTGTGTGTGTGTGTGTGTGTGTGTGTGTGTGTGTGTGTGTGTGTGTGTGTGTGTGTGTGTGTGTGTGTGTGTGTGTGTGTGTGACGTGCAGGATGGGTGTGTACATGCTGGGTGGTATATGTATGTATGTATGTATGTATGTGTGTACGTGTGTATGTGTGTACGTGTGTGTTGGTGTATTACAGGCAGGGTGGTGTGTGTGTGTGTGTGTGTGTGTGTGTGTGTGTGTGTGTGTGTGTATATAGGCCTGTGTTTGTGTGTTGGTGTGTTGGTGTGTGTGTGTGTGTTGGTGTGTGATAGGCAGGGTGGTGTGTGTGTGTGTGTGTGTGTGTGTGTGTGTGTGTGTGTGTGTGTGTGTGTGTGTGTGTGTGTGTGTGTGTGTGTGTGTGTGTGTGTGTGTGTGTGTGTGTGTGTGTGTGTGTGTGTATGTGTGTGTGTGTGATGGCCAGGGTGGTAAGCGTTAGTGATGCTCTGAGGAAATGAATGTGGTCAAGCTGTCACATCGCATTCTCCACCAGACTCCATCACCTGAATTGGGCTAAATCATTTCACTTTGTTCTTTTTTTTCCTACACACGAAACTTATAATTGCCGAACACTTAAACTATCAAGCATACTGACAAAAATGAGACTATGTGATGAAGGAAGTCAAACATTGTCACATTTTAAATTAAATGTTGATATAATGTAACAATTTTCTTATCTCATTGCGTGAGCTAATAGAGTAGATTTGATTTAAATGCGACAGAATTTGGTTATGTCTGTTCTTGTCAGCTCAACCACCTCTGAAAGATAATAATGCTCTTGGAGTAAAATGCTCTTAAAAGGTCGACTAAGTTTCGAAGGCGTGCTGAACAGTGACCATAATGGAGAACACATCACTCGCACACATGTTTTGTAGATCACCTTTGCCTTTTAAAATGATAAAACTACAGGGGCCAACCACTGTAGACATTTGAAAACATGGAGTATAAGTATTAGAGATCCTCATAAAATGCTCGTTCTATCTATCTAAGACTATCATATCACAGCCGCTCCTCTGACTATTTCCAGAGTTTTCAGAATGCATTTTGTGCATCGCGTTCATCTTGATGCGTCATCATCATCCAAACAGAAAAGGGTATTCTGTAACAATGCTAAAAACTATAAAATTCTAAAACAAAACAACTTTATACTCACTTTATAAGTCAGGTTTAATACCTTTTAACAACAATACACATAATATGTCAGTATTTTTCTTAGTCTTAGTCTACCTTTATGTACAAAACAAAACTGGGATACAAGGTGATGAATGTGTATGTTTGTGTGGGTACATTGCTGAGCTTGAGTATGGCCGCCCGTGTCAGACATGCTATGCAGGAGTCAGACAGTCCCTGGGGTGCTAAGATACAAAGAATACAAAGCAAGGTGCACATTTGTCAAAAACAGAAGTGGGGATGCCACTCAGATTTGAAGCAATTTCAGTGGAGGTACATTAAACCATGATTAGATTTGTGGAAAAAACAACCCTTACAAATCACACCCTGAATGTAAAACAAATCCCCAGCTCTATCCCTTGACGGAACATGAATCAAATCTATCACCTCGTAATCAGGTTCCTCACGCATGCCTGTTGCTGCTGCAACATGATCTCCAAAAATTCCGTGCTCCTGGACACGGATGTTAAGGACAC
>NC_085866.1:8793322-8822748 GCF_034702125.1 Engraulis encrasicolus | reverse complement strand
TGCTTGTTTTCTCCACAGCTTTTCTGAGGCTTCAGAGTGAAAAGGAAGTCCTGTACAATGACAGCAGTAAGGCATGTTTTTTTATTGTTGTTGTTGTCTCGCCCTGTCCTTCAATCTTTTTGATTGTGACACAATCACAAGGTAGAAATCCTGGACTCAGAATAGATAGCGTCTGCCATGAAATGGCATTTTCAAAATGAGTAATTTCCCTCATTACACAGCACGAAAAGGGGGATTTGTGACAATGAACTCGTCCCAAATCGCCCACGGAATTGCCTAACTTTCGTCTGATTTTGAGCGCTGAGAGAATGCAAAATTAACAGTTTTGGTGACACGTAACTCGCCCGGAAGCGAATCAGAGCCGTGGAGAGGTCTCACAGCAGGGTGTTAATGGCCCAACGATTAACATGAAACGGCCAATAGAACAGCCAGCCCGGGAACGCGGACTAGCCTTGCTCTTATTGGCACAAAAATGACCACGTGACTCAAAGTAAAAGAGCGTGCGCTGTTGGTTATCAGGGTCGGCAGGCTACGACCTATCTATTGGTCACGTTGGATTTTTTTATGCATACCGTAGCCTATACAGTAGGTCCGTATAATTATGCCAAAAATTTATTATTACTAATATACCTAGGTTGATTTTACTTTGTATATTCACCATCATTCATACATTCACATCATGATAGACGTGCACTGTGATGGTGGCTAGTCAAGCATGCATGATGTGAATTTAATTGATAAAATGAAAGGAATGAAATGAAAATGAATTTTTTTAACCATGCTTTTAATATCACACCAAACAATGTACACCAAACACTTAGACAGGAACCGTGCATATTCATAAATATACATAATTTAACAACTACACACATACCGCAGCAAACAATATAACTCTATATGCAAGTGATGGATATACAGTAGCCTACTCACGGATCACAAATGTAGCAACGTCAGAACAAACAACGCAACTCTCCCAAGCGGCGTTTCCGATTGTCTCCCACGTCCTAACACTGGGGCGCCGTCAGAAGGCATTGAAGAAATCTTAATACTCAACAGCACTCAAAATTTTGCCTAGTAGAACAGGTGAGGTCAGGCATAAAACGCGTTGTCCTGACCGTCTGTTAAGACAATGCGATGCGACACAGAAAAGACGGGCGGCTCTCCGTGCATAGTGACTAAAAAGTTAGCATCAACTTTGAAAAAGGGTTCCAAGTCACCATCAGAAGAAAAACCGGCCGTCTTGTAAAAACATGTGTTTGAGTAAACGGTAGACGTGTAGGACTTTGCGAGGCTATTTTATTTTCAATGCCTACATATAACGTGACCCCAAAAATGTCTCTAAAGCTGCACGTTGCAATATAGCCAAACGTATTCGAGAAAACCTGATGCAGCCAGAGTCCAACAAACTTCAATGCACCAGAAGTGAAGTTCGCCTTCTAGTTGGGTGCGTCACGTGTAATTTTAATTAGAATAATATGCGCATGTAAAATACAGTACCTTTATTACCTGGAAATATTTTTGAGGGCTGATATTACAAAAGTAGCTAGTAGGTAATTTAACTTTTCTTTTCTCTACCTACCATTCAACCAATGAGTGGTTGGCTTCCTGTCCACCCCACCAGTTTGAAACTAAATAACTACAGAATGTTTTTTTTTTTTTTTTTGTGGGTGCAAGGGAAAAATAAGTTATCCAAAATGTAAAAAAAAATAATCCAATTTGGCAAAAAATAAATCAGAAAAAAACTGAATGAGGAAAAATAAAACGGATTTCATAGGCCCCCCTACGACAGGTTAGGTTTGGGAAGGGCACAATTCATAAAACTCAGAAACATACAATGCTTTTTCAAAAAAAGGGTTCTATGTTCCCCGCTGCATCCAAGTAGACTGCTGCCACATTGCTAAGAGCAGGTTGTTATTACACCTCTGACAGGTTAGGTTTAAGGATAGTTTTAGTCAGGGCACATACAAAAATGGGATTTGAGTAAAAGTTGTCAATTTCATAGTAAATACGTGGTAATATGAAAGTAAGAGGAAAAATAGTACAGGTACAGCATTTTAGTGCAGACTATACAGGTATGTACAATATTATAAACATTGCTGTTGATTATGTTCTTCAGCCGCCAATCATGCCAGCAGGGTCTACTGAAGGTCTCTGGTCACTGCTTTCCTCGTCATACTGCAACAGGCACTCAGTCTCACTTCTGGGAGCTGTAGAAACAACAAATAAATAAATACTTCGTCATGCACCTCATATTGACATAGCAAATATATCAATAAGCAAGACATATTGAGCCCAACAGGGATAATCTTACACTATATCAGTTTTCTGTGGTCTCTTGTAAGATTGCCCATCACCATCCTGCAGGACACTACCGTCTCCCTGCCAGGATCTGTAGGATGTAAGAAAATAAATCAAAACATAGCAATGCACAGCATTGACAACTTATCTATAAAGTAGCACAAGTCATATTGACAATGTAGGACAGGGGTGGGGAACCTATGTCTCTAGGGCCGTTTGCGACCCTTGAGGCTGTTTTATCCGGCCCCCCGATATAATTTTAATGCAATTCCATCTTCACATGAAATATGACATATTTTGTAAAGGAATCTTAGAAAATACATTAGCAATACAATTAAGTTATATTCAGGGAACCTGAAGAAGTTGGCGTTTGTTTAAATGTGGCTGCCTTCAATATAGGCCTAAAGTGAAAGGGAAAATCCTGGTTTGTGTTCATAGTACGGCCCTTGGAGGACTTTTATGGCCCCTCGGATGAATTTGAAGTGGCCATTCGAATGAGAAAGGTTCCCCAACCCTGACGTAGGCTATAGTGCAGTGCCAGAGCTGTGGTAAAAGTAACCTTGGTTGTATCATCTAGGACTAGGGTGTGTGTGAGTGTGTGATAAATCCAGTGTTCACATTATTCAGATATGAGAATTAATTCATTAATTTTAACTGATATCACCACATACCGATATCAGTGCCATTTCACCCTGCCAAGACACTGGACCTTCTATGATCAGGGCGTCCTCGTCATACTGCAGCACCCTGTTGTTTCTACAGCTCCTAGAAGAGAGACAAATAAATTAAATACTTCGCCATGCATCTCATATTGACATAGCAAATGTATCAATGAGCAAGTCATATTGGTCACAAAGAAGTTAATCTTACATTCTTTCAGTCTTCTATGGCAAGACTGCTCCTCATAAGAGCTGTTAGGCCTTCAAGTGACTCGTCTTCGCCATATTATGAGACAGCAGCCTGTGAAAACATGGTAAACAGAATAACCCATTAACCTTGGGTCCTAATATAATACATGGACATAAACTAGCCTACATTATTTAGACAATGTCAGTAGACCTCCACGTGAAACAATAAGAAAGTGACCATGCATAATTTCAATTTCTTGAAGAGGCCAGCTACACTTATTTGTGCAACAAGTGCTGTTTTGAGGACCCATACGTTTTAAGGACATGCTGCCTACTGTTGCAAATGCCAGGGTATTTCACATTGATTTCGGGGTGGCGTGCTCTATGCAACACTTATTTGTGCAACAAGTGCTGTTTTGAGGACCCATACTTTTTAAGGACAGGTTGCCTACTGTTGCAAATGCCAGGGTATTTCACATTGATTTCCAAACTATTTCTTTCCTAACAACAGGGACGTTAGTCGATACATAGTAATGACGCTACGACCAAGCTACTAGGGAATGTAATTAAACTAGTCGCTTCGCTACTGCCCAGCACTGAAAACCAACATACCCAGACGGCACACCAATCTTGCCAACGTCGCCTAGATGCATTTTTGCCGCTGTAAAATACATTGGCAAGACGTCCAAGCGTTAGTTCATCAGCGAAATGCCGGGCAGACGTGAAAAATGAGCAGTGCCCAGCAACTAGTTGATGAGCTAACGCAATAGCATGCTAACGGTAGCCTTTGTCAATCTTAACCCTGTGAAACCTGAACCATGAAAGCAATGAGAGAAAATTATATTTTTTTGGAATTTGCTTCAATATTGGTCCCTTATAAGAAATGTAAAAAAAAAAATTCTAAATTTTGTTAAGGTCACTGAGATATTTGATGCATCATATATGATGCATCAGGCTTTAAAGGGAATGAAAATTCCAATTTCATGACCATTGAAAAATGACTTTTAATGCATTTGCATCTTTTTTTTAATTTAAAAAAGTTGTCAGACAATTTAATTTGAGGATTATCTTTAAATATTTAGTGAGATCCTGCCATTTTTTAAGCCTATCCTTGTTTTAGCAGGACCATATTTTACATTTCCCACAGCCTGGTTGGGTAATTTTTTAAAATCTATGTAAAAACATAGCTGATCGAATGCTTAACAACCTATTTATGAGTGTAATATAGATCATTATTCATTTTTGATGTGTAATTTGAATATATGGGTCCATTACTACAATTGGACCATTTCTCCATTCACTTCAATGCATTTTTTTACGAGATCATAATTTCAACATTTTGCATTACATTTTCAAAATTGCAAGTAAAACGTGTTTCTTAAGGCAATATCTTTGTCTTGAAGTAAAACAACTTGTGTGTTTTGTTAAACGATCGTCGTGGTATGCTTTGTAAGTTTCCCTATGGAGCAAATGCATTGATGGCTGACTTCCTGCCAGAGGTGTGACCAAGTCACTAATGTGCAAGTCACAAGTAAGTCTCGAGTCTTTCCACTCAAGTCCGAGTCAGGTCACAAGTCAAGACACATCTGACCAAGTCAAGTCCAAGTCCAAGTCGTACCCCAGCCAAGTCAAGTCCAAGTCCAAGTCTCATTTTTTTTCAAGTCCTTAACAAGTCACAAAGGGATTTTCTATTTGCAATCACAATTTCGATCATAAATTCATTAGTATAATAATGAGACCTGGGTAAAAAGATGACAATTGCTAAAACAGTTGCTGAGAAATCAGTCTAAACCAAATTACTGCTTGTGCTGTGTATGTAAAATGTCATTTTTTTCCACATAAAAACACATTTCATGTGAATTTGTACTTAAACAAAGGAGCAACCATATGCCAAATATTTACTGTCCAGTGGGCAAATAGTCCTGTTTGCATGCATGCGTGCGTATGTGTGTGTGTGTGTGTGTGTGTGTGTGTGTGTGTGTGTGTGTGTGTGTGTGTGTGTGTGTGTGTGTGTGTCCGTTCCATCAACTGCAGAAGACCGGTCATATCTAGTCAAGGTTGTATACAGACTCTAGCATCATAACGCTAAGGGCAGAGCTCTGGTTAACTTTTTCACTAGGAGCACAGGGCCACAGCTTTGGCTGGGCCCAGGACCAAAAACTCTGAATGCACCCCCTAAATCCACACCCCCGAAACTACAAGCCTTGACTGTTTTAAGACCGTTTAATTTCAATGAGGAAAAAAAATAGACTAAGCCAGGGATGCTGAGGTGGTCACGGGGAAAGTTTTTTTTCAAGACATTAGGGAGGCATATTACACTTCCGACCTGAAAACACGGATTCACACTTTCATACAGCCGAGGCTACTATGTATGAATTTACCCACAAAGGCCAAGGGTTAAAGTAGTTCATGTCTTACAGGTGCTACCCAACGCCCCTCTCTTTACTGTAGTGTACCACTCGACTAATGTAAACATTTTGGTTTGGCTTTATAAGATGCCATTTTCCTTAATATAAGGTACCATATTAAGCTCACCATTCTCATCAAGATATGACATACAGCAGGGGTAATCAATGAAAAGACGTTTTAAATTATTATTATTCCTCCCAGTGTGTGTGTGTGTGTGTGTGTGTGTGTGTGTGTGTGTGTGTGTATGGGGGGAGGGGGGATACACATGTGAGGCAGGATGATGAGTTAACAGCACAGCTCAGCAGGAAGCCCTGTCTCAGGGTTCACTTTATCTCATTATCTTTAAACCAAAAGCTGACCACTGACAGTGAACCAACCAAATGAGCGCATGGTGCGGCGCACTATATGCTATCTGCTGTAGGCTTTGTGCCAACAGTATTTAGCCTAGAAGACAATTGTCCACATGGGCTAAGAAATGAGGACAAATTTAGGCCTAGTTAGTTAGTTGGATTAAATTCCTGAAAATTGTTGAAGCTGTATCGGCATTGTCTGTTTCCCCCTCACATTCTCACCGCAATGACCAATCACGAAACATTTTACTGCGTCAAAGTCCGCGCTAGAACATTCGTTTGCAGGATGGTCATCCAAGTCTTGTTATATTTGCCTACTAGACTTCTTCTCGGGGCTTGTTCGCCTGCACGCTGCCGTAGTCTGAAATAATGCAAATTAGACCTAAACGTGGCGTGAGAATGTCAGTTCACGAGCCAAACTTGTTCTGCGCTTCTACAGTATAGGAAGAAGTACGGTGTATAATGCCCTATCCAACATTTCGCTCTCATTTTTTTCTCTTAGTGAATGAATCTGCCCTGTGCCGTCTGGTGTGCCGCTTGCAGTAGGCTACTATCCAGTTACTGAATGCCCGACGTTTGCAGTCAGTCACGTCAAAATGTGTCGCATTGTTGTCTGCGCCTCTCACCCTCGTCTCGCTGTCCTCCCTCTATCGCCCTCCCCTCCCCCACAAAGTCACTTGTATGCATGCATCTTCAGAAAGAATAAGTTCTCCACCGTGCACGTCACAGATTGTAGCCAAACAAAGTTCTGATTCTATGTTTCCTGATTTTTGTTTATTTGGAAAGCAGGGTTTAACATGCCAGTTCTCCAGTGCTTGCGTCGTGCTGCTCTAACCTGTCATTTCCAAGCAACGGCAATTGTGACTCCAAACTTCCAAAATTACCAACCAAAACATGTTTGAACTGTGAGAAACTTAATATAAGATTGAGTCGACACCATGAGATGCAAGTTTCACGAGCGCAAGATGGGAGCAGCGCGAGATAGGTTGGGCACAGGGCGCTTTATCCACGGGAAGCCGAGCCATGCATGTCTCGCACCGCTCAGCAATAGCGTGCGTCGGCTTGCGTTTCTTTAGCCATGGACTAGACGCATTGAATGTGCCCAGTGAGTTGGTCTGTGAAATAGCGTCCTGATGCCCATTTAATAAGGTTAAAAATAGGCTATTATAAGAAACGTTTAAACTTTGACTCTAACCCACTACAAGCGTGAACTTATGCCAGCTGTCTCCTAACTGGAGTCCCCTCAACTTGCCGGTCACATTTCTTTCGTCCACAAGAATGGCGGAAATTTCCCAAAAGCAAATGCATGCTTATTGCGCAATGCTCCGCTCTGACTTATTGTCCGACTTCGTAGGTTTCATATCGTTTTAAGAACAAGGCTAGCTTAGCTGGGTTTCTTAGCGTCCAAAAAGGGCCTAATCGTTACGCGCTGGATAGAAGCACCAAAATCGGTGTAGACCTTCCTTAGGGTGTTCTCCATCATTTCAGAAGGGGTGCCCCAAATTTCAATGTCAATGTCATTAAGGTCATTTTTATGGGGTAAATCCAAGATGGCTGCCCAAAACCAGCCAATAGTAGTAAAATGCTGTACTGCCTGGACATAATGGTGTTATGGGCCAATCCACCTATTTGTGTGTGATGTATACAAACTGAACTTTGAAAATATGTGCAAAACTTACCATAAAAACAATGTTATATATGTCTTATTTAGATTCAAAAACAGGAAAATCATAAAAACCATGGTCAGAATGAGATCACTCTACAATTGAGAGCTCATTTCTGGGCATTTAGGTATTGAACCAACATTCATTAAGAGTTTAAAAAATTTGCAGTGGGTCATATCTATAACATCCAAAAAGAAAATTGTGGTTAGAAAATTTAGGGGAGAAGAGATAAACCCTTGAACTGGGCCACACATAACTGTCCCAATGTTAGCATGCTAGCATTAGCAGGTTCAGACACTCAGTCTGCTCTTCAGATAAAGATGGCAAACAACAATTTTAATCCCACTTACACATGCGCGCACACACACAAACTACTACTACTTCCTTAGGACCCCCTCAATGATTTAACCCTAGGAGTCCAACTGAAATATATTCATATCAATCAAGTCAATAATATATGTACATATCAAGTGTCAGTGACAGCTGTCAAATGACAAATGTATGCTGATTAATGTTCAGATATGTATATCGCAGTCCTAAGTGTACAATGGAGTGATAAGGGCATTTATGCTTAGGAAATTATGAATAATCAATATGCAATACACCATACATACAGTATATTGACAGATACTTTGTTTTAAAAGAGCAAAATGGTAACATGTCTGTTTTTCCATCTACTTTTGGCTTTAATCTAGATGACATGTTGGCTACCTAACCACTTAATTTATTGTTTGCTCGTTATTTTTTATTTGTGGCTGTGGTCCTTTGTTTAAAACATGTCTGCCTGCCTTCCCTCTCTCACATAGGCTACTAAAATAGTCTTTCAAAAACTTAAAACAACAGCATGTGGAAATCCTATTGGCTTTGGAGGGCTAACGTCTATAAGACTATACTGTACTCTACTGTATTGCACTGTACTGTACTCTACTATACTGTACTGTACTGTACTGTAATGTGATATACCGTACTGTACTCTACTGCACCGTGCAGTATGCTACTGTACTGTACTGTACTGTACTGTACTGTACTGTACTAGACTGCACCGTACTGTATGCTACTGTACTGTACTTAACTAGACTCCACCGTACTTTATGCTACTGTACTGTACTTTACTTTACTGTACTGCACCGTACTGTATGCTACTGTACTGTACTGCACCGTACTGTATGCTACTGTACTGTACTGTACTGTACTGTACTGTACTATACTGCACCGTACTGTATGCTACTGTACTGTACTGTACTATACTCTACTGTACTTTATTATACTGCACCATTCTGTATGCTACTGTACTGTACTGTACTGTACTCTACTGTGCTTTATTATACTGCACCATTCTGTATGCTACTGTACTGTACTGCACTCCACTGCACTGCACTGTACTGTACAGTACAACTATAGAACTGAAACATGTAGAGCGGTGGTGCTCAAACTGTGGTACGCGTACCACTGGTGGTACTTGAGACATCTCTGGTGGTACTTGGAATACCATTATGAACCTCTCCTGTACTGACTGGCAAAAGTGAATATGGAAGGCCTTTACTGCGATATTCTAATGTTGGTTGTCAAGGTGGTACTCGGAGAGCTCAATATTTTCTCAGGGGGTACTTCACACGAAAGGTTTGAGAACCACTGATGTAGAGCATTCTGAGGACATGTACAATATTATGCAAAAAGGTGTAGTGGGAATGAGTTATGTTACTGTTACCACTCAAAATCTTGAAGGTTAAAAAAAGTCGTGTGGCATTTTGTTTGGGGGGGCGGGGTGCGATCGACTATTCTTCCGCCCAGTCTATTTATGTGCCTTGCATATCAAGAAAATTAGTCCAGGTAATGATTTACTTTCATAGTATATACCATATGAGAAGTGTTGTTCTATATAGATATTTCTCCTATGGGTAAGGGTGGCAAAAGACCTACAGTACATGTTGTCCATCAGCTGTCAGTTTTGATAGCAGTTTAAGTACTCAATGATTACTGAGCTAACTAATACAACTTTTGACACAAGTACTAGGTGAGGACTTGTCTGCAAATAAACATTTTTTTTTAATCTCTGTCTTCTTACTCAACATACACTAAGAAATCATTCCCATTTAATTTGAACTGAAGCCATACTGTGGCCTACATGTAGGCCTATATTGAGTAATCTGTAATGCCATTCTAAAGATGACTGAAATGCTCTCACAATATGCACTTGTAAAAATATAGAATTAGGTGATCTTATGGGGTTCTTCATACATATGGAAAGGTCTCTCATACAAATAAAATACGTATATCTGTTATGGAAATTAGAGGATGGGGAACCTGCTACCTAGGGCATCTTGCACTGACACTATCCCATTCAAATCGAGCATTAGCAGCAGTCTATTCTCACCATAGTTTTAGTGTTGGCAATGCTCATTTTAATTCAGACCAAGAATCTTCTCAAATCGTTCACAATGTTACATGCTGTCAAGCACGTAAGCACAGACTCACCCATACTTTCACACTATGTACATTTTGTAGTTTTATCAATCTGGTCTAGCAGGCTACCCTTGCTTCATCTCTTCTGAGGACTATATTAACATTGTCAGCTAAGTATAATGTCATGTAATAACAATGTAATGCGTTACCAACATGACATATTGTATATGACATGGTAGACATTTTTTTTTCAAGGGGCACCCCTTCTAGGATGTCTTCAAATCAGTCAAGGAACACGTGTACCGAATTATATGCTTCTATCCAGCGCGTAACGATTTCTCGGCTTACAGCCCCTACTAAGCTAGGCTATGCTCAAACTCGGTTGGCAAATCTGCATCTCCATTGTCTGACGCCCCATTAATAACTTTATGGCGAACTCTTCCACAACCAGCAAATTACCTCATCCAGCTTAGTCTCATACTGCAGGTGGGAGATTGTTTTTCAACTGATTTCAGACATCTCAAAACGCATACGCACAATGCAGCATTGGTGTGTAGCCTACAGACGCGTGTTGCACATCACACTCCCCACCACACACTCTTCCTACAACATTGATAGAAAATATTTTGTTGATCAGAGTGTCGAGATCAGAGATAAGATCAAACTTCCATACAAGAATGTAAAACGAGTTGTGGTGAGAGGGAGACAAATTAATTTTCGCGATGGTTTAAAATGTGGGCTGTGTTTGTTCTGGAGACTCGGAGATGGTGTTTCACTGTAGCCGCTGGTCGCAGCGTCCAGGCTGCATAGCACTGCTTACAGCAATGACGTGATTCAAACAAAGAATGTGTGTGTGTGTGTGTGGGGGGGGGGGGTGTTGCATTCTGCAAACAAGGGTCTGACTTGTTACAAAAAAAATAATAGA
The DNA here is from genome assembly GCF_034702125.1 of Engraulis encrasicolus. Lineage (NCBI taxonomy): Eukaryota > Metazoa > Chordata > Actinopteri > Clupeiformes > Engraulidae > Engraulis > Engraulis encrasicolus. Next base: position 8,811,851 of record NC_085866.1, on the reverse strand, counting down.
CCAAACGTGGCAAGTCACGCCAAGTCATTGCAAGTTACAACTGTCAAGTCCAAGTCGAGTCCCGAGTCAAAGGCGTGCAAGTCGAGTCGAGTCGCAAGTCCTTTCTGATCTTGAAATTTCAAGTCGCAAGTCTTCACACCGCTGACTCGAGTCTGACTCGAGTCAAAGTCACTGGACTCGAGTCCACATGTCTGCTTCCTGCCACCGCCGGATGGTGCTTATATGTCTCATCAGTTTTAGCACGATCTCTCTGCAACACGGTGTAAAAATATAAACTCTTCCTTGATTAATTGCACAAAGCAAGTGTTCAAATTAAAGGATGTAGAGTTATATTTCGGAAATTTGTACACAAACCTTTTGCAATTTGTCGATATCTCAGCGTCGGTCAGGGAAACCGCTTCTACTCCATTTTTGCATTTTTCGCCGAGCTGTGATCAACTTGTTGTTGACCGCTGCTCTCTTGTGGCGGTTTCCGCGTACTGCAGGACGTTTGGAAATGACACGCAGGATGTTTTTGAGATGGATTTTTTTTTGTGTCAGCGTGGAGAGGGCTTTGAATTTGATGCATCATAGATGATGCATCCGGCGCGATAGGGTTAAGCGCTGGGAGATGGTCACTCCCATGTAAGATCACTCCCGGACGTGTAGTCCCAGGTGATTCTATCAATCCCAGGCGTTCTATCCCACCCGATTACATTTCTCGTATTATCATACACTACCACATACAAGCAATTTAGGGTTAGGTTTAGGGTTAAGGTAAGGGTTAGGTTTAGGGTACGTAACAAAAAACTAACATCAAAAAGATAACTAGCTCGGTGGGCTCGATAGTCTGGCTAGTGGGAGCGAACCGACTGGGGATCGAACCGCGCTGGGAGCGACAAACTGGGAATCATCTTTAGGCAGGGGAAAGGCAATTGAGAACGAACAATGTCGAACAACTTGCCATCAACAAGTATACTTAACATATTCACCGTTTCACTACTGCATTTTGTCATTACGATGCTCGCAAGTTATCAGAATTTACTAGCGTACAGCAGCAACAAGAGTAGTCACATTCATTGAGGGGACTTGTGCTACAACTTAGCAATGGCGGATCTGTGTTCAGAGGAGCTATTCAATCGCTCTTGAGTACTGAAACTTTAAACCACAGTTGAGTAAAATTTACTTACATGTATGTGAAGCCCATTTTCCGTTGGTATGTGAGGAACTTTCCCCCATATCGCCAAGAAACTTGTAACAGTGAAACCACACAGACAGCGCGTGGTTCTGTTCAGATAGGTCGGTGTTGTTGACCGCGGTAGATGGCTTCTTTGTGGCTTGTGTGTGGAATTCGCATTGTGCGAATTAGTTGTACTGCCACCTAAAGGCTTGGTGTAGAACTAATTTAACCAGAGACAGTCTGTTTTGAACTTCCTTGAACAATCCTTGCTTTAGTTCAGAATAATTTAAAAACCAGAGTGGCCAAGCACATTGATGTTTTTCCTCAAAAGCAGGGGTGAGGAACCTTTTTAATTCAAAGGGTCACTTCAAAATGTAGGCTATGTCTAAGAAAGATCATTCAGATGTTTCTATTCTGATTTCTATTCGGTTCATTTAAATGTTTATAGCACCGATCGAATTGTTTGATCAACTTCATTTCTGAGCTTATAGTATCATAATAAAATGTACTGACAGCAGAGCTGTGGCTAGAAGAAAGGTTTAATGCAGGGGTGGGGAACCTTTTTCATTCGAAGGGCCACTTCAAATTCCTACCATGGTCATAAAATCCTCCGGGGGCCGTACTATGAACACAAATCAGGATTTCCCCATGAAATTTAGGCATATATAGACACCTTTAGGCCTATATAGACATATAGACACCTTTAAAGGTAGACACATTTAAAACAGTCCCCACCTTTTCTAGGTCCCCTGAATATAGGCCTAACTTAATTGCATTGGAAATGTAATTTCTAAGATTCCTTTAGGCCTGCAAAATATGTCATAGGCCTATTTCATGTGAAGTTGCAAAACATTATAATGATATCAGGGGCCGGATAAAACGGCCTCAAGGGCCCTCGAGACATAGGTTCACTACCCCTGGTTTAGTAGTTAGTGATTCTGAAAAACACCACTGGGCAGCGTGAACAAACATACACACAGACACACACACACACACATTTTAGTAAAAGGCCAAAAAATGCCCTAGGGCCCCCAACAATCCCGTTGCCTAGGGACCCCAAAATCCTAGAAACAGGCCTGCCGACCCCCCACTCCCTCCCACCCACCTGACCTCACCCCACCCCACCCCACTTGAAATTGACTGTAGCAGCTCCCGACCTGATCACTGGCATTTACATATTAAAGGCTCTCCTAAGAAGGGGATGGGAGGGGGGCATGGGGGAGCCGCAAATGCTGTGGCTTGAGGTATGAGGCAATTTAAGGTGCAAAACTCATCCACATATTCCTCTTTTCATGCAGTGTTAGTTCTTGAAGCTACTGTACCTGGCAGCAGGGTTAGTTGTGCCTATTTGACTAACTTGGTTTAGTGAGTGACAGTGAGAAATACACCTAGTGGGTCCTCTGAAATCAGATTCACAGCTCCACCATCAACATCTTTTAAAGTCCAATGCCAAAAAGTTACATCAGTCATTGTCTTCTGCAGCTACCTGGAAGTTTGTGCTCATTTGACTAACTTGGTTAAGCCAATGGCAGTTGGAAGCACACATAATAGGTTTTTGGTTTCTGAAGCCAGGATTCGCAGCTCCGCCATCCAGCCATCTATTCATCAATCTCCATAGTGTCACATTCATTCCTCAGCTTCTGTCTGCAGATTCCATTAGGTGAACCTGTCACAGTGCAGTTGGATGAAAAAAGAAAAATGGCAACCTAATATGTCCCATGAGAAGCTGCTCCCAAAAATGTTCCTGCCACGCTGCCCAAAAAATGCATTTACATAAGTGAAAGACGTTCAAGCATAAAGAAGTGTCATCCCCCTGACACTGTGTGTTTGCACCGCGGTGTCGGCGTGTCGCAGTAGATAAGGTGGTTCTGCCACATTAGCCTGGCTGCGAGAGGGGTTTGTCACAGTGCCACACCGTGGCAGGCCCTAATGAGACAGCCTGATAAATGTTTCAGCCACCACGCGCATGTGAATACCTAAGGCTCACACCCACACCACACTGCACTGCACTGCACCGGCCCTCTACACATCTTCTCATATATCTACAGAGTTATAACTTGTCTGGCAAGGTTTCTACTTTTCTATTCATTTTCCCCCCAAAAAAACTTGCTGCATTGAATACAATGCCTCCCATCATCTACAGCAGTGGTTCCCAACCTATGGGTCGGGACCCCCCTTATGGGTCGCCAAAGATCCACAGGGGGTCGCGGAGCCCTCTTGATTTTAAGGGGTTTCGTTTTAAATATACATAGCCCATGTTGAATAAAAGACAAAGCATTTAACTAATAAATGTATAGACGCAACAAATTGTAAGTGCTACATTAAACATTTATTCTATATTTGACCAAAGACGAATTGAGGAATAAAATAACTAAAATAAGTTTTCGCAGGAAAAGGAGGGCATCTTGTGACTCCGTCTCGCGCGGGCGCTCGCGTGGTTGGGTCACCAAAGCTTACAATAGTAAAAACATGGGTCCCTTAAGAAAAAGGTTGGGAACCACTGATCTACAGTACAGTATACATTCTATATATCTTGCTCTGCACTAGCAACACAACACCCCAATTCTATAATAACCATTTAAAAGGTTTACATTTAGTTTTCGTCTAACAATCAGTAACTGTTTTAGAGTGCATGATAATGAATCTTAACATGATTAGGACCCCAATATTTGCAGTCTCTGCACTGTTTATTATTCATGTACTGCATATCAGTGCAGGCGATGTGCGCTCTCCTGTGAGCACTGAAGCTGTCTTACGGGAAAATAAGTGGGGGAAATCTGTTTAGCTCAGGAGGTTGGCCAAGGAGGTTGGGCTGTGTTTTTTGGGGCAGTATTTTTGGTTTATTTATTTACTTGTTTTATTTATTCCCCATCAGCCTGTCTACAAGATGATTTTTTTTCTTGGAGAACTTACCAGCTCAATTCTCACAAAAAAACACGAGGAAAGAGCACAGCATGTATCAAGGAGAGGAAAACCTTTTGGGAGCAAAAAAATGATAGTAAGGCCGGGAACATGCATGCTGTGTGCCTTGAATTACGCATGTAACTGTATGCGATCAAGAGCACATACTTTCTTCAGGACAACCGGAGCACTTTGCACGGTACTGGAGGTATCATCGAGGGGGAAGATAGCCAACAAGGCTCTCATTAGTGCTTTCCACCATTGTTTGACCCTACCGGAAACTCAACATGGAAGTTCAGAAGATTGCCCCTCACGGTTTTATCAATATTGCACCATATGCAGCACGGCACGCGCCTGCGTACCTTGTTTCAGGTGTTCTCCCGCACACAAAACTGACATGAAATACACATGGCTACGCGTTCATGCATGAAAAGTGCCAGCGCACACGTATCCCACAGCAAGCAGATCCTTGGCCCAACATGGCTACTCTGTGGACGTAGTTTCTCCCTCTTCTTAATATTGTGATGCTAGCCCTGGGAAAGATCCTCCTCCTGCACTCCATTACAGAAACCCTAACGAGTAGCGGGGATGGGATGAGGAGTATGTTTTATATCTGGCAAAGCGCCAAAAAAACATGGCAACTGTGTACATTAGTTTTCCCTTTCCCTAATGTTGTGATAGCCCTGGCAGTGCTCTGCTCTCCATCAGACAGAGAGGGCCTACCGGGTGGTGTAGAGGGGACGGTACAGTACGTAGATGGGGGGAGGGGGGGGGGGGGGGATGAGTGTGTTTAATATGTGGTCTTTAGAGAGGCCGGGTCGATGCAGTGCTGTCAGTGGTGGGCGCTAGTAAGCGGTGGCATATTTGTGTTTGTCCAGGACGAAGATCGATGAGATCCAGCAGAGGAAAGAGGAGGAGCTCAAGTCCATGCACATCCGCATCCAGAAACTACAGGCTGACCTCGCCTCAGCCAGTCAGGTGAGAGGTAACGCACACACACTCGCACATGTACACGCACACACACACGCACATAAACACAAACACTCTCGCACACGCACACGCACGCACACACGCACACACACACACACACACTCAGACACACACACACTCAGACACTCACTCACTCACTCGCTCGCTTGCTCGCACGCACGCACGCACGCACGCACGCACACACGCACACGCTCACGCACACACGCACATGCACATAGTACACACACAAATACACTCCTCCTACTCTTGAGTCTGTCTCTACCTCCCTCCGTCTCTCTCTCCCTCGCTCTCCCTCGCACGTGCTCACATCAATGCACATACATAAATTATCCTTGTTCATCTGTCTCCATCTCTCGTGTGGAGAGATCCCACCCACCTCTTTCTGTGTCTCGCACTGTATTTTATTGTAGACACGCACCCTAACATTCATCTGCTGTGTAGGAAAATCGACATGACAGACCCACGCACCTGTCTTTGCACGCACATGTCTTTCTGTAACTCCCGTCTCCCTCTCTTTTTCTTTCTCTTTTTTTCTTTCTCTCTCTCTCTCTCTCTCTCTCTCTCTCTCTCTCTCTCTCGCTCGCTCTTTCGCACTCTCTCTCGCACTCACTCACTCACTCCCTCACCCTGATTCTCTCTCTCTCTCTCTCTCTCTCGCTCGCTCGCTCGCTCGCTCACTCTCACGCACTCTCTCGACTTTCCCATTAATCTACAGGCATGTAGAACAATCAACACAACATTGACCCAACAATCTGTCTCTGTGTGTGAGCATTTCTCCCCGTTTCTCCCTCTCACTCACTCACGCACGCTCACACCCACCCATAGACAGAAACACTTGCACACGCTCTCAGATTCATCAACATTAGGAAGCAAAATCGACACAACACTCTCCACCACCACCAACACCACCACAAACTCATCCACGCGCCCCATGCAACCTACCTCACCTCTCCACCCACACATGCACAGACCCAGCCTCACAATGTAGATATCTGCTGCTGTGTGTAGTCAATAGCAGGTGAGCGCAAGCCAGTGAGCGTATCGTAATAATAATAATGGTAGGACCCAGACAGGCCACAGCTCTTCCTTCGAGAGAGAGAGAGAGAGAGAGAGAGAGAGAGAGAGAGAGAGAAAGAGCAAGAGAGGGAGAGACGGTAAAGACTGCAGTCAGGCTTTCAATTTGTGCTCCTCCTCAGAGCCACTATTTCCCTATGATTTATGGGGGGCTGCCCAGCGCCGCATCAGTCACTGTCACACAGCCAGGGGCTGCAGGAGAGACTGGAGAGTGCATAGTGGATTCTGCAGGGGAGCGGTTGTCATACCAGGGGTTGCAGGGGAGGCTGGAGGGTGGCTAGTGGATGGTGCAGGGGAGGGGTTGTCATACCAGGGGTTGCAGGAGAGGTTGGAGGGTGGATGGTGCAGGGGAGGGGTTGTCATACCAGGGGTTGAAGGAGAGGCTGGAGGGGGCTGGAGGGTGGATAGTGGAGGGTTCTGTGGGCAATGTTGGCTAGCTGGATAGCGAAGAAGTGTGGAGAGGTTGTCATACCAAGGGCTGCAGAAGAGGATATATGTAGTGGGCGGTGGAGGGTAGAGGTGGCTGCAGGCAATGCTTGCTGGCTGCATGGGGGCATGGGAGGATGGGGAGACTGTTGTCCTACCAAGGGCTGCAGGAGAGGGTGGGTGGTGGAGGGTGGAGGATTGCCTGCTGGCTGCATCCCCATCCATGCTCCTGCATGGTCAAGGTGGGAGGGTTTGTCATTTTTCGGGCTGCAGGAGAGGGTGGAGGGTGTGGAGTGCCTGGCTGGAAGGGGGCATGGGGTGTTGGGGTGGGGTTGTCAAACCATGGCCTGCAGGAGAAGTTGTGTAGTGGATGGTGGAGATTAGAGGGGGCTGCAGGCAATGCTTTCATATTTTATTATCTTACAGCCTTATTCCAAATGCTAAAAATGAATATCTGTAGTCAAAATCCTACACAAGTTATTCCATTATGACCATGTGAAAAACAAGCTGTCTCATCAGACCACTTGACATGGTTCCAGTGATCCATATCCTTGGTCTGTTCATCTCTCTTGAGACCAAGATAAACAAATTTGCTTAAGATGGCGTCAAGCATGTGTGGTGGTAAACAAGTGAGTTTTACCAGAGAATTTCTAACAGGGAGAAGGTTCAGTCTCATTGGTTCCCATTGTAGCCAGTTAGCTTTGCATGCATACTGCAGTAACTATGGAGTGTCCACTAGTTGGCAAGCGTAGTTCAGTCCTTCATGTGGGAAAATGTATGGAATGGAAAGGGGAACTAGGGCTGCACGATTATGGAAAAAATCATAATCACGATTATTTTGGTCAAAATCATAATCACGATTATTAATCACGATTATTGATTTTTTGCAGATTTTTTTGAAAATTACAGAATGAACTATATACGGGATGAGCAAAATAAAATGAATTGTAATAATTATGTAAAGGCAATAGCATGAAACTTTTTTGGACAGATTTCTGGACAGAAACACCAGCCTGTCAGTATGTTCTGGCTTCAAGGACGCTCTCAAAAGTAGGTCACTATTGCCACGATTAAATCACGATTAAAATCATGAGTTCGATTTCACTATTTTATCACGATTTTGATTATTTTTCGATTAATTGTGCAGCCCTAAGGCGAACCCATATGCTAAATACATTGCTACTGCGATTTCCAGTCACAAATATTATCAACAAAACATTCCTGGTAAGCACTATGACTGTTGTTTAACAATAGGCTGTATTGACAAATCGTTCAGGTGTGTAGTTTTACAGCAGGTTAGAAGATTTCAACCTGTACTCGCTAGCATCGCGCTAATGTTTATGGGTTTGGCCCCATAAAAATTGAGCTTTGTGACCCAGTATATAATAATCTAGTGGCGCAAAATAATCGAAACGCTACTCAAATGGGGTCTTATTATTTCTAGCTTCGAACTTAATATTAATATTTCAGGACAAAAAATTATAAAAAAAATCACAAAAATTATAATGGTAGAAAACTCCATTGACACCCATTCATTTTGCACTGGCCCGTGGTTAGGGTTAGCCAGTTGTGGCTAGTAGCTAGTTCCGTGAGTGAACACCCCCTGGTTTTACACAAGAAGTGCATCATCTGGCTAGTCAAGCATGGTTGTGGGACTGACATGGTTTGGCGATGTATGGATGCCATCAACATTGGAAATCTGAATTACACCTAAAGAAGCATGCATTTCAACATGCACTGTGACTACAGAAGCAGATCATGATACTCTCTATAGGATTTCATTCAAAACTCACACCCATCTATTTTGGCCAGGTGCAGACTCAAAATGTACAATTTCAATGTACTGAAAGGTTGAAACACACACCGATGACCTCCCTTTTAATCCCTTTTCATTTCGAAATGAAAAAAGGAATGTTGTTGCTGCCAAAGGTGGTTCTACAAAGTATTAAGCAAAGGCTGTGAATACTTTTGTAAATATGATTTCTTTGTTTTTTATTTTTATAAATTTTCACAACTGTCAAGACAACTTGTTTTTCACATGGTCATAATGGAATAATTTGTGTAGGACAACAGAGATTCATTTGTAGCATTTGGAATAAGGCTGTAAGATAATAAAATGTGAAAAAAGTGAAGCGCTGTGAATACTTTCCCGATTGTCTGTATGTAGAAGGAAACATATCTACATATTTCAATTGGATTGGATGTAGGATGTGTGGGTGATAAGACCTTTAATGCGTGCGTGCATGCATTGGGAGGATATGTAATGGTATGTATTGTATGTAATTGTATGTGTGCATGTGTGTTTTTCAGAGTATATCTGAGCTGAAGGAGCAGCTCCAGAGTAAAGAGAAGGAGCATGAGGCAGCTCTGCACTCACTCAAGGATCAGGTAAATATGTTGGCCACACACACACACACACACACACACACACACACACACACACACACACACACACACACACACACACACACACACACACCACACACACACACACACACACACACACACACACACACACACACACACACACACTCACACACACACACAAACCAGTCCTCACCTCCCCACTCAAACACTCACACACACCAAACTTCACCACCTCACTCACTCACACCCTTCACATCATCCCCTCACCTCCTCACTCACACACTTTTGCCATCAGCTGCCTCTAGGCCCTCTCTCCCCCTCTCTTTATCTGTCTCTTCCTCTCTCGTTTCTCCCTCTTCCTGTATCTTTTTCTTTTTTTAAACTTTTTACCTTCCTTTTTCCCTTGCTGTCTCTGTTTCTTCCCTTAGCCTTTTTTCTTCCACCCTCTCTTTTTTCCCTTTCTCTCTTTCCCTTGGTTCTCTGCTTCTCCCCCTTTCTCTTTTCCTCTTCCCTGCCTTCCTGTCTCCCTGGATCTCTCTCCATTCCGTTCACCATCTCTCATTATGAGAACACTATTTAAGCACAGACTTTAGGGTCTTTCCTAAATGCCTTTCTCAAATGGAATCATTACCACCTCTTCTAGTTGTTCCAAAGTTATGCACCACACGCACACAGTGGCCAGAGATAGCAGCAAGTGTACTGAATGTAAGCACACACTGCTATAAAACAGGTGTTCATTATCATACTCAATTAGAGAGCAATGCTAATCTTTCATTGTGTCTGGAGCGGCATACTGTAGGCCCCGGTCCAAAATAAAAGACAGCGGCTCGATGACTCCCTCCCTACATTAACAGTTGTCTGATCAGATACGACTTCCGTTGTGAAGGTATCTGCTAAGGCGGTAGTTTTGAACGGCACTAACCAGAGTGCAACCCTGCAATGTCGGTACATATTTGATGTTACGCCGATTCTATGGTTGGATTTACGTTCTTCATGTTAGCGCTTAGCTTACGTTGGCCAGTTGAAGAGTGTAACCAGCGTGTGTAACCAGCAGACGACATTATTGTACAAAAAGGCTATAAATAAATCTAGCTAGTAGCGACGTTTCGAACATAGCCATACTCTGATGCAGAGTCCAATGTACTATATAATGTACTCTTATGTATTGAAATCAGACTAACACACAATGCTTCCTTACAGCAAAGTGGCACAGTGGTGTGTCTTGAACTTGTCTTGTTTTCATTTGTGTGACACTTTTTAAAACCGTTAAATTTATTTAAATTAAATGATTTAATGTTTTCATGATATTAGGAGGTTGACTAAAATTCTCTGCAACAGTGCAAAAGTTTCTGGCTAGTTTTTGCTCTTTTAATGGGGAGGGAGGGGGAGAGAATAAAATGCAGCGGCGCAAGGCAAGCAAGCAAAAACCCCAAAACCCCGAGCACGGCACTTTTTGCGCTTGAGTGAACTGTCCACAACATTTTAAGACATCTCTTCCTGTGGCCAAATGTTCTGTTCTTTCCCCTTTTGTCTCTGGAGCCCTGCACCAAAGTGGCCCCCCTCTCGCTCTCGCTCTCTCTCTGGCTCGCTTGCTCTCTCTCTCTATCTCTCTCTCTCTCTCTCTCTCTCTCTCTCTCTCTCTCTCTCTCTCTCGCTACACCAAAACTGGAGTTCAGTTCAGGAACTCTTAAATTACTTTGGAGGCCTCGCGCTAGTTAATTGACCGTTAATGAAAAGCGCTAGTGAGAGATCGGCTAAATAATTAAGGATTAGCTTGAAGAGAACAGGCAGCTTTGTGTGTGCGTGCGTGTCTGTCTGTGTACTGTAGGTGTGTGCGTGTGTGTGTGCGTGTGCGTGTGCGTGTGCGTGTGCGTGCGCATGCTTTTTTTGAGAGAGAGGGCTGGTGTGTAGAGCAGCTCTTTAGGGAGAGGGCCTGACGGAGGGGCAATTGTACCCACCCAACCTCACCACCCATATGTCACTCTTTCTCACAAGAGTCACTGACATTAATTAAGCATGGGATTGACTAAGCAGAATGATAAAAAAGAAAAGTTAGGTGTAGGTGTGTGTTTATGTGTGCGTGTTCTATGTGTGTGCATGCGTTCGTGAGTGTGGGAGTGTGTTTGCATTTCTCTGCCTTCCTCCGTAAATGGAAGTGCACTGATGTATTACTGGAAGGCTTAAGGATGTGCTTTGCAAGTGCTCTGGCCACCACTTCCTGGCTCCAACTAATTTTGTTGTACTACTTATCTCAAGCCTCCTCTGTTCTCTTCTTCTAAATGTTTTTGTTTTTCCTCTTCCTTCCTCTATCTTATGGGCTACCCATCATGCATCATGGTCACGTCTTGTCCGCTGTGAACCCAAACGTCTCTCCTCCACACACCACCCGACTTTTTTACTTTTCCTTCTTTTCTGTTCTGTTCTCCTGCCCTCTGCCATTCTTGACGCTTGTTCTCTCCATTATGCAGTTTTTTCTATACAATTCTTTTTTCATCTTGTTCTATTAATCTTCTACTATTTCTTCTACCCATTTTCTCTTCATCCGTCTTGATTTCCCCATCTTCCGTTGTCTCTCTTCCGTTCCCCATCATCTCCACGTTAAATATTTCTCCATCCGCACACGTGCTCTCCATTCTCCATCCCTTCGTCTTCAATGCTGATATTGTCCATCACTCCATCTTGAATACTGGGTCTCTTACCTACGTTGTGTGTTTCTCTTGCTCTTTACCCTTCTCTTCCCCCTTATCGCTTTCCTCCCTCTCCCCCTCTTTCTCTCGTCATCTCTCTCTCTCTCTCCTTGGCCCTTTCTTCAATGGTCCGCTGCGTTGGCCTTCCTGCCTGCCTGCCTCCCTGCCTCCCTGCCTGCCTTCTTTCCTGCCCGCTGCTTGGCCGCCGCGGTGGCTGCAGGTAGCGTGTCAGAGTGCGGTGAGTCAGGAGCAGGTGGAGGGCATGCTGAGCGAGAATGATGCCCTCAGGACTAACCTAGCCGCCCTAGAACAGGTACAGCAACATACCTATGGTGTCCACCTGGCCAGGCCAGTCAGTCCTCCTCCGCCACCATCACCATCACCCCCATCGCCTCCCCTCCTCTCTCTGGTCACCTTAGTTGGGCCGGGCGGGCGCCCTCCGTGCCAAGCCCCGGTTACCTGGTGTTGGAGGCAAACGTCACAAAGTTCACAAAGTAAAAGTCCTGCCAGATATTTCCTTCAGCTTATTGTACGTAAGGTAATTAAAACCACTCGTATTGAGAGTATACGTGCAACGAAGGCATATAATAAGAGGACTTTTACTTTCTTATTGGGGTTTGTCAACCTATGCCAGGTGTATGTTGGTAGTATCACCCAGTAGCATAGCTGTTTGTTTGCTGTCATCGCTGTCTGTTTGTGCACCCACCCCCCCATAATAGCTCATAGTTCACTTTTGTATGCTCACTTCTTCACCAGTTGTTAACAGTAAGTTGTAGAATACTCGTTCCCTAAAGTTGTTTTCACCTCTCACTGAACACTGCTTGTTTTACCTCACCGCCTTGTTCCTTCATCTCATCATAAATTCTGCTTCCTTTAAGTTTCTATTTTAACTTTGTAGTAGCTTGATGTCACAGGACTGCATGGGATGAAGTTGTCAGATCAGTTCTTTGCAATGCCTAGGGGGCATTTCATAAGTAACGTTCACCTGCGCTCACCTCTAATTCTCACTCAGACTTGCATGAGTCATCACAGACATCAGTGCCTTGTGTCCGTCAGAGGTGGAAAATGTCTTTGTAATCCAGCTGGTCAGTTTGCCTCAACCTGACAGGAGTCTGCTTCGTTCTGTAGATTTCTCCTGGACAGTTTCATCCTCCCCCTGATCACTGAATTCCAGTTAGCCTGCAGCACAAGAGCACAAGAGACATTTTGCTGTCAAGATATGGATTTTCCACCTCTGATGCTGAGTCTGTCCAGACCCCTTTTGACTTAATCTGATGTGTAACTTGTTGGGTCTGATTTGTGCTTCTGTGTGTGTTGTCTTTTTGTTCATCCGTGTTTCTGTGTGTTGTCTTTCTGTGCATCTGTGTGTGCGTCTATGTGCATGCGTGCGTGCCTGCGTGCGTGCGTGTCTGCACGCGTCTGTGCGCGCGTCTGTCTGTGTTTGTGTCTTTGTCTCTATGTCTGTCTGTCTCTGCATGTCTGCATATGCGTGTCTATGTCCACTGTGTGTGTGAGTCTGTGTCTGTCTGCGTGTTTGCGTCCACCGTGTGTGTGTGTGTGTGTGTGTGTGTGTGTGTGTGTGTGTGTGTGTGTGTGTGTGTGTGTGTGTGTCTGTGTGTCTGTGTGTCTGTGTGTCTGTGTGTCTGTGTGTCTGTGTGTGTGTGTGTGTGTGTGTGTGTGTGTAGATCCAAACAGTGAAGACTCAGGAGATGAATCTGCTGCGGGATCAGAACATGGCCCTGAGTGCGGAGCTGCAGCAGAGGAGGACTGACCAGGAGAGCTTCATGGCCCAGAAGGACGACCTCAACTCACAGCTACAGGTCTGTTTTAAATGATCAGATGTTTATTTCAGTGTTACATGGTCCTTACAACAACCGCTGTGAAGCATTAGTATAAACACAGCTGAGTACAGTAGGCACCCACCCTTCGCCCCACCTCCCTCACATATGCCCACATCCACATACTACAAAGCCCACCACCCACCCACTACCTTAAAAAAAACCTGCATATTACCACTAAACGAGTGCATGACCGTATGGCAAAGAAAACTGTCTGATGTGAAGAACTCCCAGCTACAGGTCTACCCTCCCCCCTCTTACATTATATTACATTACTTAGCTGACGTTTTTATCCAAAGTGACTTATGGATGTTTACAGTCCCTGGAGGAATGTGGGGTTAGCTGCCTTGCTCAAGGGCACTGGTAAGGGAATTGGGAAGGGTGGGGATTGAACCTGCAGCCCTCTGATCTAAAGTCCAACTCCGTAACCATTTCACCACGGCTGGCCCTGGCTAGTCTATTCACTCTTTGCCATGTGCAGGGGCATTCAGCAATGTTGGACAACCATCAATCTGTTGTTAGGGTTGCTAGTTTAGGAGTTCAGCCCCAGATTGGTCACCCTTCATCACCCACTCATGCATGTTGGTGTCTTAACCTAAAATTGAACGTCTGATGAAAGCCGCAAATGCAGCCTAAGGGGAACAAATGTTGTGAGTGTTGATGGCCGGCTGCATTCTTACGTCCGTCTGTGAAATATGTGTAAATGAACAACACTTACTAACGAAGCCAAAAGACTTTTAAACAGCCATTAGGCTGACGAATAGAGTCTATCGCAACTTTGCTTAAAGTTTTCCATTACATGTGGAATGTCCTTTGAAGCACTGGCTTGCTTTGGTTTTTGTGTAGCTTTTTTGCACTTACACTACATCATGCCTGACTTGTTCAATCAACACACACGCACACGCACACACACACTGCTCGTCTTTATTTGTATTCCGCCTGTGCTGCATTAAAAAGACACTACTCAGCACCTCGTCCACAGCTTAAAGTCTCTGATACAATCTCTTATCTAGGCTTAAAAAGTTCCAAGAAGACTAGCACCACCATTACCTAATTTCCGTAAAATACGTCTTTTTAACATCTGTTAGCCTCGTCGTAGTAAATCTCTCATGCCTTTGATTGATCGTTTATGCAAGGCAAAGTTGCAACCCCCTTGAGACCGTCCAGAACAGCTGATTTTTTTGTGTGTATATATATATATATATATATATATATATGTATATATATATATATATATATACACAGCAGTTATAATAAGCCTTAAGCACTGTTACAAGCGAATGCTGATGCAACAAGGATTTGGGTTGCTAGCAGTGCTTGGTCTGCATAGCCTCAGGTCCGAATGGACCTCGCGCTGTTGGCTCAGCATTTGCAGAACACCTCTCAGATCATAATCTTTCAGAACAGCAGTCCCAGTGGTCAAACTCCAGCATCAAGAGTTTATTACATTATTTTGAAAGATATTTTTGGGGTTTTGATGCCTTTATTGATGGGACAATGAGAGGGACTGACGGGAAACAGCAGTGCTTGGTCTGCATAGCCGCAGGTCTGAATAGTATCCCTCTGCTGTTGGCTCAGCACTTGCAGAAGATCATCTTTCAGAACAGCATCTTTCATAACAGTGGTCTCAGTGGTCAACCTTGTAGCATCGAGTTAATGAAGTGTTTTTTTTTATATATTTTTTTTTTGGGGGGGGGGGTGTTTATGTCCTTATTGATGGGTCTTTGAGAGAGTGACAGTAGTGGAAGAGACATCCATCCAAGTTTATGTCGGGCTGTCTGCTGACCAGTGTTGTGGTCAGTGATTCACCAGTGTGGAGATGCTGGTGTGATGGGGTGCTCATTCAATGTGCGGTAAATACTGTATGTGCACAGCTGAAAGTTTAAATACAGAAAAAGTCCCGGCAGCTAACTACTTTCCAGAGAAGAGGTTGAATTGAGCACTTCAATGCATAGAGCCGCCTTCCAATTACCAGACGAAAGCAATGACAAACAGCGACCAAGATTTCACTAATGAAACCTACTACTGAATTAAGTATTTCCTGAGACTTTGTAGTAGATATTATTATAGCCTGTAGACACAGACAAATGAACCTAATTAATTCCTTACACTGATTAAATGTTCACTATGTGTGTGTGTTTTCACGTGTGAAGGTGTTTCCCGAGTGCACCCCCCTGGTCCATGTTGGAAATACTTGGCAGGAGCCAAATTTTAACTTCCAGAACCCCCCACCCTTTCCTTAAAAAAGTGCACACTTTAGATACATTAAGTTCTACTTGGACCTGGATCATTAATTTGCTGGGGGTCTACACAGCAGGTGGTTCGCTGGAGCTGAGAAGAGAGAACAGGTCTAGAGCTACTGCTGCAGTGATTGATCTATCTGGCCAGTTGCAGCTTTCCTCCTCTCTTGCCAGGGTTTACAGTAGGAGAGACCTGTACATGTTTCACAGAAATCATTTATTCCCAATTTGGCGTGATGACCAAAGATGTGTTTATGTTTGCCGTAATAATGTTTACACAAAAGGTTGTTTGTCATTCGTGTTAGATGAAGCAATTGTGAAATGATCTGGGAAAAAAGGAGGAGGGAAAACAAAGGCAAAGGCAAAACAGATGGTTATGTATTATTATTATATAAATAGGGTTCCATTTCATTTTGTTATTTTATTTAGGAAATGCAATATTTCTCTCTCTCTCTTTCTCTTTCTCTCTCTCTCTCTCTCTCTCTCTCTCTCTCTCTCTCTCTCTCTCTCTCTCTCTCTCTCTCTCTCTCTCTCTCTCTCTCTCTCTCTCGTTCGCTCGCTCTCTGGGTCTTTTTTTGCTGGAACGCTCTTCCTGGGATAGTTTAATAGGTGGTGCTGTCTGACAGCTTGCCTTTGCAGCTGGTCTGCTGTTGGGGCAGGCTAGTGCTAACAACCACAGCACATAGAGGGGGCCGGGATACAGTACAACCAGCTGTTGTCACTGCTCAACGCCGCTTACAAATTATGAATATTGTATGAAAGGTTCCAGGGCATTCTAGAACATGTGCTTGTTGGAAAACGGCGATATCCCAGCACATGTGGCAGACAAAGTCCTCACTGACTCCTTTTTACTCCCGAAAATGTATTTAGACTCACGCAAATGTGTGAAGGGAATTGAGTTATCCACTTCAGACACAAAAGCTGATTTCTTTCTTTTTTAAAGTACACACTGTTAGTCCTTCTTTTCCAGATAAATGGCCTGAATTTAATTATCTGGCACTGCTACCACACATAATCTCTTCTTATTACGGTTTAAATTGGGTGGAAAAATGAAACAATTTTTTGGGCACTGAATTGATTACTTTTTTTTAGCGAGCATTGCAAATTTCCTTTCCGTCTCGCTCGGTAATCCTTGATGCTGTCCACTGCTGCATTGTGGTTTAGGAGGCAGAATTGATTGCATTTTCTTAAGTCAGCCAATGTTGATGGAAGTTTCCCTTCTTACTTGCTCAGTAATCCTGCCTGTTGCTGTTCTCTGCGTTGTGTGTTTAGGAGGCGAATCGTGCCAACGCTAGACTCCTGGAGCAGCTGAATGAGCTGGGGCAGGAGAAGGAGAGGCTACAGCAGGACCTGGAGGAGGCCAAGAAGGTAAGAGCACACACACACACACACACACACACACACACACACACACACACACACACACACACACACACATACACATACACACACACACACACACACACACACACACACACACACACACACACACACACACACACACACACACACACACACACACGCACTGTCTCTCTCTTTCTCTCTCGACAAGTACGACAAGAAGGAACACATGCCACACACACACACACACACACACACACACACACACACACACACACACACACACACACACACACACACACACACTCACACACACACACACACACACACACACACACACACAGCTAGGAGGAAAAGCAGAGATACACACACACACACACACACACACCGCAGTTAAATTATGTGACTTGATACGCCAGTTGAAGTATGTGACTTGGTGCTACAGTTGAATAGTATGGCTTGTGGTCACACTCATGCCCACATGAGCATCCAACAGGCGGAGGAGTTGGTACAGTACTAGACTTATGATTAAAAATAAACGATCGGTTGGTTTATTTTGGGTGTCTTTTTGGCTTCCTTTTCGCCGTGTGAATGCATACAGGTATAGTAAGGGTCTTTGCACCCCTTTGAACTCTCTCACATGTCTATGTCTACATTTGAGCTTCCCGTCAGTTCCTTTTTATATGCGGCAACAAACAGAAGCATAACTGACATGCCACACGTATGCCACACACGCGCAGACACACACACGTGGACACACGCGCAGACACACACGCAGACAGACATAGACACACACGTCCACGCCCACACAATTCCTCAGTTTGTACCCTAGAGCCTCATTTTACATAAAGCTTTAGTCCGTTAAACACATGGCCACACTGCACATGCACACATGCTCCTGTTGAGCTGCACAGCTGGCGGCTGGTGATGAGCTATCAGCGGATGTGGCCAATGGATTAGATGAACTCTTGACTCTAATTACCTTTCCACCAGCTCTCCTGGTCCGCCTGGAATTCACTCAAAATGAGGCACCTTGCCACTGGATTAAGCCACAATCTCACAGCCCCACATCACCCATGGCATGTCTACACACGCACGCACGCACGCACACGCACAAACACACAGCCTCACACCACCCGCAGCATGCCTCGCGCGCGCACACACACCAATCAACCCACTCACTTACTCACCCACCCTGCCAGCTCATTTCCACTCAAATCAGACCCAAATCACTCCAGCTAAACACATGCACTCTAATGAATATATCATTTAAATGCAGATGAAGCCTATGGTTGGAGAATCAGGCTCTGGAGAGACGAAGGGAGAGCGAGGATGCGAGAGGAAGGCAGATTGTCTACTTTCAGCTGTTTTTTTTAGGTGTTTAAAAAGGCAATACTTTCCAATACCCCATGTCTCATCATTCATCAACCTGGTTAGCCAGACTATAACATGAAATGTACAGTGTGGGCTAGCATCATTGGCAAAGCTGTGCAACCAATGGTTGGT
>NC_085866.1:8775890-8785890 GCF_034702125.1 Engraulis encrasicolus | reverse complement strand
TGTACTGATACTGTATTTCTCATCGGTGTTACCGCTACCTACAGGCTCATGTGCATATTAGCTTTTCACTGACTCATGGCAGCAATAGGTGATGTCGATACATGGTGCCTATCTGACTTCAGCCATTTGTTCAAATACAAGGGAATGGTCAACACGGTATTTAGTATTAATATCTATGGTGTGTGTGGACACTGGGCTGAGCCTGGCTGCTTGTGAAGGATGTGTAAGTGCACCATTTGGAAGGACTGCACCATCCGCTCTGCATATGTGCACCTCATGGGCAGGGACGGATTAACGCACAGGCTAGATATGGCTACAGCCTAGGGGCCCCCACCTGCCAGGGGGCCCCCTGATTGGCCACAGGTGACAAATAGCTGAATTGTGAGAAGATACAATATGGAAAAAATCATGTCATGTTCTGTACAGCTGGTAAACAAGTTATCATTAACTCCTGTTTCATAATTATGACGATGTCTATGTGAATCTGTCAAGAAATTTGCCTTCCGGGGGGCCCCACAGCAACCCGTAGCCTAGGGGCCCCAGACCACCTTAATCCGGCCCTGCGCGTGGGGCTGCGTTATCCGCTCTGCGCATGGACGATGTGTGCAGCATTCTCGCCCTGTAGCCTATTTGACAACGGACAAAAACTTTGGCCGGTCTGATTCGTTTTATTCAAGTATTTGCCATTTTATGTGTTTTTTTTAATACGCAAAATATTGTAAATGTATTTTGTGGGAAATACTCGTAACAATAATAATAATTGTATTTGTATAGCACTGTATCATACAAGGGATGCAACTCAAAGTGCTTAACAAAAGGGAAAAAAACATAATTGTTAGAGATGGATTTAAAGGGAGAGGAAGAGAGGTCAACGTAGGTTAGGACCAGGATTCTTAGAGGCATAAGGTCCATAGTGGCTGGGTCTAGCACAAGTCATAGATAAGTCATCATAACACCGGTCTGTAAGATTCTTTCTTTGTGAAAGAAAGGGCAACAATCTACACGAATCGAGTCGCACATGCGCAGAGCGGATAATGAGCTCCCGAATGTTGTACTTACAGGATGTTTAGATGCGGGAAGAGAGTCAGAGAGAGAGAGAGATGTGGGGTAAGGTTGGGGAATGGCCCAGGCAAGGATGCCAGAACAAGTTTTAAAGTGGTGGTGCAATTTTTTCCTGATTCTTTATTTCATAGCCTCTTACTGCAGCAGGGGTCGCCGGCGACCCGATTCACTTGCTGAAAATGCTTAACTACACCATAACAACATTACCATGACATTACAGAGAGCCATAGTGCTGCGCTAATGCTGCTGCACTCCACTCATTTGTCTGCAGTTAGAGTTGAGAAAGCCTCATTCAAGGCGCCCAAAAGTGGGGATGCGAATGCACCACTTCACCCCGCTTTCTGGCACCTATGTCGACCAGGCCTGACTCGAACCTGAGTCCCTATGGGCAGACTGCCCATTAATGGTTTGTGTGTTGCTCATAGTGCACCATAATGTGGCGGAGTAGAGCAACTTTAAGGTGGTGCGAGAAGAGGTGGTGGTGTAGAAAGAGGAAACTATCAATCTAACGAGCTTTAAATATCTCCCACATATACACCCTCCAACCACAATGTGGATCAACCCACTGCTAAAGAAAATAAATACATTCGAAAGGCACATGCTACAGTTGTTCTCACTTGTTGCATTTCAAAATGATTATGCTACGATGTATGCATGACCTGCGCAGTAAAAAAAAAAAAAGATCTGGTAATGGTTGTTTATTATGTATCTCGAGTGCATTTTCCAGGTAATTGAAACCTTCACAGTGAGCAGACTGCTGGAGAAACCGTGTCTATGCAACAAACCACAAGTTTCTAAATGGGACCCAGAGCAGAAGCTGTGATCCCACCACTAACGTCAGCTCTGGGGGCCGGCAAAGGGACTCCCCCAGCACACTCTTTTATACATACAGCTCCTTCAAGTAACACAGAGGGCTTTAAAAAAAAAAAAAAAAACTTCAGTCACCCCACAGTTCGAAGCAGAATAGTGTGTCATGTCAACTACAGAAAGGCGGCCCGATATTCCGTAATTTTATGTTATTTGCTGTCGTGTTACTATATTCAGTGGAGGACAAAGTGAACTCAGAAGTGTGTTTTACTGTGTTATAAGTCAATGTACACCTGAGATGATTTGAGAACATACTGCACCATGGTCAGGGTCAGTACATTCACGGTAGGATTGTCTTGCGGGACATACCATTGTCGTGAAGAAAGTATAGCCCTCTCCTTCCCTTAACTCCATATTGTGTAAATTGACAGATAGCACAGCCAACTGGATTTTACTTTTTAAAGAATCTGCCAAAAGGGAAAGAGGACAAAAAAACAGAGAAGAGCCACAGAGCGATATAACAGTGCCACAGTTTCTCTGACTTACAGACAGGCAGTTAGAAGAGTTGGCTCAGATAGTCAGTCAGACCCTCACCCAGCATGACTTTCTCTCGCAGCGACAAGTCAGCTGATGAGGGCAGTGATACACCTGACTGTGTCAGCACAACAGGTAGGGACAGCTGTATTTTTTTCCTAGTACAAGGACGCCACAGGTGGCCTCTGATTGGTCGAACTTCCAGAGCCACTGCAACACGTGCCACAGGAGAGTCTTGAAGCCGACAACACGCCGACACTCGCAACACTTTTGATATGTGCTTAAACCTAAACCTTCCCTAAACTTAACCTGTCACGAAAGCAATGTTTATGATTCTTTACTTTTGCCAAGAAGGGCGAAATAAGCAAGGTATTGGCAAATTTGTTGCGAAATTGTGCCCAGACCTAAAACCATGCCTAAACCCTAACCTGTCACAGGAAGTTGTGAAGGTTGACCAACGAGAAGCCGTGTTTGGCCATCTGTGGCGTCCTTGTACTAGGGTGAAAAAATTAGCGGTAGGGACAGCAGCCGCTTGGCAGGAGTGACAATCCAACGAGTTCCTTCCTGGGAAACAGGGACTTCCCACCTGGAGGAAGCTGTGTCGCGGACACTTAATCCCGACCCCTGAAGTCTGGGCTAAGTGGCTTCTTCCCTGGCAGGAGCCGGGGGAGGGCTGGTAAGTAACAAAGGGGTAGTCTGATGTTAGTTGTGTCGGCGTGGGCAGGAGTCGGAGGAGCTGTGGTGGGGAACCTTAACGCCAGTGGAAGAGCC
Source organism: Engraulis encrasicolus (assembly GCF_034702125.1). Lineage (NCBI taxonomy): Eukaryota > Metazoa > Chordata > Actinopteri > Clupeiformes > Engraulidae > Engraulis > Engraulis encrasicolus. Next base: position 8,782,716 of record NC_085866.1, on the reverse strand, counting down.
AATTAGCCAGGGACAGATACGCGCCGGCCCCGTAGGGGAACCGGTCAGCTGCGGGTCTTGCTCCGAGGTTCGCTCCTAATGCCACCACCAGGACCCAGAGTTTCTCGGCACGCCATCAAGGCTGCGGGACGATGCTGGCATTAAAGGTGTTGCACTGTGTGAGGATCTCTCCGACCCTCTTGCTTTTTACTTGCTTCTTTAGAGGATGGAACGGTGTTATATTAGTCTTCAGAAACCGACAGGAAATAATAATGTTGACTCTCTACACTCTGGATAGGGTGATAGGGTGGTTATGTATTGTGATGCACAGCATAAATGATCTGTTAACTTGCATTTCTTCTGCTTGCTGGGATGGAACTGAAGGAGAAAGAAACTACTGTATAAAGTGCTAGCAAAGGTTCAGGTTCAGTGAACCTCACAGTGTTTTTAGCGGAACATTTTAGCATGTAATCCAATGGCGGTATTAAAATTATATGTCGATCCCCTTTGAATTGTGCCACAGGCTTCACATATGCTGTTTCTGATATTTTTGTATAATTTGTCAAACCAAACACAAAATGATTTAGAAGGGTGTGTCAAAAGCAAGGTCTCATCAACTTTATCTTGACACTTTAGTCTGTAGTGTAGTTTTTTATTTTTTTGACTTAATTTATGGTAGGACAGTGAAGGTGGTGACAGGAAGCGAGTGGGGAGAGAGAGACGGGGAAGGGCCGGCTAAGGACCCGGGCCGGGAATCGAAGACCACAAGACCACAAGCCGTACGGGTAGGGAATAACACCTCAAGCACCCTGACCCTGAGCACGGGGGCTCCGCAAGGTTGTGTTCTCAGCCCCCTGCTGTTCACGCTGCTGACACATGACTGCACAACGACCCACAGCACTAACCATCTAGTGAAGTTTGCGGATGATACAACACTGGTGGGCCTCATCACTAAGGGCGATGAGACCCACTACAGAGAAGAAGTAGACCTGCTGGCCAGATGGTGCAAAGACAACAACCTCCTGCTGAATGTCAACAAGACCAAGGAGATTGTTGTCAACTTTCAGAGGGTCCAAAAACAACTGCCACCACTGACCATCGACGGTGATGCTGTGGAGAGAGTGAGCAGCACCAAGTTCCTTGGAGTGCACATCAGCGACGACCTCTCTTGGACCACCAACACTACATCACTGGCGAAGAAGGCCCATCAGCGTCTCTACTTCTTGCGCAAACTAAAGAAGGCAAGTGCTACACCCTCCATCATGACAACATTCTACAGATGAACCATAGAGAGCGTCGTGTCCAGCTGCATCACAGTGTGGGGAGGAAGCTGCACGGAGAAAAACAGGAAGACACTCCAGCGTGTTGTGAACACAGCGAAGAAGATCATTGGAGTATCACTCCCCTCCCTGCAGGACATTTACACCGCACGCCTCACCCGAAAAGCACTGATGATCATCAAAGACACAAGCCACCCTGCACACAAACTGTTCAGCCTCCTGCCCTCTGGAAAGAGGTACAGGCGCCTCCGTTCCCGTACCACCAGACTTGCAAGCAGCACGATGCATCAAGCAATCAAGATACTGAACACTCAACCCACTCTCCCTTCACTGTCAGCCTCTAGCCAGCCAGGCCACTGACAACGCTCCCCCCCCCCCTCATCCCCACCACCATATCTGTGACTGAACATTCCACCTGCACTACTACATCTGTGACTGAACTTTCAACCTGCACTAACTCAAAACATACACACACACACACACACACACACACACACACACACACACACACACACACACACACACACACACACACACACACACACACACACACACACACAAGCACACTGCACTTTCTGCACTAAACCCAAACATACACACACTGACACACAACTCATACTCACACACATACACACACACACACACACACACAGGTACACACACACAGACGCACACCGCACTTTCTACCTGCACGAAACACACACACACACACACACACACACACACACACACACACACACACACACACACACACACACACACACACACACACACACACACACGCACACAAAACACATACAAACACACACACACACACACACATACTGCTGCTGGTGTATTTTTTAAAAAAAAACCTTTTTTAATTATTTATTTTCTTCAAATGCTACTATTACTATGTCAGAACGCTATAAAGGACTTTTAGAAAAAGCACAACAAAATACCTCCTCTTAATGTATGTTCTCTACAAGTCTTCTGTTGTCCAGTCTTGCACTTTAAATGTCTGTATGAGCAATGTCTACGTCCATACTGTCTATGTCCATGTATGAGTACTGTCTATGTCTATACTGTCTATGTCCTTACCTAGATTAGTCTATGTCTGCATGGGAGAGCAAGAAACGCAATTTCAAATTCTTTGTATGACCAGTGCATGTAAAGAAATTGACAATAAACTTGACTTGACTTGACTTGACTTGAACCCCGGTCAGCCGCATGGTAGACAAGTGCCCTACCGGTTGGCCACGGCAGGGCCTGTGAGAGTGTAGTTTATTGTGTCCAGACTTTACACACCAACATCTCAGGTGAGGAGTCCTGTGTATGGACTGTTGCCCATATGCCACTACAGAAAAGGAGCTTTAGGTTGATGTAACACACATACACAAAGGCAAGTTGTGAGGCAGCCAAACAAAAAAGGAGAAAGATATGCAGACAAAACAAGAGCACGAGGGTAAAGGTGAGGAGAAGGAGAGGATGTTGGTCTTCTGAGCTGAAGACCTCCTTGTTCTAAGCCAGTCGTATTTACTCTTCGGCGATGGCATGGTTGTCATGTGCGCTCAGAGTGCCTGCTCTGCCGTCTCCGGCCCTTTCCGTGTGTAGAAACAGACCTTACGCTTTTTAGCCCTTAAGAATTTTCTGTCAAAATAAAAATTTATTTTGACTGTCCTGCCTTTGCTGGACAAAAAAAAGCAGGATGCCTCAAAGCCCTTAAGCACTTTCCCCGTCTCGCGTGTTACCCAGGTCTCTCTCGCCGGTGACATACCTCCATGCGAGCGGGGGCCAACCAAAACAGCAGGAGATCCTCTCGAGCTCTGTCTGCGCTCCCCTCGACCCCCTCAGCACCTCCTCTCTCTGCCCCCCCCCACCTCACCTCACCCACTTCCAGACCCTTCGGCCGCCTCGCCGCTTCCATATTCCGAATTGCCAATCCCAATCTAATTTATGGAATATTTTCAGGGAAACCGTATACGTCGCTGTGGTGATAACATCTCCAGGCCCCCGTGACAGACAGGATCTCGGCACTGTGCAGTTAATAGTATAAGCCCACCCCCCACCCCCCATCCCCCTACCTCGCCAACCCCCTACCTCGCAACCCCCCGCCCCTCTATACCTCGACACCCCTCCGCCCCGCGCCTACCTGCCCCCCCCCGCCCCCCCTCTTCATGTCCCCTCCACCTCTCATAAAGCCCTCATCTGCCCCCTCCTCCTCCTCCTGCTACCCCTCACCTGCCCCCCCCCCCTTCCTCCACCTTCCACTACCCCTCAACTGCCCCCCTCCCTCCTCCGCCTCCGAATTCCACTACCTCTCATCTCCTACGCTCACCATCTCCCCAAAATGAAAACTAAAGTTGGCACACGTTAGACCGAGAAAGAGAAGATGGATAGATAGATATATAGATGGATGGATGGATGGGCGGGACCTAGATGAGAAGAATTGACACATGGAGACAAAGATGGGTTTAGAGCTGAAAGAGTCAGATAAAGTCAGAATGATGGGGAAATAAAGAACGACAGATAGAGAAAGAGGGACAGAAATACGGAGATGGGCAAAAGAGGCAGAGAGAGAGAGAGAGAGAGAGAGATAGAGAGAGAGAGAGAGAGAGAGAGAGAGAGAGAGAGAGAGAGAGAGAGAGAGAGAGAATGTGGGAGGTAAGGAGAGGGAGATGCATGGATGGGTTAACAGAGAGGAAAGAAAGGAGCAAGGCAGAGAGATAGATATATGGGCAAAAAGAAGGAGAGAGGAAATGAGCAAGGGAAGGATGGAGAGATGGATGGATGGATGCGTGAAGAGTGTGAGGGAGTAACAAAGTGGTGGAGAGATGGAGAGAGAGAGAGAGAGAGATGGGCGGAGAGAGAGAAAGACAGAGGGAGAGAGAGAGAGATAGAGAGAGAGAGGTAGGGAGGGCTAGCGAGCCCTGCTGGATAATTGGGAGCATGTGGGCTGGACCCAGCAGAGGATTAAGACGTGCAGCGGAACCGGCCAGGCCGGGGATCACTTTCAATTAGATGCGCCCAGGGCAAGCCAGGGGGAGCTGCTGAAAGATTGCAGAGAGAGAGAGAGAGAGAGAGAGAGAGAGAGAGAGAGAGAGACAGTACAGAGAGAGAGAGAGAGAGACAGTAGAGAGAGAGAGAGAGAGAGAGAGAGAGAGAGAGAGAGAGAGAGAGAGAGAGAGTAGAGAGAGAGAGAGAGAGAGAGAGAGAGAGAGAATGGACTGAAAAGAAAAAAGAAAAGAGAGAGGCAACAAAGAAGAAGAAACACTAAGGCGAATGGGTAATTGATTAGAAGGGAAATATAACAAGACGGAGGGGAGACTGAAACATGAAGAGGATGAAGGGAGAGAGGAAAGGGAAAGGAAGAGAAGGGGAGGGAAGAGAAGGGAGAGAGGAAAGGGAAGGGAAGGGAAGAGAAGGGAGAGAGGAAAGGGAAGGGAAGGGAAGAGAAGAGAAGAGAAGAGAAGGGAGAATGGCAACAACAAAGGGGGGAAGACAGTGGAAAAGAGAGGGAAAGAACAACAGAAGAACTGAAGAGGAGGGAAGTAAACTAACAGTGCTGATGTGATAGGAGTGGTGATGGAGAAGAAAGTTGCAGCAGCAAGAGAAATGGGGGAGAGGGAGCAATGATGAACTGATGAAAGGCTTACGAGAGAGGGAGAGAGGCCATGAGGATGTGTGTGTGTGTGTGTGTGTGTGTGTGTGTGTGTGTGTGTGTGTGTGTGTGTGTGTGTGTGTGTGTGTGTGTGTGTGTGTGTGTGTGGTGTTGTGTTGTGTTGTGTGTGTGTGTGTGTGTGTGTGTGTGTGTGTGTGTGTGTGTGTGTGTGTGTGTGTGTGAGAGAGAGAGACCGAGAGGGAGAGATAGAGTAGAGAGAGAGCAAGAGAGAGACAGTAGAGAGAGACGAAAGAGAGAGACAGTAGAGAGAGAGAGACCAAGAGGGAGAGATAGAGAGAGAGAGAGAGACGAAAGAGAGAGATGTGGAGAGAGACAGTAGAGAGAGAGAGAGAGAGAAAGAGAGAGATGTGGAGAGGGATATAAGGTAAAGGTCCCCCCCCTCTCTTCTCTGTGAGAGGGGGTTCTGTAAAGGTCAAGGCCAAGTAGTGCTAATGAATGACAACAGGCAGGCAGGGCGGGAGAACACGGGGGAGCCCAGGAGATGCCTTAGGGCAGTGGTTCTTAACCATTTCTTCTTAATGCACCCCCTTACCTGTGCCCAAGACAAGCCCCGCACCCCCAACCCAAACGTCTACACGTTTATACACACTAAAAAGTGATTTATGTGATTAATTGAAATTATTCTTTCCATTGCCATTTATCTTAATTTCTTTAAATGGAGACCAAAATGTGTTTTAATCTGGTTTTGATTTGGCTTAATTATTATGTTCCCAATCAGTATTTTGGTCGCAACCTCAACACAAACAAAATTCTGTGCACCCCCTGGAATCTCTGGCGCACCCCCAGGGCGTGCCTGCACCCCAGGTTAGGAACCACTGCCTTAAGGAACACACGGGGCAGGGGTACAACTCCAGAAAGTCAAAGAATGCGCGCACATCAGTGGCACAGGTGCTGGACCAAACGTAAGATAACTGAAAAGAAAATAAAGGTCCGCAACACAGTTAAATGCTCCCAAATATTTAATGGCACTTAGGGGTACAACTCCACCAGCTCCTTCCTCCCTCACTCCTTCACTCTCTCACTCCTTCACTCTCTCACTCCCTCACTCTGTCACTCCCTCACTCTGTCACTCCCTCACTCTGTCACTCCCTCTCTCTCTCACTCCCTCACTCTGTCACTCCCTTGCTCTCTCACTCCTTCACTCTCTCACTCCTTCACTCTCTCACTCCCTCACTCTGTCACTCCCTCACTCTCTCATTCCCTCACTCTGTCACTCCCTTGCTCTCTCACTCCCTCACTCTCTCACTCCCTCACTCTGTCTCTCCCTCACTCCCTCACTCCCTCACTCTGTCACTCCCTCACTCCCTCGCTCCAGCCAGAAATTTTAATATGGCTGGTGTCTGGTGGAGGTCATTTCTTTTGACTTCTCTATTTTTACATTTTGCAATTCAAGTTTTTATTGATCAAACTTTAAACACACACACAAAAGGTCCACACAGTACATTACATTGTCCTGTTGTACAACCTAGCTCATCTATAATACGCTACTTTGACATCTCCATCAGAAAATATGATCCAGAAAATAACAGTCGTGACTTCTCTATTTTTACATTTTGCACGGAATATGAAGGGGAAGTCCAAATCAAATAAAAAAATAGTACTAATAAAGGAAACGGGTAAGAACTCAATACCAAAGCTTTTGGTTCTGATAACCCCGCTGCCCATCTTGAAAGCCATGTGCCTTCAAAAGTCAATCACGTCTTGTACCTTGTCTGAAAGATTAGCGCACAAGATGTGGCTAAAATCAATATGCCTGATCAAATGTTATCATGCAAACAAAAAAATGTGTGACCGACACATGGATGGACGGACGGACGAATGCACACATGGATGTACGTACGGACGGACAACTGGACAATAGTATGCCTACAGGCCTTCCTTAGGCAGAGACAGAATAGGCGAGAAT
>NC_085866.1:8765890-8768390 GCF_034702125.1 Engraulis encrasicolus | reverse complement strand
GGAGAGTCCCTGGATCGGCTCCAGACGCCCTGGGGCACAGAAAGAGAATATGGGGACTGTAACCGGGATTATGAGGGTCTTTTTTTTCTTCTTTCTTTCTGTTTTTTTTTCCTTCTTTCCCTTCCTCCTCCTCCTCGTTTCTCCTCTTCCTTTTCTGTGTTTTACTGAATTTTCTGTCTGTCACTGAACCTCGTCAAAATGTAGCAGTTATACGGCACTAGTTGTCCACCAAATTGTGTGTGTGTGTGTGTGTGTGTGTGTGTGTGTGTGTGTGTGTGTGTGTGTGTGTGTGTGTGTGTGTGTGTGTGTGTGTGTGTGTGTGTGTGTGTGTGTGTGTGTGTGTGTGTGTTCATGATAAGGAGTTACAATTTTACCACATATTTACGTTTTGAGAACATTTGCATCATGAGTGTAATCTGCTGTGTGTGTGTGTGTGTGTGTGTGTGTGTGTGTGTGTGTGTGTGTGTGCGTGCGTGCGTGCGTGCGTGCGTTCCGTGTGTGTCTGTGTGTAGCCTACGTGAGTGTGTCTGTCTGCCTGTGTGTCTTAACAGTGGTCCCTTGTTGGTGGTTGGGCCCATAGTATCCACCCCATTCAGTTTTTAAACAAATCAGGATAATTATGAGGAGCAGGTTTTAAGTTAAAATTCCCCCTCGCTAAAATAAACCGCTCATGTCTGCCCAGGGAACATGACATGGATTGGCTGTGTCACTGGTTTTGGGTTACAGTTTTCTCTGGTAGGGGGTGGGGTGTGTGTGTGTGTGTGTGGGGGGGGGTAGACAAGTAGGGAGGTGTCTGCTGGACTTCCTGAGTTTCTGGTTGTGCCAACTCAGGCCCAAGAGTCGTCCGTCCACCATAAAGTTTCTTTCTTTTTTCGGTGAAGGTGGGGGCTGCCTGCGTCGGAGGAGGTGAGGGCATTGTGGAGGCAAGTTGGAGGGGAGACGGATCTTGTCCGTGACCCCCCCTACCCACCGACACCCTCCATAGTTTGCCCCATCAGTCAGTCTTGCTGGAGGGCCTGGGTGGGTGTGGGGGTTTACGTTGGATGGGGGCTTTTGTTAAAGGGACACTGTGCAGTACATGGTCAAAAAAGATACTGCAAATATGCTGTTCATTGAAACTGGGCTGCCTATTGCCAAATTTGATCAGTACATGAAAGTTTACTTAGTAATAAACAAATAATTTCTAATATGGTCCAATTACAGTCATTTTTGCAGCTAAAAATGGCTACTTTTGGAAATTCAAAATGGCAGACCATGGAGAAGATCCCCCTTTTCATGTATGAAAAGTGCAATTTTTCCAGTCATAATGAATACTTAGAATTTGATGGTGGTGGTAAGTATTCATGAAAAAGGTAACATGGGCAGCATGAATTCTGGAAATAAACAACTAAAAATCTCACACAGTGTCCCTTTAAGGACGTCATGGCCTTCCCAAGGCTAATGGGCTTATACACCCCTATCACCAATCAGTGTTGGGCAAGCTACTCAAAAACTGTAATGCATTACTATTTACACGTTAGTGTCTTTTTGAAGTAATCCCTTACATTACAATATCACTATACTGTATTTAAAAATGTAAGGCATTACACTACTTTTGCATTACTTTAGTTACTTTCACCAAAATAACTAAATATGGATGTGGCAATTTACATTGTAAATCAAGCTCATGGGTCATGACTCTTGACTCTCAAGCAGCATGTATACTAAAAAAGTAGCTGGTTAAGGAAAAGCTTCTTTCTGACCCACCACACTGCCCATCATTAAAGGGGCTCTATGTAAGATAAAAAGTTGAATTAATCACTGTCCCAAGTCAGCCGATGCTTATTTGAGTCATTTGCAAGTGAACGAAGACTCTCGCGACCACTTTCACGGTCCACTGTCAGAAAACCCCAAATTAAACTCTTGTGAGAGCGGTCCGTTACGAGTGTCGTGAGAAACACTTCTCATATGAAAAATCACTTTACATACCGCATTCAGGTTTGTATCAACTGCTCGCATTCCATGATGCAACATTCTCACAGCGAATTTATTTAAACAACATTTTTTTCAGTACTATAGATTTTGAGACAGGCATGCCACCGGCACCGCGCAAACTACGCAATCCTACATTGTGCCCCTTTAAAATCCAGGTTACAAAAACAAGTATTGTAACCTAAGTCACTAGCATTATTACTAGAGATGCACCGGATCCAAGATCCGGTTCCGGATCCGGCAGGATAATAGGGTTTTTCACAGGATCCGGATCCGGTTCCAGGATCCGGTATCCGAGGCTTTTCAGACAAAATAGTTAGAGCCAACATGATAAAAAGGACCCACGTGTGTGAGTAGGCTATGTGTTTCAACCCTTTCGTAGGATCCGGTATCCGGTTCCGGATCCGGCAGGATCTTAAGCAGTGGATACGGTATCCGGCAGGATCCTAAAAATCAGGATCCGGTGCATCTCTAATTGTTCCTATTAAATATTGCAGCTTTCCCCCCGGAAATGCCTTACATTACTGTG
>NC_085866.1:8757827-8760327 GCF_034702125.1 Engraulis encrasicolus | reverse complement strand
ACAGTGACAAACATGTTGATTAGAGGAGGGCGGGTGATGGATGGCGTCTCGCGGAGGACAAACAGAGTTTTTTTATCGGCCGGTAATGGGAGTGACACTGGCCAGGCGCGACGGCCTGCACACCCAGCCACATAGCACCCCACACCCCGCCCCGCCCCGCCAACACCACCACTATCCAGTCCTGCCCCGCGCTCCGCTCCCACCTCTGGGGGGTCGCACTTAAGAGGTCAGGAGTTAACGGCCAAATCGTCTCTGTTCCACACACACACACACACACACACACACACACACACACACACACACACACACACACACACACACACACACACACACACACACACACACACACACACACACTGCACCACTCGTCCTAATCAAATGGCCTCTGCTCTTGCTCATATTTGTAGATGCTCAATCATCATTGTTCAGGAAGAGAGTCCGGGGTGCTTGTTCTCCACAAAAATGACCCCCCCCTCATACCCACCCTTCTCTTTGGTGTGTGTGTCTCTGTGTGTGTGTGCGTTTGTGTATGAGTGTGTGTGTGTGTGTGTGTGTGTGTGTGTGTGTGTGTGTGTGTGTGTGTGTGTGTGTGTGTGTGTGTGTGTGTGTGTGTGTGTGTGTGTGTGTGTGTGTGTGTGTGTGTGTGTCTATGTGTGTGTGTGTGTGTGTGTGTGTGTGTGTGTGTGTGTGTGTGTGTGTGTGTGTGTGTGTGTGTGTGTGTGTGTGTGTCTGTGTGTGTTTCAGCATGTGATGGACTCTCACCTCCCACATTATTATGGGCTGCTGCTAGTATTACCTCTACGATACACACACACACACACACACACACACACACACACACACACACACACACACACACACACACACACACACACACACACACACACACACACACACACACACACACACACACACACTTGAGGACGTGGGAAAAGACTCTGCTGTTGTAACCCAGTAGTGGAGTGTAGCGCGCTCTGCTCTCAGGAGTCTAGCAGTCACCCCCATTCATCTGCTTTTTATCCACCTCGCGCTCGCTCGCCACTGCAGTGTTTCACGGCTTATGCTAGCAGCCAAAGCCACCTTGCAACTCGCCACTGCACTGTTTCACAGCTTATGCTAGCAGCCAAAGCCACCTTGCAACTCGCCACTGCACTGTTTCACAGCTTACAGTACGCTAGCAGCTAAACCCACCTTCCTCCCTCCACTGCTCTGTTCACGGCTTACACTCGCAGCTACAGTAAAACCACATCGCGTTCGCCACTGCACTGTTTCCTGGTGTATGCTAGCAGCTAAAGCCACCTTGCAACTCGACACTGCACTGTTTCACAGCTTATGCTAGCAGCTAAACCCGCCTTCCTCGCTCCACTGCTCTGTTCACGGCTTACACTCGCAGCTACGTATACCCTCCCCACACTCTCCGATACGCTGTTACATTATATTACATTTAGCTGACGCTTTTTATCCAGCGCGACTTACATTTACTTTTTTTCAGGGTATTGGTTACAGTCCCTGGAGCAATGTGGGATTTGGTACCTTGCTCAAGGGCACCTCAGCCACGGATGGAGGTGTAGGGAGAGGTCAGGTTGGATTCGAACCTACAATCCCCCAGATTAAAAGAGCAACACCCTAACCACTAGGCCACGGCTGCCCTTTCCTTTGCCCTTGCCGCTGTAGCAGCTAAAACCACCTCACATTCGCCACTGCACTGTTTCATGGTTTATGCTAGCAGCCAAAGCCACCTTGCAACTCGCCACTGCACTGTTTCACAGCTTACAGTACGCTAGCAGCTAAACCCACCTTCCTCCCTCCGATACGCTGTTCATGCACTACAGCAGCAGCTACAGTACAGTAAAACCACATCACATTCGCCACTGCACTGTTTCCTGGTTTATGCTAGCAGCTAAAGACACCTTGCAACTCGCCACTACACTGTTTCACAGCTTACGCTAACAGCTAAACCCACCTTCCTTCCTCCACTGCTCTGTTCACGGCTTACATTAGCAGCTAAACCCACACTCTCCGATACGCTGTTCACGGCTTACAGTGGCAGCTAAAACTACATCACATTTGCCACTGCACTGTTTCCTGGTTTATGCTAGTAGCCAAAGCCATCTTGCAACTCGCCACTGCACTGTTTCACAGCTTACGCTAACAGCTAATCCCACCTTCCTCCCTCCACTGCTCTGTTCACGGCTTACACTAGCGGCTACGTATACCCTCCCCACACTCTCCCATACGCTGTTCACGTCTTACAGTAGCAGCTACAGTACAGTAAAACCACATCACATTCGCCACTGCACTGTTTCATGGTTTATGCTAGCAGCTAATCCCACTTTGCAACTCGACACTGCACTGTTTCACAGCTTATGCTAGCAGCTAAACCCACCTTCCTCCCTCCACTGCTCTGTTCACGGCTTACACTCGCAGCTAAACCCACAATCTCCGATACGCTGTTCACGGCTTACACTAGCAGCTAAAACCACATCACATTCGCCACTGC
>NC_085866.1:8725327-8737827 GCF_034702125.1 Engraulis encrasicolus | reverse complement strand
CAGGGAAAATTAAGGAGCCGTTTGCTTTGGAAGTTACTGTTTTTTATCACGACGACGCGCAGGAGAGGACTAAACAGAAGGCACCGGCGTAATTACATGCCCCCCTCCTCCACTCTCCCCAAAACAGAGACAGCGGAGGGAGGAAGGAGCCGAGAAGGAGTGAAAAATGGAAGAGATGAAGAAAATTGGGGATGGGTGGGTGGAGAGGGAGAAAGAGGCTGGCTTTTCTTTTACGGATAAACTGAATTGCTATGCACAGAGACGGAAGTGTGTCCCATTACAAGCTAGGGTAGTGTGTGTGTGTATGTGTGTGTCAATTCATTCTATTCCAGTGATCATTGTGAAGTGTGTGTGTGTGCGGGCGTGTGTGCGTGTGCGCGTGTGTACATGTATTGCCAAAATCCATCTGAGACTGCATGGAATCTCAGCATGGCTCATTTCTGATGTCAGGCCCGCCAGACACATCCAAGCAGGAAATGACCTCAGAGCAACTTCCTCTTTTAAGTATGACCACATTGGCACAGTGCCACATGACTGTTCAAAAGAAAAGATATATCCGCACTGGCCTTTTTAATCAACTTTCACCCTCATGACTCCCTGGTCTCCTAAGCCTTGGGCACACTCACCACCACGTTAATCATTTCACACATGGGTCATCCAGAACTGTGGTCCAAATGTCATGAATGTAAGTGCGCTCCTGCTGTGATAGCACCAGGGCTTGACACTGACACCTGCCAACCGGCCAAATGCTGGTAAAAATTGGCTGTGGCTAGTAACAATTTCAGTGTCACTAGCCAATTGGCTCATCTATTTTGCCCCTTCCTTGTATCAATTGTTTCTATTTAATTTAAAGAAAATGCTCAGTTACTCTGTTGGTATTTGTTTGATTTATTTCCATCTAGAAAGCTATGCACTCATCCTCTTGCATTAGCAACCCATCTTCTGAAGTTAGATGTACAGTATCATCATGATAAAAAAAAACTAATATCAAAATTGTGGCTAGTAGAATAGGTGAATGGCTAGTGAATTGGTAAAAACACTAGCCACAGTGGCCGGTGAGTGAAAAAGTTAATGTCAAGCCCTGTGATAGTAGGCTGTACTGTGTTTCCCACAGACCAAGCGGCAATGTGCAGCGCTGAGGTTGTGTAAGCGTCCCGTGCACGTGTTGCATCTGTACCCTCATAGACATACACGTAGGGCTGCACAATTATGGAAAAAAATACATTATCGCAATTATTTGGGTCAAAATCATAATCACGAGTATTAGTCACGATTATTGTTTTTTGCTGAATAAAAAAAAAAATTAGAACAAAATGATATATAACCAAGAATGAATTATATACAGGATGAGCAAAATAAAATGTTAAATAATGATGTAAAAGGCAATAGCATGAAACTTAGCTGAACAGATTTCTGGCCAGCCTGTCAGTATGTTCTGGCTTCAAGGATGCTCTCGAAGGTAGGTCACTATTGCCACGATTAAATCCCGATTGAAATCCCGGTTTCGATATCACGATTATATCATGATTTTCGATTAATTGTGCAGTCCGACTGTCAATATCTCTCTCTCTTTCTCTCTCTTTCTCTTCTCTGCCTCTGTCTCTCTCTCCCTCAACCCCATATTCCCAGACTGTCTCACATCACCTCCCAGTGATTCACTGCAGATCCCGTGTTGCCAGATGTGTCTGACCAAATCCCGCCCAAAAGCTTCTCAAAAACCGCCAAATTGCGCTAAATTCCGCCCAAATTCAATAAATTATATTGACTTCTATGTGCCCATAATGGCTGAAAAAAAATGCCAAATGGCCAATTTTTCCAATTTTTAACCGCAGACGTTCATCCAAAGTAGCCCAATTGGGCGGGCACCCGCCCAATCTGGATTCACTGCAGATCCCAGTCACCATGTCAGTAATGTCTGGCCTCACCTCCGCCTGACTACGTGTCCCGCTGCTGTGGTTGCCTTTTCCCTAAGACAGTACAGGGTAATGGTCCTCATCATGGCTGTCCGTGTCTTTTCAAGTGCATAATGCTGTGTCCACTGAGGTCACTACATTTTGTGGTCAGCAGAAGATGAAAAGATGGCAGTGATTAACGCTTGTGAGGTGTTCGGGTCATTTTGACCCGTTTTCAGTTTTCAGTAGAAAGTAGAAAAATAGTATCAGTTATTATTCCATCACACTGAGATTCACTATCTTTGTCTCATTTTCAGTAAGGAACATGAATCTGGGGACAAAATAGATACAGAGAAATTCACAAGCATAATGAAGGGAGTATGAGGGTGAACAAGAGCTGACCTGAGGACTCGAACTCCATCTACGTAACAAAAAGACGAGCACATTAGAAGGGTTAAGTATGTATGCAGATGTTTGCAGATGGATGGCACATTGGTTCTAATGTTCGATGCTCCTTGGCTGGAAATCCCTTCAATTTAGCCACCCAAAGCCCTGCTCCTTTGTCAAAGTCAACGTCAACGTCAACGTCAACGTCAACTTTCTTTATTTGCGATTTGTGCATGAACTAGTAGTCCACTCCAGGCACATACTGAAGGAACTCTTGCACGAGCCCTCAAACTCAATACTGTACTGCTCTATTGTGTTCAATTGTAGCCTGCTGAGGTTAAAAGTTTTATTCTTATATGATTCTTATGTAGATTCTTCTATGTACATGTATATGCAGGAATATAGATGTATAGGTATGTGTCTATATATATATATATATATATTTCCAGTCTGTAAGTATTGTGATCTGTGCTTGAGTGAGGCTGGGGCCTGTCTCTGAGATGGGGTCGGGCTAATTTACATCTGTAAAGGGCCATTTGGCTTTCCTGGTGAACCAGAAGCTATGTGTTGACGCCCAGGGCGGGGGCTGGACTTACAGGCTACTGGTTCACCAGGAAACCATTTGGCTGGGTAGGCTACTTAACCCAGGGGAGAGATGACCAGAATGGGCTTCTTGACCAGAGATGACACGGAGAATGGTGTCCCTTGCTGAGATGACTCCTGCTCCATTTCGGAGCAGTAATAAAATCTGCAGAAAACTCATCGGATCAAAAGTGCCTGTCTGACATTTATAAAAAAAAAACACACTGCTGTAAAACATTACGCTAACTTAAACGGCACTGTGCTGTATCAACGTCAGCAGGTCAGGTTCAGCCAGAGAGGCTGGCAGCTGGCAACTTCTTCCGGGTGGTACTGTCCACGAGGTGGCGATGTTCAAGCAGTGGAGAGCCGTCAGAATGAATGGGGTCCTATGAAGCTCCACAATAGACGCAACTGATGTGTCGGATATGGAAGGTCACCGGTTTTCATTTTGTTTTTCCTAAAGGTAGGGTAAATTACCCTTCCAAACGGCACTTGGTTTGGTTTTAAACTCACTACATTTTTTGAAAAGCACGCATTTTGTGCCTGAATAATGTGAAACTGAATTACCCAGAATGCTGCACGCGAGCACTCTACCCGCGGTGATTCTGGAAAACAAACATGGCAGCGACCCGCTTTACTACCTTAGAATGTGTTAATCTGACGCTGGATTTCTTAACTGTTGAAAATCAGGATAGGCCGAGTTGTTGGCCTCACGTTAGTCAATTAGCCTGTGGCAAGACTACGTTTCGCCTACGTTAGCATCCGGGTTAGTTCCTCCAATCGGATTTCGTCATTTCCTTAGCTAGAAGCTAGCGAAGACTGACTCACAAATGTCAAAGCTGTAAGAAAGTAGACGGATATAACTCCCAGGTTACTGTGTTTTAATCTGTATCCTCGTGTCAGAGACGACCGTAATATGTTCAGGTTTCAGTATAGCGAGGACTTATTGTGGATGATTAGCCCCAGCCCAATGGGGGAACCCCAGTCTCTAGTGTCTGAACAGCGCCCCTAGTGCAAATCCATTGAACTGCTGCCAAATTTTGTATAATGGAGCTAATAGGCTATATGTAAAAGGGCTATGGTTCAGCCGGGTATACAGTCACGTGTGGAAAAAGTTCAGAGCCCGGTATGAACATGGTCAGTTCACAGATAAGAACTTTAGTGCCGAACGAAACTGGTGCGTGCACCGGCACCGGCAACGGCATTCTGGTCGGCCTGAAAACCTGAAAATCTGTGCTGTGGTTTTCTGTGACATGTCTTCAGTAGCCTCCATAGGCTGGCCATCAGCTGTGCTCCACTGTGATGTGTCTTGAGTGCCCTAAACAGGTCATGGATGTCTATCAGCTGATCGCCACTGTGCTGTGTCTTGAGTGCCCTAAACAGGTCATGGCTGGCCATCAGCTGTGCTCCTGCTGAAGGATGATGATCTCTCCCAGTGGAGTCACCAGTCACGCCTCGCAAGCTTCCTGTATGGCTGACCTATGGCGGCCCAGTCAACCATGCAGACAACAAGTGTGTATGTGTGTGTGTATGTGTGTGTGTATGTGTGTGTGTGTGCGTGCGTGTGTGTCTCTCTCTCTCTCTCTCTCTCTCTCTCTCTCTCTCTCTCTCTCTCTCTCTCTCTCTCTCTCTCTCTCTCTCTCTCTCTCTCTCTCACACACACACACACACACACACACACACACTCACACACACACACACACACACACACACACACACACACACACACACACACACACACACACACACACACACACACACACACACACACACACAGAGAGAGAGAGGGAGAGTGGGTGTATGTGTCTGTAGTGCAGTGTAGTGTGTTAAGATTGAGTGAACCAGGCAGTGAGTAAGTGGAAGTGACAGAGAGATGTGCTCCCCCTCCTCCTTCCCTTCTCTTCTCTTCCCTTCACTCACTCTGTTTTTCATCCCTCCCTCCTCTCCCTCCTGTGCTCTCTTCCTCTTCTCAGTATCTCTTGAGCTTACACTTTCCACTCCATTAGCTCAGTCTCTTCCCATCGCTTCACTGTCAGTCACTGTCTGAGCCTCCCTCTCTCTCTCTCTCTCTCTCTCTCTCTCTCTCTCTCTCTCTCTCTCTCTCTCTCTTTCTCTCCCCCGCCCCACCTCCACCCCCTTCTCTCCTTTAGTGCTTGTCTGCCATGTGTGTCATGATCAATCCCATGTGATTTGTGACATGATAGTTTAGGAATGGCAGCGTGTGCGTGCGGCACACACACACACACACACACACACACACACACACACACACACACACACACACACACACACACACACACACACACACACACACACACACACACACACACACACACACACACACACACACACACACACACACACTCGCACACACACACTCCTCCTTCCCCAGACAGCTAGTGTCATCCTTGCATGTCGGTAGCCAAAGCTCTTTATAGCATAATGCCTGAGAGCTCCCTGGAGGAGGCTCATAATAGATTTAACTGGGGGGGGGGGGCTCCCTCCTTTGCCTAGACTACACTGCATGCACCTGACAGCCCTGTCAGTCGTGTGTGCATGTGTGTGTGTGTGTGTGCAAGGCCGCCGACAGGGGGGCAAAGGGGTATGTTGTCTCGGACCCAGGGAGATAGGGGGGGCCCAGAATTGGGTCTGCATTACATTGTATGTATTGGGTAGGGGGGCCTTTCAGATTAATTTTGTCCGAGGCCCAGAAAAAGCTGTCAGCGGCCCTGTGTGTGTGTGTGTGTGTGTGTGTGTGTGTGTGTGTGTGTGTGTGTGTGTGTGTGTGTGTGTGTGTGTGTGTGTGTGTGTGTGTGTGTGTGTGTGTGTGTGTGTGTGTGTGTGTGTGTGTGTGTGTGTGTGTGTGTGTGTGTGTGTTTATGAAGCGAGACTGAGAGTGGCCGGGATGGGCCGCTGTTGCACCATATCTACACCCTCCTGTCAAGCCTGTCTATTGGCTTAACCCATTTTGTCCTAAGCCCTTTTTGAGAAAGGGTGCCCTCTGCCTATTTAAACCTAAATATCACAGACTCCGAAGCACAAAGAATCCTCAAATAAGTTGCATTTAAAAGCTAGGACCTTCATTTTGCTCTAGAATGAGCTTTTCAGCTCTAACCTACCTATATTTTCAATAAAACAGTTCAAATCTCAAGAACCTGAACGCAGCATATATGTCGCTGCATATGTCGTCACAATGGGTTAAGAGTTATGTGTATTAGTCAGTTATTTTGAGCTCACATGTGTTGATGTGACATGTCTTTTTTGCCTTTTTTATTTTTATTTTTTTTAATAGAACAGTGCAGACAGACAGGAAATGAGTGGGGAGAAGGAGAGAGACGGGGAAAGGTCAGTTACTGTATTGACCCGGGCTGGAATCGAACCCGGGTCGCCGGCGTACGCAGCAGCCCAGTGCCCTATCGTTGAAGCCACGGGAGGGCCGTGTGACGTGTCGTTCAATGAGGAGCATGATGATGAGTGACATGTCGTGATTGTGTTTAAATGATTGCTTTGCTCTTGCCGATGCCAAGGCAAGGCAAGGCAAGTTTATTTGTATAGTGCATTTCATACACAGGTGCAACTCAATGTGCTTCACAAAATTAACAAATGCAAAAAGAAAGGAAACGGGGAAGAAAGAAGGAAGTAAATTAGAGTCAAAGAACATTTAAAACATTAAGATAAAACATAAGGTAAAATGATAATAATAATAATAAAATAAAAAATAAAATAAACATAAAAATAAAAAAATAAGAATTTAAGCTAGGGGAAAGCATCTGAGAACAGCTTTGTCTTGAGTCTAGATTTAAAGCTATCAATAGTGGGTGCATTTTTTGCGTCATCTGAATGCAAATGCTGTACCTACTGTACTGTAAGGAGACTAGTATGGATGGATATTGGCAAGGGATTCATAATTCGATGCGCATCACGATACACATGCCACAATGCAATACTATAACGATGCATTGCGATGCATGTATGATTGCGATGCATTGTGATGTTTACTTCATTACTTTTCTTTTTTCACCTTTGCCAACATGCCAACAATAAAAATATAAATAAAAACTATGATCGTTTACAGCAGTGGTTCCCAACCTTTTTCTTAAGGGACCCATGTTTTTACTATTGTAAGCTTTGGTGACCCAACCACGCGAGCGCCCGCACGAGACAGAGTCACAAGATGCCCTCCGTTTCCTGCGAAAACTTATTTTAGTTATTTTATTCCTCAATTCGTCTTTGGTCAAATATAGAATAAATGTTTAATGTAGCACTTACAATTTGTTGTGTCTATGCATTTATTAGTTAAATGCTTTGTCTTTCATTCAACATGGGCTATATATATTTAAAACGAAACCCCTTAAAATCAAGAGGGCTCCGCGACCCCCTGTGGATCTTTGGCGACCCATAAGGGGGGTCCCGACCCATAGGTTGGGAACCACTGGTTTACAGTATACGTAGAGTGGGTTCCCAAAGGCTAATAATAAAGTTTCAAAATAATTATGATGATGATATTATGATTGGGAGCATCACATCATATCATGTGGTTGTTTTGTGGAGTAAAGGGTAACAGAACGTTGAAAGGACACATCACGATACTGCGCCCTTCCATCGCGATTCAGTATCGTGACTGTGTATCGTGATTAATCACGATTCGATTCAATATTGTCACAGCCCTATAGAGCTAAAGACCAGGGGCCTCCTGTACTAAGACTTGTATGGCTTTCTCACTGATCCTTTGCATATGTGAAAATATGATAAGATATGCACAAAAAATCTGATGTTTTTTCCATGCATAGGCAGATTTTCACCTTCTCCTTGTACATCTCATTGTACCTCTCATTTAACATGAACAGTGCACATGTTAAGTCAGTGTTAGGGATGCACGATGTGAACATTTTTGGCCGATACCGATATCCGATATTAATATTGTGGTTTTGGCCGATAACCGATATTAACCGATACCGATGTTTTTTTTTTTTTAAAAGAGATAACATTTAATACAGACTGACAATGACACTGAATACACTGAATTTTTGAATGTCCTCTTATCTTTTAGAACCTATTAAATATTTAAAAAAAACATCGGCGTTAACATCGGCCCAGTTTAGCCCATTGGACCGATACATCTGGCCGATACATCGTGCATCCAAACCTTTGCGTTACAAGGTGTGCGTCGTTTTTACATGAGCAAGCTGTGGCCCATGTCCTAACCTCAGCCCTTGCCTGGCTCCATCCCCTTCGTCCAGTCACATCTCATCTGTAGATAGATGCTGCAGCTTCCCCAGATGAACATAGTGGCCTGTTCTCAGCACCACACACACACACACACACACACACACACACACACACACACACACACACACACACACACACACACACACACACACACACACACACACACACACACACACACACACACACACACACACACACACACACACAGAAACGACTGGTTCTCCACAGAAGCCGGCTGGCTCCAATTATTTCTGCTTTTTCCTTTGGCAGCCGTGGCAATGCGCCACAGCTATCATGGCAAAGGCATTATCACTCCATTGTGACTGTCATCACTATTTTGCAACCGCATCTTTCCTACTTCAACCTCCTTCTCCTCCTCCTCCCTTCTTTTCCCTCCTCTCTCTCTCTCTCGACTACCGTTCGTTGCCACCATTACGCTGTCATGTTCAGATGTCTTCATTGTGTCCTTACAGCTCTGCGTAATTACCGTGACTGCTGCAATGTGTCTGCTTCTGTGTCTGTTAGTGTAATAACCATGATGTGTGACTGCGTGCATATTCACGGTCTTCAGCACTGTCATTGTCGTAATCGTTGATGTATAATTTTCAATCATCATCAATAATTTATGTCCCCCATTTTTCTACCATCGCTTTACTATGCTTATGTTGTGCATATTCACGATCATCAGCCCTCCCTTTGGCACTATCATCATTAAACAGTATTGTTCAATTATCATTAATAATACTCCTTCCCCATAGAGCATATACTGTATTTCTCAGTCATATTTGTGTTATGCATATTCACATCACTCATCAGCGCTCTCATCAAGATGATCATTATTAAGCTGTAGCCTACAATTATCATCAATAATCGCCATTCCTGAATTATCAATCCATCACAGTTATGCAAGTGTTATTGGCTATTAATTAACGACATGACGTGATTTTAATTAAGGCGTAATGGATGATGATAATCATTGGAGTGTACTCTGTGACTCATTCAATTCTCGTTTTTCTTTTTTTTTTCTCTCGGCCATCATATATCTCCTCTATTCATTTCTAATGGGCTCATTATAGCGTCGAGTGCTAATCTGGAGACTATAGAACAGGGGTATTCAATTAAAAGTCACTGAGGGCCAGTTCCTTCCAGTAAAGGGGCCGAACATAGCATTTGCATAACATGGTGCAGCACGGTGTCTGAGGTTTGGGTATGGAACGAGCTTTCTAGACAGAACAGATATTCGCTTCTTTATTTTTTTAGTAGCCCTATGAATCATGATAGGATTGGCGACTGACAAACAAAAAAATACAACACAGTTCATTGTGGTGGTGGGTCTGGGGGTCTTCCCCCAGTAAACTTTGCATTTCTTAGATGTAATTTCCTGCATTTTAATGCATTTTTACATCCCGTGTCCTGTTCCAGTTCAATACGGAACCCATAGGCCTATATTTATCTCTAAATGCTGGACGATTCCATATTTCAAGGGACGGTTGGCAACCCTAATTCATGAGACTGTTCTAGATAACATTTTACTCTCGTGTTAATGCACAGGAGAGATACCCCAAACCTGAAGTGTTAGTGATTGCAAATTAGGCATGGGCCACGGCCACAGATAGCGCACATATTTGTTTTCATTTTGTTCTGACTTCATGGGGGTCCGGCACCTTGCCATCCAAGGGCCGCATCTGGCCCTGCAGGGCCGCCATTTGAATAGCCCTGCTACAGAAGATGGAGCCTTTTCAGCTCCTTTTGCCTGCGTTGACATTGCAAAGTGTTGTTTCTTTCTTTTATGAATTTTGTTCCGCAAGACTCCTGTCTCCTCCTGTCAGCTGTTTTGGCAAAATAAAAGGAAGGCCGTCATCTGTGCGGACGATGAATAGACACACGCTGCGTGTGACCTAACTGACCTGAACAATACACGAGCGGGTTTTTTATAATCGATCGCACAATGGCCCAGAAGATGAAAAACACGTATTAATATTCTAGCCTTCTTTTTAGCCCTCGGAATCTAAAAGGCAGTCTGTTAAGCCCGGCAAGCAGCGTTCCTGTGTGCTTTTGTTCTCGCTAAATCAGGCCCAGAGGCGTAATTATCCTGAAGAATAGCCAGACATGTGCTGAGGACTTAATCCCTGCATAGAGGCTCTGTGTTAATGGTTTCCCTGTCATTCAGTGGACTCTAAGAAAACACGCTTTCTTCTTCACATGATCCAAGCTTGATTTTTTTTTTCTTATACTGTATATATTCGTTCAAATTTGTCTACTTGTTTCTATTCATAATGTGACCACCCTTTGGTCACATTGAAACACATAGACATACACAAAAATGTGCACGCACGCACGCACACACACACACACACACACACACACACACACACACACACACACACACACACACACACACACACACACACACACACACACACACACACACACACACACACACACACACACAGAGCGATTACGCCCTTCTGGGTTCCGCACACGGGATGTCGGTCGGCTCTGGCATGAGGTGGGCCAGCACGCCTCCAACCAGCGGACAAATTATCCACTTCCTTCATTCATATTAACCACACTGCTGTGTGTGTGTGTGTGTGTGTGTGTGTGTGTGTGTGTGTGTGTGTGTGTGTGTGTGTGCGTGTGTGTGTGTTTGTGTGTGTGTGTGTGTGTGTGTGTGTGTGTGTGTGTGTGTGTGTGTGTGTGTGTGTGTGTGCGTGTGTGTGCGCGCATGTGGGTATATGCTTGTGTGTGTGCATGTGAATGTGTTTGTGTACGTGTTAGGGATGCAAACGATTAATCGATTAATCGACTTCAATCGATCAATGCGTTAATCGATTAAAAAACATTAATCACAATTAATAGACAATTCAACTGACAAGAGACCCAGGTGAAATGGGCATGTGAAGAGTGTGTGTGAAGAAGGGTGTGAATAGTGGGAATATTTAAATCACCTTTGGATTAAAGAATTGAAATAGAATTCATTTAAATGTGGTATTTTGTCCCAACTTTTAATTAAAAATTTTAGATGTAGGGTTTTTTTTTCTTCTGAGAAACATTGAGATTTCGGGGGGTGGGGGGAAACGCCGCTTATCAATTAATCGTAAGTCGATTGATAAGGCTATCAACTAATGATTAATGAATTAATCGATAATTTGCATCCCTAGTACGTGTGCATGTGTTTGTGTGTGCATGTGCATGTGCATGTGCATGTGCATGTGTTTGTGTACGTAAGTTTGTGTGTGTGTGTGTGTGTGTGTGTGTGTGTGTGTGTGTGTGTGTGTGTGTGTGTGTGTGCCAGCATGTGTGTGTGTGTTTGTATACATGTGTGTTTGTGTATGTGCCATGCAGAGGGCCTCTGTGTTGCTCCTAAAAAATTGTAGGTATTTGTGAACGTTTGACCCTCAAGTTTTTCCTCTTTCCGTAAACTGTCAGAGCCTCCATAAAAACAGATGCTTGCATTTTTGTTGCAACAGAACTGGAAAAAAAAAAAAACGCCAAAGAAGAAAGAAAGAAGGGAAGGAAGGAAAAAAAGAAGATGGAAAAAAAATCGGTGGAAAAAAATGGAATTAATATTTGGCAGTGCAGTCCAACTCCTCACAAACAGGCTTTTCAATATCCCAGAGTGCTTTTGGGTGGGCGTGTGAAGTGGCTGCGTTAACAGTATAGGATTGTGTGCTATTGGATTGGCCGACTCAGATTGGCCTCTGTTTTCTACCTCTGTCTGGGCCTCTACCTCCTCCACCTCTCTCTCCCTCCACCACCTCCTCCACCTCTCTCTCCCTCCTCCTCTCTCTCTCTCTCTCTCCACCTCTCTCTCTCTCTCTCTCCACTACCTCCTCCACCTCCTCCACCTCTCTCTCTCTCTCTCCACCTCTCTCTCTCTCTCTACTTCCTCCACCTCTCTCTCCCTCAACCACCTCTCTCTCCACCACCTCCTCCACCTCTCTCCCTCCACCACCACCTCCTCCACCTCTCTCTCCCTCCACCACCTCCTCCACCTCTCTCTCCCTCCACCACCTCCTCCACCTCTCTCTCTCTCTCCACTTCCTCCACCTCTCTCTCTCCACTCCACTGCCTGCACCACCTCTCTCCCTCTCTCTCCACCTCCTCCACCTCTCTCTCTCTCCACCACCTCCTCTCTCTCTCTCTCCACTTCCTCCACCTCTCTCTCCCTCCACCACCTCCTCCACCTCTCGCTCTCTCCACCACCTCCTCCTCCTGTCTCTCTCCACTCCCTCCTCCACCTCTCTCTCCCTCCACCACCTCCTCCACCCCTCTCTCTCTCCTCTACCTCCACCACCTCTCTCTCTCCACCTCTCTCTCCACCTCTCTCTCTCTCCACTTCCTCTTCCTCTCTCTCTCCACTGCCTCCACCTCTCTCCCCACCTCTCTCTCTCTCTCCACTTCCTCCAC
>NC_085866.1:8702827-8705327 GCF_034702125.1 Engraulis encrasicolus | reverse complement strand
TGCTATGCATTTCCTTACACCATGGGCAGAAACGTGCTCGTGTGTGTGTGTGTGTGTGTGTGTGTGTGTGTGTGTGTGTGTGTGTGTGTGTGTGTGTGTGTGTGTGTGTGTGTGTGTGTGTGTGTGTGTGTGTGTGTGTGTGTGTGTGTGTGCATGTGTGTACATTTGTCAGAGCATGTGCCTATGCATGCACTTGTTTGTGTGTGTGTGTGTGTGTGTGTGTGTGTGTGTGTGTGTGTGTGTGTGTGTGTGTGTGTGTGTGTGTGTGTGTGTGTGTGTGTGTGTGTGTGTGTGTGTGTGTGTGTGTGTGTGTGTGTGTGTGTGTATTTTGAAAGGTAATTTAATGTTCCTCATATTGCCATAGAAATGAAAAAGTATGATATGAACTGAACAAAATTATTGAATTAAAATAAATTGGAACTCGCATGGAAAAATTTCTGGTATGAGTAAAAAGAAAAAAAGCAGTTTGTAGATCGTAGATTGTCTAAAATATATACCCTGAGAGTATTTTTATTTTGATATTTTAAAGATCATCTAAAGGACAATATCCATGTATTGATATGTCAACATATCTTCAAACAGATCTTCAAATTAAGGCAATACAAAAATGTCCTCTAAATAGGATGCATTATAGCCTATTCTACAAATTATTGGCAGAATTGTCAGCATAATGTCAACAAATTCGGTGCGGGGCTAACATTTTCAATAGGAACAGATATTCTAAAAATCCAAAAAAAGCAATTATTCGAACAACTAATGACAGAATTATTTATACCCAAACTATTAATTGTATTTTCTATTAAAAACAGTACCAGATATTATCTCAATCCAGGCTAGGTTATTTTCTAAATTTGGTCCAGATTAGTGTCAAAATCAGGGTGAGACCACATTTTAGTTTCAGTATCACAAGACAGGATAACCTCCAGAATATCCTAAATCAGTGCCCGATTAATATCAGACTGCTGGTACTGTAGGTTTATAATCTGTAACTTGAGGGCCACATCTGGTGGAGGAGATGAGATGGGGCCAGCTACTGTTGTTGTAACGGCTCCAGTTTCCTGAAAGAACACTGACCAATCATAATGAATATTTTATACCGTAGCTGTAAGTCGGCGTTACCGCTGCTGCGGCGAAGGGAACGGAACAGCACCTGATTAATGAGACAAATATAAAATGCTCTCCGGCCCAGCGGTAATTATCCTCCTGGGTCTAGCCCCTGGGCCGCGCAGGGGAGAAGGCGAAATGTGAAAAGCTAAATCATATCTCTATATATTTAAGCGCGTTGGTAGTTATTTATGTGTGAGTCAGCAGTAATGAAGCCGGGTTGGTAAACCATGCTGGATTAATGAGTCCAGGGGGCGGTCCGGCTACTGTGTTTCATTAGGCCCTGCGGCTTCGGTACGCCACACATACTTCCCTCTCCGGCCTCGTCGACGTCGGGCACGGGCATGGACTTGGGCACTCACTGGCGTGGGCAGTCACTCACAGGCACGGACTCGGGCGGGCGGGCATTCCCCGCCTCTCTCTCTTTCTCAGAGTGCTCTGAGGCTGTACTGTGTGAATGCGGTTCTGCTGCAGGAATCCTTTTTTCCCCCGCCTTGAGTTAATTTTCCCTCCAAATGCACAGGTTTGCATGGCATCTCCCAAGGCGGCTGAGGAATCTGAAGAGGTTGGCATCTACCGTAGAATGGGGGCCAGATAGATCGTTTCCTTGGTCACTCCAGCCACTATCTTGTGGTCCTGTGTGTGCAGCGTTCTCTCGATAGCTGGCTTAACGGATCCCAGTGTGAAAATTCAGGAATTCCAGTCGGGCACTTTAAGAGTGCTTGGTTGTTGTTGTTTTTTACGGCGACTGTGCCTGCCAGCTGATCACTTAAGTGTATTCGGCCACAGCACAGCGGACATGTTTGAATTCGCTGATGGGAGAGAGAGAGAGAGAGAGAGAGAGAGAGAGAGAGAGAGAGAGAGAGAGAGAGAGAGAGAGAGAGGTGGGGGTGGTG
Organism: Engraulis encrasicolus; assembly: GCF_034702125.1. NCBI lineage: Eukaryota > Metazoa > Chordata > Actinopteri > Clupeiformes > Engraulidae > Engraulis > Engraulis encrasicolus. Next base: position 8,703,327 of record NC_085866.1, on the reverse strand, counting down.
TTGTAGGGTGGATTGGTTAGTTTGAGACAGACGGCGTCACCAGTCCTGTGCGGGGCCAAATCACATCCATTAATATCACTCAAACAGGCAACTGTGTCCTCGCACACACTGGGCCCAACACAAAGGATCCATTCCTGCAGTTCAGACATGATTGTGTGTGTGTATGTGTGTGTGTGTGTGTGTGCCTGTGTGTGTGTGCTTGTGTGTGTGTGTGTGCCTGTGTGTGTGTGCTTGTGTGTGTGTGTGTGTGATTTCCAAGACAGGAGGAACAACATGTGTTTGTTATTAGCGTTGAGAAGGCGTTCCCCAGGTGGGACTGACGGAGGACCTCAGTGCGTCTTTGTGTGTGTGTGTGTGTGTGTGTGTGTGTGTGTGTGTGTGTGTGTGTGTGTGTGTGTGTGTGTGTGTGTGTGTGTGTGTGTGTGTGTGTGGGTGTGTGTGTGGGTATGTGTATGTGTTTGTGTGTTTGTGAGAGAGAGAGAGAGAGAGAGAGAGAGAGA
>NC_085866.1:8692827-8697827 GCF_034702125.1 Engraulis encrasicolus | reverse complement strand
AAGGATGACAATGGCGACGAAAGTCATTGACTTTGTATGAAAGAGCTGGCAACAAAGGAGACAAAAGTGATTCGGGCGATAAGAGGCATTTGACGATGAGAGGCATTTGGCGATGAGAGGCTATTTGACGATGAGAGGCATTTGGCGATGAGAGGCATTTGGCGATGAGAGGCTTTTTGGCGATGAGAGGCTATTTGACGATGAGAGGCATTTGGCGATGAGAGGCATTTGGCGATGAGAGGCTTTTTGGCGATGAGAGGCATTTGGCGATGAGAGGCATTTGGCGATAAGAGGCTTTTGGCGATGAGAGGCATTTGGCGATGAGAGGCATTTTGGCGATAAGAGGCTTTTGGCGATGAGAGGCATTTGATTGACATTGATGAGTGACAGCTTGTAGTTGAACTTGAGCAAATGTTTTGATCACGAGCTATGATGCAGTTTGGCGACAGCCGCAGCAGCCAATCTGGACTCCGTTTCTCGATTCTTGTCGTTGCTAACCGTCTTAAGTCGGTCTTGAGTTGGTCGTAAGTTGCTCTTGAGTTGGTCTTAAGTTGGTCTTCAGTTGGTCTTTAGACGCAAGACCAACTTAAGAACAACTTAACACATTGAGTACCGACGACGTAATAATGCGTTTTTCACGCCCATGCGTTGTATACCAAAACGTAAAAATACGTTTTTGCATTTAAATATCATATTTTGAATCTACACCCTTCAATGGACAATATATGTGATTTTGGTAGCTCTGTGATGGACATAAATGACAACATTTGCAGTCCAAAGTTGTTTGATTGTTATGATGTTTGAGTGTTATGATTTGGATATTTTAATTTAACTTACCAAGATGTCTGGATGCCAACCCATGTCGCCTATCGCGCTGCCTGCATTGATTTCCCTAGTACGGTCACTGTAGCATATGTTGTCTCTGACTTCACGCAATAGGTAAACACCATGGAGTATCTTGAACTTTCTGGACTTGCTAGACCTTTACCAGATCCTTGGATCCAAATGGCACCCGATATGTGATTGGAGTAATGCGCTCCGATTTGGACGTTTGATCGCCAAAAAGATAAGTTTCTGTGTCTTCCTGTATGTGAGAAGCCAGAAGCTAGCATGGCTACATATCATGATTCCCTGATTGTCGCTCCCAACACATGACGCTCCCCAGTCGGCTCGCTCCCACTAGCCAGACTATCGATCCCACCGCCATATAACGGAGCTAGTTATCTTTTTGATGTTAGTTTTTTGTTTCTAAACCTAACCCTAACCTTAAATTGCTTGTATGTGGCAGTGTATGATAATACGTGAAATATAATCGGGTGGGACTACACGTCCGGGAGTGATAGAAACACCTGGGACTACACGTCCGGGAGCGATCTCAGTTGGGAGTGTCCATCTGCCACCGCATATGATTTGGATCGGATGGGCTAGGCTACATCTAAGCATCATATCATTTGGATTTGTTGTCAATGTTGGGCTATTATTTCGGGAGTCATCGGGAGCTATTTTAGCAAATGTCTCACCCTCTGCATGTGTGCAAAGAGTTTGTGTTCAGTCCACGTGAAAAACGGGGATTTCAAAGGGCATCGATTGCTGGTGTCGTAGTGTGACAGAGCAGGAGGTGTGCTGCCGTATTCGTGAATCGTGCTATGTTGTTGTTTCCCTAGTAGCCTACGATCGGTAGCGTGTATTGTGTCTGACTTCACGCAATAGGTAAACACAGAGACCATTGTATATCGTGCCAGGAGTATCTTGAACTTTCTGGGCTTGCTACCTAGACCTTTACCAGATCCTTGGATCAAAATGGCACCCGAATTGTAATTGGAGTAATGCGCTCCGATTTAGAAGTTTGATCGCCAACCAGATAAGTTTATTTGATTATTCACCCCCATGTTGAACTGTCTTCCTGTATGTGAAAAGCCAGAAGCTAGCATAGATGGCTACATATGGATCGGATGGGCTACATCTAAGCATCATATCATTGGGATTTGTTGTCAATGTTGGGCTATTATTTCGGGAGTCATCGGGAACTATTTTAGCAAATGTTCGACCTTCTGCATGTGTGCAAAGAGCTTGTGTTCAGTCTGTGCGAAAAACGTGGATTTCGAAGGGCATTGATTGCCGGTGTCGTAGTGGTTTAGAGCAGGAGGTGTGTCTTGACGAGCAGGAAGATGTGTGTCAGAGCTAACCTTGCACCAATTTGTGATTAAAACCAACTCATCCCCTTTCAAACTCGTCACATTCTGAAGAAGCGCACCCTTCACAAAAACCTCAATATCTCCGATTGTAGCTGAATTCCATGGATACCCGCTTCGGTTTAGCGTGGGTTTACTCGGCAATAAAAGCTCGTAGAGACACACAGTTTTCACCTACTAAGAGGGCAGCGTCTCCACTTTCGAACGAGTCATAACATATTTCAGTGGCCCTATCACATAATAAGCTGTGAGTCTACAAAAAAACGTCAAAAAGGGCTTAGAAAGCTGGTATTCTACGACATAATTCCGTGAGCACCGCCGGTATTCAATGTGTTAAGAACAACTTAAGACCAACTCAAGACCTTGGTTACAACGTTGGTCTTAAGAACGAACAAAATGGCTAAAGACGTTAGCAAAGGCACTGTCGAGAAACGACCCCCTGAATGTCGGAGTGTATGCATTCTACTTGAACTTGAACTGAAATAGCCCAGTGACGCTTTGTGGGTTTCTTTTTTTCATTTTTTAAGTTTTAAGTATTTTGGGGGGGCTTTACAAGCCTTTATTGTTTTTTTATCAGACCGGACAGTGGAGGAGAGACAGGAAGTGAATTGGGAGAGAGAGATGGGGAAGGGCCAGCAAAGGACCCAGGCCGGGAATCGAACCCGTGTCGGCCGCGTAGTAGACGAGTGCCCTACCATATCAGCCACGGTAGGGCCACGCTTCGTAGTTTTTGCCTCTTGTGGTATGTTCGGGCAGTTATAGACATCTCCCAGAGTAGACCACTCTGCAGCTGGGATCACAGAGGTCTCTGCTGCTCCCCTCCACTCCACACTCTGTTCTGCAGAAAGGGGCTGTGCTGCTCCATGCTGTTGCACTACTTGGGCGTTTCTCCTATTTCGCTACACTCTGCTCTGTTCTGTTCGGTTACGTGGCGCTATTCCGACATGTCGCTATTCTGACGTTAATGTCTATTGTCGGAATACCGACACGTTTTCCACCGTCCGCCGCTATTCCTACATCCCTAACCTTAACCCTAACCTTAACCCTAACCCTAACCCTAACCCCTAAAAAGTGTCGGAATAGCGGCATGTCGGAATAACGCTATGTCGGAATAGCGATTGCCCCCCGTTCTGTTCTGCTCTGAGAGGTGTCTCCCACCCCACTCCACTTTTCCTCCCTCCACTCCGCTACAGGTACTGTATGCTATGCTTAATATAGACTAGAGGAGACTCCCCGCACCACTCCAGAAAACTGTCTCCCTCCCAGGCCAGCCCACTTCGCTTCAGTTCGCTTCAGAGTCTCCTGTTCTGCCACACTACACTACACTCCCACTCCACTCCAGTGTTGCCAGATTGGGCGGGTGCTACTTGGGATGAGCGTCGGCGGGTAAAAACGGGAAAAATTGGCCATTTTTTTCAGCCGTTTTGGGCCCATAGAAGTCAATGTAATTTTTGAATTTGGGCGGAAGTTAGCGCATTTTGGCGGTTTTTGAGAACCTTTTGGGCGGGATTTGATCAGACACATCTGGCAACACTGCTCCACTCCACTCCACTATGCTTCTAGAAGCTCCACTGCGCTAGCCGACAGTACATTATGCTCTGCTCTGCACACTCTGGCCACAGTCTGCTCCTGCTCTGTTATGCTACACTCCGCCAGAGATTCTTTAAGTATATAGAGATATGCCAATGTAATAGGTTGCTATGGGCACCTAACATGACCAGGTTCCAGTCTGCCTAAAGGGGCGTGTCATAATACTCCTAGCATTGAATAGAACAGTTCTTAGGTCTGCCTAGGTCTGCCTAAAGCCCCCCCCCTCGCCCTTGCAATAATAGAACCCGGAAAAAATGGGCCAATGGAACCTCTCTCTCTCTACTCTCTCTGTCCACGGTCTGCTCCTGCTCCTGTTATGCTACACTCCGCTATGCTTATAGATACTTCTCACCACCCATCTCATCTACGCTCTGCTCTGCTCTTCTCCGCTTAGTTTGGCTCCTCTCTGCTCCACTTGGAGAACTTTCCACTGCCCTGCTTTTCTTTTCTCTGCTTAAGTTCCAACTTTCTCATCTGTCTGGCCTAGCTCCGCTCAACTCCTTATAATCCTGCTGACTAAGATCCGCTCTGCTCACATTCATTCAGTTTTTCTGTTGTATTCTGAATCTTGATGTGTCTCTTGGGTGGAGTGTTTTGTTTATGGAAGTCTTTCAGTGTTGGTGTAGATCTGTGTGGTTTTGGTGGAGCACAGTGGCTAAGGGTGAAGGATTAAGGGTGAAGGGTTAAGAGAGGAGTGTGTGCTTGTGGGTGGGTTATCTGAGTGGGTTCACCTACTTTACGTCGGGTGAACGCCCATTTAGGAGACCTTCGATTAGGAGACCTTCAGAGTCTTGAGGTAGAGAATAAATGGAGTCCCCTTAGCGCTGTAGATGGCGGTAGCGCACGTCTTGTGCAAACACCACGAAAAGAGAAGAAGAAGGAGGGACAACGCCCCCTTAGGAGATCAAATTTTGAGCACACGCTTTTGCATTGAGTGGGCGTGTTTCGATTCCTCTTATTATAAATCCAACCTCTTTCCGTACACCATTCTGGAATCAACAGTGGCCGTACCAAAGAACGTGGATCTAACAGTAGGCTAGGCATAATATGGCTAGCTACTTTGGCAACTTTAGGATTATAGATAACTTACTATTACACTGATTGTGCCGAAGACACACATGGGATAGTATAAGGCAAGCATTCGTAAATGAAGAATTTCCCATAGCTATAAAAAATATTTTTTACCATATTATGTAGAAATCATATATACATTTCCAA
>NC_085866.1:8672827-8677827 GCF_034702125.1 Engraulis encrasicolus | reverse complement strand
ATGTTTGTTAGCCTGTTAGCAACTTTGGTAGTTGCCAATGGGAGAATGTAGCCTGAGTATCATCCTCCGTAGTGACCGCGCTGGCTCAATACTTTCGCTTGCTGACCACGGAGTCTGACCCTGCAGCCACCCCCGGCAGTTGGAAATTATCTCACTTAATAAGGGAATTAGCCTTTCGCAAAACCCCTCCCACAAACGGCCGCCAACCAATCCGAGCTCAGCAACGGTAACTAAGGAGTGTAGAACTTGTCGAGGTCCGTCAAAAACCTACGATTTCAGGGAGACATACAACGTGTGCCTATGGCACCGTCAGGGTCCGACACCATCTGAAGATTAATTAGGACCTCATTTTTTCACTTTCCCGAAGCAAAAACCTCAAGCGGACTGATAACAGGGATGGATTAAGCCATGTGAAGGCTATTAGCTCCAGGTGATCATATTTAAAATTAGCAGGCTAACTGTGCAATTGTCTTGTTTGCTAATATAGCCCCCTTCCCCCTTGCATTTAGCTGGCAGAAAACGTACCCTAAACAAATAATCAATGCATCGCTCAGACTTAAGGACAATATTATATGATATTATAGTATTGGATCCACGGCATTATGATTCAAATTTTATTGGGAAACTACTAGTTGCGTTGTTTAATATGCGCCAAATGCACAGCCCACGGAGCAGCCCCCACCCTCTCTCCTTCCCAGTTTGTGTCTGTGTATATGCGTCGAGTGTGACAGCAAAAAAAGTAACACTGAAATGGGGCTGCGCTTGTTCCAACCTTGTTATGAAGATATTAACTGTCAACTAAAACCATTAACCCTCTAGCTACCATAACGGCCGTGAACGTCCGGCTGGATCTGTACCAGAACGGCCGCGGCCGGCCGGAATATTTTCATATGAAAATACGGCTGAACGGCCGTCATCATGCAGTTTTTCCAGCTTTCAAACACTTTAGCTCAATATTACAGACCCTCCTCGATATACTTTCAGTATAAAAACTATATGTTTATATTATATTATTTTTCAGTATTTAGATTTTATTACGAGATGCGCCGCTTTATGCGATTTGGTAATCTGCCGTCAATTCAAATGACGGTCGTCCGAGATTGGATGGCTACAAACACAACCATTCTGTTTCTACAACCAATATACACTAAATATGAAAACTTCCAACCCTCTTCAATCTATTTTTATGGTCAACAGCACATGTTTATGACTATTTAGGCTATTTTAGATCATGTTGTTTTATTAGGCTTATGAGATGGTGTTCAACTGTGATGAGTTCTGCCATGGTCCTAAATAGCAAACACAACTGTCCAGCCGATGTCTACACGCTACATATTAAAAATGTAAACTGTCTTCGGTGTGTTTTCAGAGTCAAACCATATGTTGGTATCCAACTATCTTAGTTTCCTGGAACAACGACCAGCGACAGCTCTGCGTAACAGCGCATCTGGAAGCGCAGCATGATAGGCTACTCATTTTGCGTGTCAGCTTTGGCAAAGCAGTCATGGACTGTTACTACTCCACGTGTCCTTCATAAAAATGTGCGTGAAGACGTTGAGTTGAATGCTAACTTCCAATAATAGCCTACCAACGTGGTGTTTGTAGCACTTCAATTCCGTATTACTCGGTGATGCCTGGCGCGTCTTACCTGTGCCAAATTGGGAGGGTAAACTTCCTTACAGCTCCATTCATGTCCTGTCTGCTCGCGGACACTTCTACGGTTATCCTTACACGTCTTTGGCATGGTTTAGTTCAAACATTATTAGCTAGTGTAGTCCATTACAGTTATACCGCTTGCAACGAAGGATAGATAGATAGATGGATAGAGAGATCGATAGATAGATAGATAGGCCTAAATATATAGATATATAGATAGATAGGCCTAGATAATATCGGATTTTATCACATTTTTATCATTTAATCCACATTAAAGGCACTCTATGGGAATACTGAACAATTAATTATCCATAAATGATATACCATTTGAAAGTGTGTTTTCTCTACTTTAATATGAAAGTAACTTGTAATTGACACTTTTCATGTCTTTTCAAGTTATTTGACATTATTTAAAATATGACCAAAATGTCAATTTTTCTTGGTAGAATTCCGACATATTCCAAAAAAAATCCTGGTAGCTAGAGGGTTAAGCAGTGAACAGAAGAGAAACGCCCAGTGTAACTGCCCAAGAGCTGCGCAGTGTCAGTGCCGAAAGCCCGTCAAAGGTCTTGGCGGACGGCAATGTCCCAGTTTACACCAAGCACTATCAAATGCCCTGGTTACAGACATCACATCGCCATCATCAAGTTGTTGTATTTCAGTTGAATATGTAAGAGGGCTTGGGGAGGGGCTTAGACTATCAGCGAGCCTATTGGCTATTCAGATACTGAACAAATATCTGAATTCCAACTGCCGGGGGTGGCTGCAGGGTCAGACTCCGTGGTCAGCAAGCGAAAGTATTGAGCCAGCGCGGTCACTACGGAGGATGATACTCAGGCTAGGGAGAATGCACTGAAAACAACAAAGTAGATAATGTAGTAAGCAACTTTGGTTTTGAGAAATCCACCCCTGATGTGTCTGTTATATAAAAATGGGATGTGGATGAAGAAAAATACACCATTGTGACAGGAGCATTCGGCACTTAAATTTCTGGTTTTACACCTGGTTTTAGGGAGACAAAACTTTATGTGTTAACAAAATGACCAAAAGCATGCATTTACAAAAATATTGCGGTTCGTGTAAACAGGGTTATTATGCTGATAACTTTGGATGAAAATGACAGTTTTTTATTTAAACGATGAACGTAATCAATGCACAACTGTACATTAAGTAACACATGATTTGTTTTACTGTATTCTAAGAAATGCTGTCCTGTGCAAAAATACATCCACACACCACAAACACTTTGTACGTAACATATTTAAAGTGATACTGTCCCATTTTTGGAAATAAGGTCATATTAAACCTCCCCTTGAGTTAAATAGTTGAGTTTTACCTTTCTCCTGTACTTTCAACCGTTCTCTGAGTATGGCAGTGCAAATTTTACCTCCATGCTAGCAGTTAACATTGAGTCCTATGAGACCAGCTGGCGGCTAACTGGTCTCATAGCTACACTAGTCCCCCACAGTGCAGTGCTGTCCCCTCCCAGCCCCCCGGCCCCAGCTCCCCACCACCGCCCCATCCCCTGTTCCACAGCCCCAGCCCCAGGCCTCTCCTCCAGCTCCAGCCCCATCCCCATCCCCATGCCACAGCCCCAGCCCCAGCCCCAGCCCCAGCCCCAGCCCCAGCCCCAGCCCTAGCCCCAGCCCCAGCCCCAGCCCCAGCCCCAGCTCCACAGCCCCAGCCCCAGCCCCAGCCCCAGCCCCAACCCCAGACTCAGCCCCAGCCCTAGCCCCAGCCCCAGCCCCAGCCCCAGCCCCCGCCCCAGCCCCATCCCAAGCCCCATCCCCAGCTCCTGCCTCATATCCAGCCCCAGCCCTCTCCTCCAGCCCCAGCCCCAGCTCCAGCCCCAGCTCCAGTCCCAGCCCCATCACCATCCCCAGCTCCAGCTCCAGTCCCAGCCCCAGCCCCTCTCCTCCAGCCCCAGCCCCTGTCCCCCAGCCCCAGCCCCAGCCCCATCTCCAGCTCCAGCTACAGCAGCCTCCTCCAGCCCCAGCTCCCTACCCAGCCCCATCCCCAGCCCTCTCCTCCAGCCCCAGCCCCAGCCCCATCCCCAGCCACAGCCACCCTGGTCCATCCCCATCCCCAGCCCCATCCCCATCCCCATCCCCATCCCCAGCCCCAGCCCCATCCCACTACTACATCCCCATCCCCAGCCCTCTCCAACAGCCCCAGCCTCATCCCCAGCCCCAGCCCCAGCCCTCTCCTCCAGCCCCAGCCCCAGCCCCATCCCCAGCCACAGCCCCAGCCCTCTCCTCCAGCCCCAGCCCCAGCCGCAGCCCCAGCCCCAGCCTCCATGCAGCCCCAGCCCCAGCCTCCATGCAGCCCCAGCCCCAGCCCTCCAGCCCCAGCCCCAGCCTCATCTCCAGCCCCAGCCCCAGCCCCAGCCCCAGCCCCAGCCCTCTCCTCCAGCCCCATCCCCATCCCCATCCCCATCCCCATCCTCCAGCCCCAGCCCTCTCCTCTGCCCCAGCCCCAGCCCCCACCTCCAGCCCCAGCCCCCTCCTCCAGCCCCAGCCCTCTCCTCTGCCCCAGCTCCTGCCCCCTCCTCCAGCCCCCTCCTCCAGCCCCAGCCCTCTCCTCCAACCCCAGCTCCAGCCCTCTTCTCCAGCCCCAGCCCCAGCCTGAGTGGAGTAGTAACCGTGCTGCAGGCAGTAAATGTGCAGTAAAGTTGGCACAGCCCATATGCTCTGTGTGGGTTCTGCTCCATATACTTTAATGGCACAGCGGACCGGGCCCTACATTTGAAAACATTTGCTCTCATGGCTGATTCATAAGAAGATTCATATTTGGCCAGCTATTATACAAGCCTGTGTGTGTACTGTGTGTGCGTGTGTGTGTGCGTGTGCGTGTGCGTGTGTGTGCGTGTGTGTGTCTGTGTTCGCATATGTCTGTAGTGTGTTTGTACGTTTATTTGCATTTGCAGAACTGGAGAAAAAAACACATACTTTCCCCTCCCTCACTTACTCTGTGTTCTCTCTCTCTCTCTCTCTCTCTCTCTCTCTCTCTCTCTCTCTCTCTCTCTCTCTCTCTCCCTCTCTCTCTCTCTCTCTCTCTCTCTCACTCACACACACACACACACACACACACACACACACACACACACACACACACACACACACACACACACACACACACACACACACACACACACACACACACACACACACACTCACTCACTTAGTGGTTTTTGCCACAGTGCCATGTTTTCCCTCTCCTTGCCTTGTTGTTGTGTGAATGTGTGTGTGTGTGTGTGTGTGTGTGTGTGTGTGTGTGTGTGTGTGTGTGTGTGTGTGTGTGTGTGTGTGTGTGTGTGTGTGTGTGTGTGTGTGTGTGTGTGTGTG
>NC_085866.1:8652827-8655327 GCF_034702125.1 Engraulis encrasicolus | reverse complement strand
CACACACACACACACACACACACACACACACACACACACACACACGACCTGTCACCTTTCACAGGAGTGAGAGAACAAGCCAGTCAGTAAGGGAGTCAGGTATGTGTGTGTGTGCGCGCGCGCGCGTGTGTGTGTGTGTGTGTGTGTGTGTGTGTGTGTGTGTGTGTGTGTGTGTGTGTGTGTGTGTGTGTGTGTGTATGCAGATGTAACAGACTACTTTTGGGTTCCTAGGGTTACACACACCATTGTACATAAAATCTCATTGTACGAACTCGCAATAACCACGCTGGCTACACAGCATTGCATGCACAAAACTCCACAAACACTTTCACACTGTCTGACAGCCTAGTGTGAGTTCAATACATGATGTATTTCAGAGTAAAAAAGTGGAAGCCACAGGTAAGTACGTGACTGTTGAAGACTTCATTGCTGTGTCTGACACTGGGCCTGATTGAAGAGAGTTGTGGGACTGTGCGTGCGTGCGTGCGTGCGTGTGTGTGCGAGAGAGCGAGAGGGATGTCTGTATACAGGTTCTATGAGATATTTTAAATTCCGTTGCCCTATAGAGGGAACAACAAGGATTTTCTCCCAATTATTTATATTCTTTTACGTTCTCCATTTCTGTTCTGTAGCCTAGGGTACTCTTCGATCTCGCCAAAATGGCTGTAGATGAAAAATAACATTTTATCTTGATGGTAGGCCAAGCCGAGCGTAAACCCCCATCTTTAAGCAAACGCATTTGTTTCCAGTAAGATGACAAAGGCGCTGAGCGTGCACGCGCAACCAAACAGCGCCAAATAGCCCATTAATATTTCTTCTGTGTAAAAAGTGTTGCAAATCTGTTGGCAGACTAGCCTAATGGATGGCCCAGTGGTGTTTGCTTGGCCCGTATATAGGTTACGACATAAGGGTAATGGCGTTAATGCCTGTGTGTTTCTTTTAGCGGGTGAGAGCTGCTGTGCGCGCGGGTCATTAATGGTTCGTTAATGGGCTAATGTCGCGGTCGGATGTCAGTGTTCTCCCCCCGCTAATTACACATTACCCGCCACCTTCTAACGTGCTTGCTTTTGTAGTGTCGGAAGTCGTAAAGCTGTTATTTATTTTTGCCTCCTTGGGTCCGTTAACGGGACGATAAGCTTGTGGTTATTGACGCTATCAGCTGTTCGGGCACATGTGGTGCAGAGGGCTACTTTTTGCACTTGTTACGAGAACCAATTGGAGAACCGCTTTATCTGAAAGGAATAGACCAAATGAGGGGTTTAATGCTTTTTGGTCAAAGGAAATTTATCAAAAAATGGCTATAGAAAATGGTAAGTTTATCACAGATAGAAGAGATACGCACGAATATCTTATTACACTGTCTCAAAGACAACGCAGACCAAAACAATAAAAACTCAACAGGCAAAAAAATTAAGACATGGCTTTTCTGTCTGGCGACAATTATTGAGGCTGACCTTAAACCAATATTCAGCCAACTCAAAAGGAAAACTATTGCATTTTGCTATTCTAAATGGAGTGCGGACAAACTGGTCTCAATTAAATATCGATGATGTTATGAATGTGCAGTTGCACATTTTGCGTGATAATGTATCCTTGTTCACATTCCAGTTGTAAAAATGTCCAGTAGGCCGACTACCGCTCGAGTTTCTGAGAATGTAGAAATGAACAAAATCCAATCATTTTGCTCTGTAACATGCAATTCAGTCCTTTTGTTTTATAGTGGAAAATATATGTCTGTCTCATAAAGCATACAGGATACAATTATCCCAACTGATTGTTTTTTCTTCCTGCGTTTCCATGTTAAGTGTAAAATGATAATGGGAATTGCAGTAGTCATGAAAGCCCACATAGCGTACATTGTTAGGCCTTATGATTTTAAAAATCTTTACAATCAATTGACATCAATTTATTCAGGGTTGAAATTTCACTCGTAATTTATCCGCCGTGGCTATCTCGCAGGCTACCCATGCGTGTTATGTGCTGGTAAGCGTGAAGCATTTGTGTCTAAATCCGCTCCGTATCCCGACTGTCATGTTAAATAAGGCAGGACCCTCGCTCCCTGCGTCCCCCAGCCGAAAGCAGAAATGCGCATTAACCTCGTAGTTCTGCTCACCGCCAGCTCTCCCCCATATCTGCCGGGCGACTGCGCAGCGTCAGGAGGCAGCGCAGCTCTGGCACTAATCAAAACCACAGCCTGTCCCGGCCGGCCGGGCCCACTGCCTGTCAGAGGCCCGCTATGCCGCGCGTCTGCTCCTCTCTATCAGGAGGTTTCTATGCAAACCGCCAATAAAACATACTAATGATTCGCCCCCGCCCGCGGCAGATGCAGGAATGCCAGGGCGCGTAGTTTTTATGAGGGGGGTGTCGAGCACCCTCTCTTTATGTCATGCACACCATGCGCACCTCACACCTAATCCCGCGCGCTGGTGAATTAAGTCCTGCCAGCTCAACAGAGCGTTATATCCAGTGTAGCCGAAAATGGCAATTTATCCAGTTTGCT
>NC_085866.1:8630327-8647827 GCF_034702125.1 Engraulis encrasicolus | reverse complement strand
ATCTCATTATATGATGCAGAAATGGATTCCCTGACCATGAAAACATATGAGTAGACACCAGAAATACATCTGTACTCCTTTCACAACAGGAGATATGACGTATTGTAGTGTATGGGACTGTCCGACGGCCATATTGGATTTGGAATATGAAAAAGCTGAAAAAAAAAATGTTCAGGCAAGAAATATATTTTCCTCAGCATAAATCACCAAACTAAAGACAAGGGGCAACCAACAGCTTTTCAGAAATGCATACAACAGCCAAAAATCTATGCCGGGTCAATTTTGACCCTGAACACCACAGATGTAACTTTTTTTTTTTTTGGACCTTTAAAATTTACTAAAATGATAAAACATTTTTTGTGTGTTGCAATGATTGTGACTGAGGATTAGATGAAGCCTTATTCCAAGAAAATAAAGGAAAGTGTGTTTTTTTCACACTAAAACTTGAAAACGGGTAAAAAATGACCAGAGCACAACATAAGGGATATCTGATTTCTGAAAGAAGCTCTTACATTGAACTCTGTTCACTCTCCAGGTCACCTATGCCTCTTTTCCACTGCCTGTTTTCTGCTAGGCCTACAGCTCGACACAGTGCGACTCAGCTGCTACTTTTTGCTTTATGATTGAGCTGTGTCATGCCTATTCGAAAAGCAAAAAGTGGCGGCCGAGTCACTAGTCTCCTAAAGGGGCATGGCTGTTATAGGATTGCAATTTAGAGCCTTCCACCGTATGGATCCCAGCAGAAACTCCTTGTGAGTTGTGTCTATCTTATATCAATTGCTTTTGGTTTCCTGCTTGATGATGAGCTCCAAATGGAGAAAAGGGGCGCTCCTGCGTCACACACACACACACACACAGTTCAGTTCAACTATATAAAATTCTCCATGGCCTGGCCCCTCCTCCTCTACAGATATTTATTACAAAAAGTATAAATAGGGCTACCAGAGCCAGTTCCAGGGGTGATTGCTCTGTCCCTTTCAGAAAGAGCGCTTTTAGTCAGGCTGTTTTCTCTTACAGAGTCTCTCATACCTGGAACACAATTCCTAGTATAAATATAGCTGCAAGCAGCGATGCGGGGCCAAGCAGTAAGTCCGCCTAAGTCGCCACGGCAACCGAAAGAGCTGAGCAGGCAGACTGTCAGAGACATGCATAGTTATTTTTTACAAGCAGAAATATACCTTGAAATTTGATTTGTGACCTGCTGGTGGCGCTAGCGATTGAGCTGGAGACCTGAAAGTTCTTGTGGGGAGTCATGGGATAGCCAAGAATGTGTGTGACGATTCCCAAAAGATTCTGACCATGGGTTGCTGAGATATGAGCTCACTTCCTGTTTGGCGTCTGTGTGGAGGATTTTGATTGGCTGTTACGCACAAACGGTAAAAGATGTAATACAACCCTTTTAGGGATCTCTTCAGAGTGCTCCAGAGGTCATGTGTATTAAGTTTTGTGAAAATCAGACTACATTTGAAGGATGAGGAGCCTTTTATTGATTTTCACCAAATCCAAAATGGCGGACATTCTATTATGGCAGATATGATGTCATAGGGTGCGTTGGATTCGTCTTGGCCCAAGGATTCCAACGGTACCACCAGATTAAAAATTGAGCATGTGGTTCAAAAGCTATAGGATGAAATGTAGCTAAAACTTTGACCAGCTGGTGGTGCTAGGGAGTTTGAGCTAGCGACCTGAATGTTTTTTGGGGTGGGTCATGGGATAGACAAAAATGACTGTGAGAATTTGCAGAAGATTGTGATCATGGCTTCTCAAGATATGACTTCACTTCCTGTTTGGCAACTTTTAGGCCGTTTTTGATTGGCTGTCACGGCCAAACGATAGAAGATATAAATAATTGAGGGCATAAGTTTTGTGAGACTCAGTCCAGAGATGCTATATACCAAATTTCAGAAAATTTTCAAAATGTCAAAAATTGAGGGAGGAGACCCATTTTTATTGATTTTCACCAAATCCAAAATGGCGGGCATTCTTTTGTGGCGGATATGATGTCAGAGGGTGCGTTAGATTCGACTTGGCCAAAGGAATTTAACAGTACTACCAGAATAAAAATTGAGCATGCGGTTCAAAAGTTACAGGCATAAATGTAGCTAAAACTTTGACCAGCTGGTGGCGCTAGAGAGTTTGAGCTAGCAACCTGAATTTTTTTTTGGTGGGTCATGTAACTGACCAGAAAGACTGTGACAATTTGCAGAAGATTGTGACAATGGGTTACCAAGATATGACTTCACTTCCTGTTTGGCAACGTTAAGGCTGTTTTGATTGGCTGACGATGATGTCATAGCATGCGTTGGATTCGTCTTGGCCCAAGGATTTCAACGGTACCACCAGATTTAAAATGGAGCATACGGTTCAAAAGTTACGGGCAGAAACATAGCAAAAAATTTGACCAGCTGGTGGCGCTAGAGAGTTTGAGCTAGCGACCTGAAATATGTTTTGGTGGGTCATGGCATGGACAAGAATGTCTGTGACAATTTGCAAAAGATTGTGACCATGGGTTGCCAAGATATGACTTCACTTCCTGTTTGGCGACTTGTAGGCCGTTTTTGATTGGCTGTCACGGCCAAACGATAAAAGATAGAAAAAATTGAAGGCATAAGTTTTGTTAGGCTCAGTCCAGAGATGTTATATACCGATTTTCAGAAAAAAATGTCAAAAACTGAGGGAGGAGACCCATTTTTAGTGATTTTCACAAAATTCAAAATGGCGGGAAAACTATCCAGGCGGAAAATGACGTCATAGGGTGCGTTGGATTCGTCTCGGCCCAAGGATTCCAGGGATACCAAGTTTTTGAAAATTGGCCCAGCGGATCAAAAGTTACAAGCAGAAATGTACCTGCAACTTTGGCCTGCTGGTGGCGCTAGAGGGTTGGGGCTGGGGACCTAAAAATTGCTGTGGGTAATGCTGAGATGGTCCTGAACGTGTGTGCCAATTTTCAGCATTTTCGACCATACGGTTCTATGGGCTGCCATAGACTCCCAGAGGAAAGTAAAATAATAATAAATATAGCTGCAAGCAGCAATGCGGGGCCAAGCAGAAAGTCCGCCTAAGTCGCCATGGCAACCGAAAGAGCTGAGCAGGCAACACTATCAGAGACACGAATGTGTGTGACGATTCCCAAAAGATTCTGACGATGGATTGCTGAGATATGAGCTCATTTCCTGTTTGGCGTCTGTGTGGAGGATTTTGATTGGCTGTTACGGCCAAACGGTAAAAGATGTAATAAAACCCTTTTAGGGATCTCTTCACAGTGCTCCAGAAATCATGTGTATCAAGTTTTGTGAAAATTAGACTAAATTTGAAGGATAAGGAGCCTTTTATTGATTTTCACCAAATCCAAAATGGCGGGCATTCTATTTTGCCGGATATGATGTCAGAGGGTGCGTTGGATTTGTCTTGGCCCAAGGAATTTAACAGTACAACCAGATTTAAAATGGAGCGTACGGTTCAAAAGTTACGGGCAGAAATTTAGCTAAAACTTTGACCAGCTGGTGGCGCTAGAAGGTTTGAGCAAGCAACCTGAAATTTGTGTTGCTGGGTCATGGCATGGACAAGAATGTCTGTGAAAATTTGCAGAAGATTGTGACCATGGGTTGCCAAGATATGACTTCACTTCCTGTTTGGCGACTTTTAGGCCATTTTTGATTGGCTCTCACGGCCAAACGATAAAAGATATAAAATATTGAAGGCATAAATGTTTTGAAGCTCAGTCCAGAGATGCTATTTACCTAATTTCAGAAAAAAATGTCAAAAATTGAGGAGGAGATGGGTTTTTATTGATTTTCACAAAATTCAAAATGGCGGGAAAACTATCAGGTGGAAAATGACATCATAGCGTGCGTTGGATCCGTCTCAGCCCAAGGATACCAGGGATACCAAGTTTTTGAAAATTAGCCCAGCGGTTCAAAAGTTACAGGCAGAAATGTAGCTAAATATTTGACCAGCTGGTGGCGCTAGAGAGTTTGAGGTAGCGACCTGAATTTTTTTTTGGTGGGTCATGGGACTTACAAGAAAGACTGTGACAATTTGCAGAACATTGTGACAATGGGTTCCCAAGATATGACTTCACTTCCTGTTTGGCGACGTTTAGGCTGTTTTTGATTGGCTGATGATGATGTCATAGGATGCGTTGGATTCGTCTTGGCCCAAGGATTTTAACGGTACCACCAGATTTAAAATGGAGCGTATGGTTCAAAAGTTACGGGCAGACATTTAGCTAAAAATTTGACCAGCTGGTGGCGCTAGAGAGTTTGAGCTAGCGACCTGAAATTTGTTTTGGTGGGTCATGGCATGGACAAGAATGTCTGTGACAATTTGCAGAAGATTGTGACCATGGGTTGCCAAGATATGACTTCACTTCCTGTTTGACGACTTTTAGGCCGTGTTTGATTGGCTGTCACGGCCAAACGATAAAAGATATAAAAAATTGAAGGCATAAGTTTTGTGCGGCTCAGTCCAGAGATGCTATATATCGATTTTCAGAAAAAAATGTCAAAAATTGAGGAAGAGATGGGTTTTTAGTGATTTTTCACAAAATTCAAAATGGCGGGAAAACTATCCAGGCGGAAAATGACGTCATAGGGTGGGTTGGATTCGTCTTGGCCCAAGGATTCCAGGGATACCAAGTTTTTGAAAATTGGCCCAGCGGTTCAAAAGTTACAAGCAGAAATGTACCTGCAACTTTGGCCTGCTGGTGGCGCTAGAGGGTTGGGGCTGGGGACCTATAAATCGCTGTGGGTAATACTGACACGGTCTTGAACGCGTGTGCCAATTTTCAGCATTTTCGACCATACGGCTCTATGGGCTGCCATAGACTCCCTAAGGAGAAAGAAAAATAATAATAATAAGAAACGGTAGAAACACTCTAAGGTGCCAGGCAGCTTCGCTGCTTGGCCCCTAAATATAGCTGCAAGCAGCAATGCGGGGCCAAGCAGAAAGTCCGCCAAAGTCGCCATGGGAACCGAAAGAGCTGAGCAGGCAGACTGTCAGAGACACGCATAGTTATTTTTTACAAGCAGAAATATACCTCGAAATTTGATTTGTGACCTGCCGGTGGCGCTAGCGAGTGAGCTGGAGACCTGAAAGTTCTTGTGGGGAGTCATGGGATAGCCAAGAATGTGTGTGACGATTCCCAAAAGATTCTGACTATTTGTCGCTGAGATATGAGCTCACTTCCTGTTTGGCGTCTGTGTGGAGGATTTTGATTGGTTGTTACGGCCAAACGGTAAAAGATGTAATAAAACGCCTTTGGGGATCTCTTCAAAGTGCTCCAGAGATCATGTGTGTCAAGTTTTGTGAAAATCAGACACAATTTGAAGGATGAGGAGCCTTTTATTGATTTTCACCAAATCCAAAATGGCGGGCATTCTATTGTGGCGGATATGATGTCAGAGGGTGCGTTGGATTCGTCTTGGCCCATGAAATTTAACAGTACTACCAGAATAAAAATTGAGCATGCGGTTCAAAAGTTACAGGCAGAAATGTAGCTAAAACTTTGACCAGCTGGTGGCGCTAGAGAGTTTGAGCTAGCGACCTGAAATTTGTTTTGGTGGGTCATGGGACTGACAAGAATGTCTGTGACAATTTGCAGACGATTGTGACCATGGGTTGCCAAGATATGACTTAATTTCCTGTTTGACGACTTTTAGGTCGTTTTTGATTGGCTGTCACGGCCAAACGATAAAAGATATAAAAAATTCAACGCATAAGTTTTGTGAAGCTCAGTCCAGAGATGCTATATACCAATTTTCAGAAAAAATGTGAAAAATTGAGGGAGGATATGGGTTTTTACTGATTTTCACCAAATCCAAAATGGCGGGCATTCTATTGTGGCGGATATGATGTCAGAGGGTGCGTTGGATTCGGCTTGGCCCAAGGAATTTAACAGTACTACCAGAATAAAAATTGAGCATGCGGTTCAAAAGTTAGAGGCAGAAATGTAGCTAAAACTTTGACCAGCTGGTGGCGCTAGAGAGTTTGAGCTAGCGACCTGATTTTTTTTTTGGTGGGTCATGGCACTGACAAGAAAGACTGTGACAATTTGCAGAAGATTATGACCATGGGTTCCCAAGATATGACTTCACTTCCTGTTTGGTGAGGTTTAGGCTGTTTTTGATTGGCTGACGATGATGTCATGCGTTGGATTCGTCTTGGCCCAAGGATTTTAACAGTACTACCAGATTAAACATTGAGCATGCGGTTCAAAAGTTACAGGCAGAAACGTAGCTAAAAATTTGACCAGCTGGTGGCGCTAGAGAGTTTGAGCTAGCGACCTGAAATTTGTTTTGGTGGGTCATGGCATGGACAAGAATGTCTGTGACAATTTGCAGAAGATTGTGACCATGGGTTCTCGAGATATGACTTCACTTCCTGTTTGGCGACTTTTAGGCCGTTTTTGATTGGCTGTCACGGCCAAACAATAAACGATATAAAACATTGAGGGCATAAGTTTTATGAGGCTCAGTCCAGAGATGCTATATACCGATTTTCAGAAAAAAATGTCAAAAATTGAGGGAGGAGACCCATTTTTAGTGATTTTCACAAAATTCAAAATGGCGGGAAAACTATCCAGGCGGAAAATGACGTCATAGGGTGCGTTGGATTCGTCTCGGCCCAAGGATTCCAGGGATGCCAAGTTTTTGAAAATTGACCCAGCGGTTCAAAAGTTACAAGCAGAAATGTACTTGCAACTTTGGCCTGCTGGTGGCGCTAGAGGGTTGGGGCTGGGGACCTATAAATTGCTGTGGGTAATGCTGACACGGTCCTAAACGCGTGTGCCAATTTTCAGCATTTTCGACCATACGGTTCTATGGGCTGCCATAGACTCCCTAAGGAGAAAGTAAAATAATAATAAGAAACAGTA
Source organism: Engraulis encrasicolus (assembly GCF_034702125.1). Taxonomy (NCBI): domain Eukaryota; kingdom Metazoa; phylum Chordata; class Actinopteri; order Clupeiformes; family Engraulidae; genus Engraulis; species Engraulis encrasicolus. The sequence continues at coordinate 8,640,953 of NC_085866.1, read as the reverse complement.
GAAACACTCTAAGGTGCCAGGCAGCTTCGCTGCTTGGCCCCTAATAAGAAACGGAACAAACACTCTAAGGTGCCAGGCAGCTTCGCTGCTTGGCCCCTAATTAGAGAACTGCCAACAGTAAACTCATTCAGTAAACAGTTACTGGATTGTCAATGCTGTCAACATAATTTCACATAGTTAGGCTACTAGAACTGGCAGCTGGTCTTCAACTTATTTGGGTATTGTATCTTGTAATTGTATTTTGTATTATTTATTTTTAAAATGTGTGAAATATCTTTGACTCTATAATTGTACAACTGTGTACTCAGGGCCGGTTTTAAGCATAGGCCGGCTAGGCGATCGCCTAGAGCGCCATGTGAAGAAGGGGCGCCGAAATGGCGCTCTCCGATGCGTAATTTTGCGATATGGAGGTTTTTTTATGAAGTCGCAATCAACAAAGCGTGGCGAAAGCGCTCCTCACAGCAAAACGCCCCTCAGCCAATAGTAACATCGCTTTCAACTGTCTCTGGGAAGTCTGTGAACCAATAAAGAGACAGTCCTGAGAAAGGGGGCGGGATGAGTGACAGCGTGCGATCTATTTTGAATTTGGAGACTCACTCGAGAGACAGAGGGAAGCGCAGACAGAGCAGTGCTGTTCTGCTGGGTGGAGAATTGTTATGTTCTCATTAAACCAGTCATTGCATGATGCAGGAGTTGCAGAGGTTGTTTTGGAACTATGTGATTTAATCAGCAACCGTTTGTGATTATGGAAAGCCTAATAGTTATGAGGCTACTGTTTGGAATTAGAGGGAAAAAGAGCTTTGTTTTTGATCTGAGAAATCGCTAGTTAGCATGTTAACATTAGCCAAGTATGCCAAGCAATGAAATCCAAGCAATGTAAAGTAAGACTGGTGCAATGTTTAAAACAATTTTAGCTGCCATATGTCCTTCCATCCACTTGAATGAATTACCTACTTGTTGTAATCTTAAAAAAACATTGTTTCCAGACCAGAATGACATACATGAATCATGTAACACAGAACCATGCACAGCATGTTTTCATGCTGAGTGATGTAGTAAGCCTATTGCAGACAAGTGAGGCTATTTACTATAGGCCTATTTTGTATATTATTCTCCCTTTCTCTAACCCTGTCCCTGTCAAACCCATAGATAGCCCCCTTCTCATTCTCCTACTCACAAATGCACCACTATTTCCAGTCCAGAAATGAAATTGGTTCGGAATCATAGACAGCACACATTTGTAGCTTATTAAAATTGTTATGCTGACATGCTTTGTGATGCTGTAGGTAGTGTAGATAGGCTATCAATGCAGACCTCCTTGGTAGGCCTATTGTCTACACATACATTTTACATGCAAATGTACTGAATCACTCTCCTGGCATTTCAAATGGGGGCGCCAGAACTCAAACTCGTATAGGGCACCAAATAAGCCAGAACCGGCCCTGTGTGTACTATAACCAGAGAGGAAAGAAGAAGAGAGGGGAAAGTTCTATTGGCCTGTATTGTTACCTCACCGACGCCGTCCGCCATTTTGATTTTGGTAGTCAAGGACGCGTCGCCAACGGTTCATTCATTCAGCATCAGTCAAAAACATGGCTAACACCGATCACAATTACGCAAAGGACCCAAATGCCCCAAATACACCAAAATATATAGGCACACAATGTGCTGCTGTAGGGTGTTACAAGTCCACAGGAAGGAACAAGGAGGTGGCATTTCATTCATTTCCCAAAGAAAAAAAAAGGTATAGTTTCGTTTTGATAGCCTAAGCCTGATGTGCAGATGTCAGATGGGCACAATGATATTTGAGCAACATGATGAGAACATTGTGTGTCAAAAGACATAACTTTGTGTGCTTAACTTCTAATGCGAGCACAACATTTAATTTTCTAGGCCTACCGAGTACCTTTTTTCACTTCTGATTTAGAAATGCATACTGTCGATGATCTGCAAGGAAGGCTGTTTTCAATGTCCAGCACCTCCCACCACAGTTTTAGCATAGCATACGTCACCTAGAAACTATTATTTTGCTCGTATATAATACGCCAACGACGTGCCACATCAAGTGCTATATTAACTAATTGTCTTACCTTAAAAGGATGTGTTGGGTAGGCAGATGATGCCACCGTTATGTCGCCGTAAAACAAAGTTGGATAGCCTGCTAGCGCAACAACCCACTGCATGATGAATCGAGGCGCTGAAATGATCTGACAACTGTGCAGTGGGCTTTGTTTATTCGTGTTATGATGATGCCCACATATGCATCTAACATTTTCCTTTCAAAATTTAACTCAATTAACTTTAAAATCGCCAGACTAAACATATCCACGGCAAAGTATCCAGTCCTTGTCCTATTGAAGTGGAGAAACTCACATAGACTTTCCTCTGACGGAAACTCAATTTCAACAAAAAAGCCAGACCCCTATAATTTGTGTTGTATCTCCCCCTAGTGGCAAAATAGAAAACATGAACCAGCGCAAATGTTAACCAAGGATATCTGTGATATTAAAACACACTACTGTTATTTTCTGCAGGTGTGCAGAATGGATTAATAACATCAGGCGGGAGGACCTATGTGGTTTACAGACCGATGAAATGAAGCATAGGAAAGTATGCAGTGACCATTTCGCCATTTCACAATTTGTGAACCCATTGGACAGGTAGAGACATTGCCATTTCATATTCTGAAAATGACACTTGATACTCTATAAGTTTTCAACATACTGTAAACCCAGATGTTTAGCCTGATTACTTGTGGTAATGTTGCAAATTCAAAACACACATATTCACAAAAAATAATTTAAAATGTTGGGTTGCTTTACAAAAAAAAATACAATTCTGCAGGAAATCTGGCCTACTGCCAATGGCCGTACCCTGGCTAGTAGACTGTCCCAACCCCCCTAAATCTCAAGACACAGTTCGTCCACCACCCCGAAAACGGGTCGCACTTGAAATTGAGACAACAGACTCAGAGATCCTGGATAGTAAGTGATTTAATGGCAAATGGTGGTAACAGATACATTCTGAGTGTTGAACACTGCATAGGTAGTAGTCTGTGCATAAGTCTGTTGTTACAGTTGTCACATTTCTTTTTAGGCACTGATGTACTGGCCAGTGTCAGCAATGACAACACAGTGGAAAAACTGAAAAGAAAAATTGGCTGCTACAAATCAAAGCTGTCAAGGCTAAAGAAAAAGACACCATCTATCAGCAAACAAACATTAAAGAGGGAAATTTCCAAAGTATTGCCAAAACAAGCCGCACAATTTGTCAACGAGCAAATTGATAATGCCAAAAAAAAACCAAGGGCCATTCGGTGGAGCAACTTCATGAAAAGTTGGGCGTTACAGGTTAAGGGTACAGGCCAAAAGCCTACCGAACCATGAGGAGAATTTTCAAGCTCCCTACAGCCAGGACCCTTTCAAATATCTTGCAGAGAGTAGACATCGGGCCGGGATGGCATGAACCTGTGCTGTATGCACTTAAACATCAAGTGCAGCATATGGAAGAGCGAGATAGGCACGTTGCCATCACATTTGATGAAATTACATTGAAATGTAGCCTAAATTATAACATCTCGAAAGATGAAGTAGAAGGGTATGACGAAGGGGGAAGACCAGCCAACCATGCAGGGGTTTTCATGATCCGTAGTCTAACTGGGAAATGGAAACAACCCATAGGGTACTTCTTGTCATCTGGGACCATGAAGCATGGGGTCTTAAAAACCAAAATCATGGAGGCGGTGGAAAAGGTGCTTGACACTGGCTTCACTCCCATGGTGCTGGTAATGGACCAAGGCAGCAACAACCTGGCAGCCTGTAGAAACCTGGGTATAACAGAAGAAAAACCGTACTTCTTTGTCAAAAGCCAGAAGATTCATTTTTTATTCGACCCCCCCCATTTAATGAAAAACATCAGAAACAATTTGCGAAAATATGGATTTTACATAGGGGACAAATTGGCAGAATGGGGAGACATCACTGAAATGTTTAAAATTGATTCACAAAGACAACACCGAATGGCACCCAAGTTAACCCAACGGCATCTGTCCCTCACTGCCTTTTCAACAATGAGTGTGCCTCTCGCCACTCAGGTAAGCCACAAGTGAAAACTGTCATGCAGGCGTATAACATTCAATTTACAATCTTTATCTATGGTCCTGAAAATGGGATTTTTTTTATTTTTTTATTACAGGTTCTTAGTCATTCTGTTGCGGCTGCACTGCTCACCATGGCAGACATGGGGAAGCTAAGAGAGGGGGCAAAAACGACGGCAGATTTTGTAGCCCACTTTAACCAGATGTTTGACTGCTTTAACAGTAGCACATTGTCCAGCAGCACACCACAAAAGGATGCCTTCAGAGAGACACATATTGATTTTATCAATGAGAGTATTAACTGGCTGGCATCTGTCAGATGTGCCAGTGGCAACAGCTTGAATTGCCTAAATGGTTGGAGGCATAACCTAAGAGCAATCAAGGAAATCTGGGCTGAATTGAAAGGTAGCAGCAATAAGGCATAATTATTCAAATTGAGCTTTGCTAATGCTAATGAGCTTTGTCCACCACTGCATGTTTTCTGCTGTTGGCCAATGTACTGTTTGTCATTTGCATTCACAGAGAAAGGATTTCAGTTTCTATTTACGAGGCACCTCAACCAGGACTGCCTGGAACACTTCTTTGGGGTGATCAGAGCGAAGGGCGGGCACAGGGACAATCCAGACCCTCAGCAATTCCGATTAGACTACAGGCAGGCCGTGCTAGACTATCTAATGACATTTGGGAGAAATACAAATTGCGAACCGGAGGAAATACACCTATTGCTGCAATTGTCCCATTTGTTTGAGGTAGACGAAACACCCTTTCAAAAACAAAAGTGTCACACATGATTAGTATACTGTAAGTCTGTAATCTTTTGCAATGATTTTGTAGAGCTGCACTGAGTCATCGCAGATGGCAACTCCCCATCCATGCACCGCACTGACCATGCCTCACGAGGTACACGAAACACCCTTTCAAAAACAAAAGTGTCACACATGATTAGTATACTGTAAGTCTGTAATCATTTGCAATGATTTTGTAGAGCTGCACTGAGTCATCGCAGATGGCAACTCCCCATCCATGCACCGCACTGACCATGCCTCACGAGGTACACGAAACACCCTTTCAAAAACAAAAGTGTCACACATGATTAGTATACTGTAAGTCTGTAATCATTTGCAATGATTTTGTAGAGCTGCACTGAGTCATCGCAGATGGCAACTCCCCATCCATGCACCGCACTGACCATGCCTCACGTACAGTCTACTGATGAGGAACCCACATTCCCTGGACTGGACAACACAGAGTTCATGAAGGGGCTGGACGTCATTGAGGGCAATGTGTCAGTGTACCTTGCTGGCTATGTGGCCTTCAGAGCCTCTGCCAAATTTGATTGCAAGAGTTGTGTTACGCTGTGGGAGGCAAACGAGGAGGACAGAGATACACTCAAGGAGAAATACACCTTTTTCAGATATAAGCAGTTCAGGGATGGGTTATTCCCACCAAGTGTTGTATTACAGCGTACAACAGAGCAAATTGAACACATTTTTAGATGCCAATACCCCCACATTTCTAAAGGGAAACATGTCCTGGCACTCTTAAAATCTGCAGTATATCAGAGTGTGAATTTGGATGCTGTTATATGTTCCGCCAGCTGTCTGTCCTGCAAAGAGTTCCTTGTTAATACATACTTATTGATGAGGATAAAATTTCAACTGAAGGTGGGCAATCAGAACGCCAAAGCCATGAAAACAAAGAAATCAAGAAAATTAATGAAATTGACATCGGAATTTTGACCCCCCCACCCCCCCCCCCCCCCCCCCCCCCCCCACCCACACACACACACACACCTTTTTTACATGATTGGTATTGATTCCAGCCCCTGATCACAGTCAGGAACAATAATGTGGCCCCCAGATTTAAAAAAAAGTTTGGGGACCCCTGGCCTACAGTAGCTTCAGGTTGCAATGAACGACGGGCTGTGCATACTGCTGAAGACACCCAGGTGGAGCAGTGCATGTTATCTTGCTCCGACAACTAATTTTTTAATTATTTTTTTTTTTACAAGGAATGTGTAATCTATATAAACAATGCTAATTAAATAAACATAGCCATCATCAAGTTTATCTCTTCAGCATGCTTTTGACTCTTGATCATTTCACCTCAGTAGAGCTGATTTCAAATGAATGTATGAGTCCCCCTCTCAGCTGGAGATGATGTGCTGCGGGTTGTTCAGCCAGGGTGCCAGGGTAGTGCGTGAGGTGCATGTTCTGCTGTCCCAGGAATCTTGTACAGGTGGCTCTTCACACTAAATCTGCCATATGTGGTGAGGAGTGACACAAAAAAGAAAAAATATGCATTATTGTGTTAAGCTTACATGCAATGTTGACTGAGTTGCTAAAAAACTGCCAAACTTAAGGTATTCTCTGAGTTGCAGAAAAAGTAATGCATTGCTGTAATTAATGCGTTGCTGGTTATGGTTTATCATTTCCTGCCACTGACTTGAATTAAGTATTAGTAATGTATCATTGTTTCCTGCTCGTGCGTGAAAATGCCTTAATCAATGTATAGTAGACATTCAAAACATTTGACTCCCAAGTCAGGTAAAAAACACGTTTCGCCTCACATGCGTTGGCTCCCAAAAAGTTAACTGACATCGGTCATGAAAACACCTAGAAGTACTCTAGGGGCCTACAACAGTCAAATGATATCATGCACATTTCCTGTTCACGTCAGGGTGAACATTAGGAGTGAAAATGGAAGTTTGGAATAAAAACCGGAACAACACAGCAGCAGAACTAACGTTGGTTTAGTGTACTTAGGCACGTATCCTTTTTCTGAAGAACTAGCACTTCTAGAAATTACACATGCCCATCGGACAAAATGTTCGCTGGCTGATGAAAATTTATGAAACTGGCCGGGAGACTAAGGCTAAAATTCCAAACAACGACTGGGAGGAGATGTGTTAACTTCCATTTTATACTTACGAATAAAATAGTTTATACTCAACATAGGCCTAATAATTTAACATCATAGACACTTAGCTGTCCATGGAGATATGCTAACGTTAACGGCCGACACACATCACCCACTGTCCAGAAAGATCCATGAATACAACCATAATATTAAATCCATTTGATGACGAATATAAAGATAATGACGAACTTACTGCTAAGTGGATAGTTACTTGTCATATTTATGCAATACAAAAACATTAAGCCACTTGCCTTTTCAGGAAGAGTCAGCGTTGCGTCTAGAAGTTCCCAAAAAGGAACTTTTTTGTAGAGTTGCCGTTTCCAGTCATCACGGGTTTTTTTTTTTAATAAAACGTAGAAATCAACTATTAATCCCGTATCAAATGAATACAATGCGAAATAAGTGAATTTGATGAAAATGTGGTCGACAGAGAAAACAACACACGGTTTCATTCCTCACTCATGTATGAGTCTGAACATTGTGTTATTTACATGGAACGTCCATATCTAACAAAATCAAAATGGCGGCGCGGTGACGCCATAGAGGCAGCTGTTTCCGCTCTCTTCTTCTTTCCTCTCTGCTATAACTGTGCATTTTTAGTTTTGTTTTAACCTTGTTTTTTTTTTTTTTTTTAAGGAACATCAAACCGGTCAAGGGACAAAAGATGGAAATTAGCCTCATGGCTATAATCTTGTGCATTTAGCATTTTTGTTTAAATGCTGGTAATATATGCTGTCCCTTTTTAAATACGTGAACTTGTGTTGTCATAAACTGTGATGATTGGGAGAAGGATGCTGAGAAATCATTGAATATCAAGAGGATGTCTGCTCTTCACTTCCCTGTGTGTGAAAAACAACATTTAATCCCAGATTAGCTCTGCAACGCCCACCCTTTACCCCATTTCTCTTTTTTTTCATTTCCCTTCACTCGCATGTCTTTCCTCACTCTCTCTCTCTCTCTCTCTCTCTCCCTCTCTCTCTCTCTCTCTCTCTCTCTCTCTCTCGTTTTATGACTGCACGTCTGGCTCTCTCCCAAGCTAACCCGCAGCAGGGCCACATGCAAACATATATGCCCGCCTCTTCAAACACACACTCCCCCACCACACATGGACTGGAAGCAATTACAACTCTCCTCATGTCTTAATTGGCTCTCTGCGGCCCAGACACACAGCACAGCACGGCACGGCACGGCACAGCACAGCCCAGCACAAAACAGCACAGCACAGCACAGCACAGCACTGCACAGCACTGCCCAGCCCAGCCCAGCCCAACACAGCACAGCACAGCACAGCACAGCACAGCACAGCACAGCACAGCACAGCACCCAGCACAGCACAGCACAGCACAGCACAGCACAGCACAGCACAGCACAGCACAGCACAGCACAGCACAGCACAGCACAGCACACCAAGGCACGGCCCAGCCCAGCCCAGCCCAGCCCAGCCCAGCCCAGCCCAGCACAGCACAGCACAGCACAGCACAGCACAGCACAGCACAGCACAGCACTGTACAGCATTGCACAGCACAGGACAGCTCAGCACAGCACAGCACAGCACAGCACAGCACAGCACAGCACAGCACAGCACAGCACAGCACAGCACAGCACAGCACAGCACAGCACAGCAAAGCACTGCACAGGACAGCACAGTGTAGCACAGCACAGCACAGTGTAGCACAGCACAGCACAGGACAGCACAGCACAGCACAGCACAGCACAGCACAGCACAGCACTGCACAGCACAGCACAGTGTAGCACAGGACAGCACTGCACTGCACAGCACAGCACAGCCCAGCACAGCACAGCACAGTCCTCTTCCCTCTCCCCTCTCCCCACTCTCCTCCACTATGCATGATGCAACCAACAACAGGTGGATGTGCAATGTGCATGTAAACATTTAATGCATAGAGAACATGTGCTCTGTGATCATGAATAGTGAGTGTACTAGATCGCAGGGATTTTTTCATGATTAATGGTTTTATTGTTTCATTTTTAGTGACTTTTCTTGTTTTGATGTATTTTTGAATGTGTTTTGTTGTTTCTGGAACATGAACAGAGTCAGATCAATACCGACCAATTTTATTTGACTTTATTTAAACTCTTCATGCGTGCATTGTCCATTTCCCCCAAATTATGTTCATGAGTTCATCAGACAGCCCATGTGGGTAAATGATTTTGTAAATGAGGTTATAGATAATCGCCATGGAGGGCAGAAAAAGAAAGGGAAAAAAAACATTGGATGGCGGTACTTGTTTTTAAGACATTTATTTTGCCATATTTTTTTTCTGTTAATGCACACTTGTTTAAACTACAGTTTGTGTGTGCCTTGTATGCCTAAATGGATGCATGAGGTAAGGAGAGCATTTGTTTCTATGCTGGCTATGAGTGTTGGTGGAAGAGATGAAAAGAAAGGATGAACGCTGATAAGAGAGGAGAGGAGGAGAGAAGAAACAGAGGAGTGCAGAGGAGGAGAGAAGAAACAGAGGAGTATAGAGGAGGAGAGAAGAAAAAGAGGAGAGCAGAGGAGGAGAGAAAAAACAGAGGAGTATAGAGGAGGAGAGAAGAAAAAGAGGAGAGCAGAGGAGGAGAGAAGAGGAGGAGAGAAGAAAAAGAGGAGAGAAGAAAAAGAGGAGTGCAGAGGAGGAGAGAAGAAACAGAGGAGTGTAGAGGAGGAGAGAAGAAAAAGAGGAGAGAAGAGGAGAGAAAAAAAAGAAGAGAGCAGAGGAGGAGAGAAGAAACAGAGGAGAGAAGAAAAAGAGGATTGTAGAGGAAGAGGAGAGGAGAAACAGAGGAGTGCAGAGGAAGAGAGATGAAACAGAGGAGAGAAGAAAAAGAGGATTGTAGAGGAAGAGGAGAGGAGAAACAGAGGAGTGCAGAGGAAGAGAGATGAAACAGAGGAGAGAAGAAAAAGAGGATTGTAGAGGAAGAGGAGAGGAGAAACAGAGGAGTGCAGTGTTGCACTTCAGGTGATCTGCCATCGAGGGGAGCTGCCGTAACAGGAAGTAGCATTATGGAAGTCTCATGGAGTAAGCTGCACACACACGCACACACACACATACGCACACACACACACACACGCACGCAAACACACACACACACACACACACGCACGCACGCACGCACGCACGCACGCACGCACGCACACACACACGCAAACACACAAACACACGCACGCGCACGCATGCACACATGCACGCACGCACGCACGCACGCACGCAAACACACACACACACACACACGCAAACACACACACACACATACGAAAACACACACACACACACGCAAACACACACACACACGCTAACACACACACGCAAACACACACACGCACACAAACACACACGCACGCACGCACGCATGCACGCACGAACACACACACACACACACACACGCATGCACGCACGCAAACACACACACACACGCACGCACACACACACACACACACGCACACACACTATAATACACACTGGAACAGACACGATATAGATGATGAGGAATGAAATAGCAAATTCAAATGTGTAAAATGTCTGTAAAAGTTGTAAAACTATTTTTTGCAGTGGTTTTGTGTGGATAGTATTTGTGCATTTGCACTGGTGCGTGTGTTTGTGTGTACT
>NC_085866.1:8617827-8622827 GCF_034702125.1 Engraulis encrasicolus | reverse complement strand
TTTGGGGGAAGGGAAGTTCAGTACATCCTGATGCCATAGACAAAGGGAACTTTTATTTGGCATCTCACAGTCTAAAAGTGTTATTCAAACACGTATCAAACAATACATGGACATTGAAATGTTATGTGTCATTGGGGGCACTATTCAGATTCTTTCAGTCCCCCTTTTGAAGTTAAAATACTTCACAAACATATCAAAACAGTAATCCACATAACACTCTGGAAATATATAGAGAAATAGCACTCTGGAGATTGGTTCCATCAAAAAGTTATCATAAGCAGCATGATATGAAGACAATTGAAATGGACTGTAAGAATTTTGTCATGACAGGATTGCAAACGAGTTGACTCATGTGACGCATGTCATTCAGTTCTTCATGTAAAGCAATGTGAAACGCGTTGTGTGTGCAGACGAGTGTAAAAAGAAAAACTGTAGTACTCTTCTTCCTCGTCTGGCTCCATCTTCTTCATATAATGTGGCCTTAGAGGCCAAGGCAGTGGAGCAGGTCAATGGCTTGAACGTTACCGGGAAGAGAGATAGCATCATACACTCAAGTACCTTATTCTGCACACATCAATGTTCACAACAAGCATCTGTGTCACCCAGGAAGATCTCATAGAACATGGAAGAATCAAAACAAGAATAAAATAAAATGAAATGGCAAAATGTGTCAGTGTGGGGACTGTCTCCCCCTTTCCATCAACTTCAAAGACACATAAATACAACACAGAGAAAATTCCTATTTTAAATGGTTGCCTTGAAATGAACAAAAGAAAATCAACAGGTCAGTCTGCCACTAAAGGTGTGAAAAGGGGATCTCTCAGCATGGGCAAGGGGTGCTCCCCCTTTTGACACCTTGAAATCAAAACAAGAAAATAAACTAGTCCATTCAAAACATTTGCCTCGTATAAACTCTTAAATTTCAATCTTAACTCATAACTTTGCTTTTGTGCGAATTCTTCATCTCAAACTCATAGTATCTCAAACTCATAGTTAGTCAACTTATCTTCACACAGTCTGCAACAGGCACAGGCAACAAAGGACAGGCAACAGGCCTCACAAACGTTAACTCATAGGTACAATCGATCACCACCCATCCTCCATTGAAAGTAAACAACTCACTCATCCTCTCCCCCTTTTCCAATCTGTGGGGCATTCCAGCTGTAGCAGATTGGAGAAATCAGAGGAAAACAAACAAACAAAAATTAAAAATGCCAAGGGAGAAAACAATAACCCCCGAGATGTGCCACGCTTATTCACCCAATAGCCTTGGTCTCATTAGCCGCGCTTCAGCGGCCCGGGGCCGCCCGGGGCTCAGGAGAGTGGCCGGCTCGGAGCTGCCGGCCCGGGCCATTTTTTGCCTGATCGGACTCATAGCCGACCCCAGGCACATTCAGGTACACGCCTTGTTTGTGAAACGTCAGTCGGGCACAGCCCACTTTCGCACCAAATCACAGAAGGACAACAACAGAACAACGCAAAAGCAAAGAAAATGGCTTGCCTTTCAAGAACAGTTTTATTACATGGCAAAGTTGTCGATTCAGAAGCTGTATGGGACGCAGCGCATGTTAAGAAGACAAAGACGCATGAAAATACGAGCAGCTCGACAACTGAGAGTGAACAGAAGGAGACGTGCGAACATGCCCAGTTAATCCCCCCAATAGCGCACAGAAGCATGAGCCCCGGACATAGCGAGACATGAATGTGCAGGTAATTGAATAAGTTACCATGTGAAAGGAGACCAAATCCCGGAGACATAGCACCTTCATCAGTTGCTATAGAAAATTATGAGCCCGGACATAGCGACACACCCCCTCGTTGCGGCGTGTCTATTCATGGTGAATGTGCAGGTAATTGAATAAGTTACCATGTGAAAAGAGACCAAATCCCGGAGACATAGCATCTTCATCAGCTGCTATAGAAAATGATGAGCCAGGGGAATAGCGACTATTTATTAAAGTAGCCACGGAAGTAGCGTAGCCTACAAGTCGTTCAATCTGCATAACATCGGTGTGTGTCCTGCAGGGAATTCTAAGTGTGCGCACTATGGCACATGTCTGCAAAACGTATGCCTATGGTTTAGTATGTCTGCAAAACATGAGACACTAGGGCAGCAGAGTGAGGATGATTTTAAATAGGCCTAAGTCAATAACAGCTGTGCTTTACTGTGTAATAATGTGGCTGCATGGGGGACTTATCGCTAAATTCTGGGCAAATTATTAGTTTGGGGTGTTTGGCTTTCTTATGGCATAATTTCATAAGATGCAACTTTGGCACTTCTGTTTGTGTTTTTAAAGTTATTTAGCCAACATAACTTTTTTGTTGTTATCAGGGCATCGTGGGCACCACTAAACTTGGGATGTCATAGCTAAGTCATGTCGGCTTTTTTCTGCTTTTAGCCGCCTGCTTTTGGCATGCTTTCCACTGGACACCAATAAAAAGTGTCTCACAAATACTCACACATGACATTTATGTCGGCTTATTTAGCTTTTGCGCTATTATCGCCGAAGGTCTGGTAGGCTATATCGCACGTGGGCTATATCGCCCGAGGTTGACCCCGCCTCCGAGCCTCGGCGGTGCTTGCTGGCCCATCGAATTCGACGGGCCAGGGAAACCGGCCCTTAGCCCCACAACCTGGCCCGGCGGCCATCTTTAGCACCTAGCCCCCTTTTGATGAGATCACCGTCAGCCCCCTTTTGTCCGGGCCAGCCCGGGGCTGGCCCTGCAGTGAGACTAAGGCTAATGTGTCTCAAACAAAGGACCATCTTGTCCTCTCCAGATGTTTGGCTGGGTAATGCCGCCATACATGAACACAGCAAACCTTACTATAGTATTGCTTGGTACACAACTTCTGCTTTCCTCTCAGAAGTTCAACACACCACTGGAATTCCCATCAGTAGATAACCCTCAAGCCAATACAGAAAGTAAGTTTAGATTGTTCAAAACACATCATTTGCGTAATCAACGCCAGCCGTCTTTCGCACTTGGAGACACACGGTTCACACTCGTTGGGGACTCTTTTTTGCTTTCTTTGGCCACTGCACACGTTTCTGAAACAAAGAACAGGAAAAAAAACTTGCAACTGCAAAGCAGTATCTTGGATGAAAACTTGAAAAAAAAAAATCATGGGAGGATGGTCTCGAAGGTGGGGCATGACTGTACACTAGAGTTAAGGTTTGGTGGCTTAAAAAGTGACACAAAATAAAACAACACTTCTCATTGTAGGCCTATCATGAAAGTGTATTTACCAAAATTATCATCCAATCTAAACAAAACAAAAAATCGGGGAAAATCTTATACAGCATATCAAACAAATCACTCATTTGAGTATATAGACAAGATGTTAAACTTAACAAGATTTTGGTTTCTCAAAAGGCCACCATGCTTTTCTTCTCACAACTGCTGTGGGCCAGCTAACTTCCATAACACCAGGCCTGCTTCAGAAGACACAAAATGATTAATGGGTAAAACAACCATCTTGAATATATAATCAAAGAAGACCCACTTGGAATCAGGGAACAGTAAATAAAGCAAAAATGTATCAACTCAAATTCTTATCAAACCAAAACAACAAATGGGTGAACAGGGTGATATGAACTCACGACCAAATCAAACAAAGAGAAGGGTGAAAAATAAAATGTCATGGCAGAAATTCATACATCTTTCCAAATTCAATTTGGGGTTAGGAATATCATTGCTTCTGTTAAGTTTCTTTGTCTTAGGGTCAGCACTCTGATTTTAGCTTTCTTTAACTTTTAAGAAGACATACAGTACACTCACACCTATCGGGGAGGGGGTCACAGGATCGTTAAGCTTGGGGAAAGTGTGGGGGGTTTCAACAGATACAACATACAAACACACTGGCCAGCACACACATACATACAACGAAGGGGCCCAAACAAAGAGACAAAATGGAGGGAAAAGTTGTGGCCATCTGAGACATTGGCTGTTCAAAATCAATCAAAATGGGTATTTAGTAACAAGGCACCCCTGCCACTATTCCTACATTGGCCAGCTATTTTTGATTGACTCTGAACAGTTGCCACTGATGGACGCATTGATCAAATTTCTTTAGATCAGGACATGGGAATGGGGGTTAGTTGAAAGAAGAAAGGAGGAGACAAAGACAGCCATGGCAGACACAGAAGAAGAACAAAAGACAGACACATGCATCTGATTCCAACACAGCACTGATTTCTGAATTTAGGAGCTTTAAGTTTGATTTTACACCCATTCTAGCTGACAGACTGTTCATGTACTCAGATATACTACTATCATGTCCTTCTGTTGTTATCATATAGACTCGCTCAGCACTCGGTCTCCCATCAAAAAACACTTCAGTGTAGTAAACAAAAAATCAGGGCCCACTCTTATTCAGAGTCCTCAGGACGAATTTGGTCGGTTACAATGCGCACTACACAGCCATTGGCCGCAGCAGAGTCAAGTAAAGCTTACTCTACGGAGAAATCATCAAATTGTCCTGGCTAGCTCCCGTCGGACGCCGTTTCAGTTAGACCAGGCAAAGTTTTACCCAAAACAGAGAGAAATTTAAGTCAGAAAAAAGAGAGAAAATATGTAAAACTTTGGCCTCTATAACTAATTCTCCTGCTAGAACAGAATTCACGGATCTATTAAGCTACTCCTAACAGCCGCTTGCAACAAAAAAAAATAAGATTTCTGTATGTTTATACATAAATATTTACTTTCAGTGTAACATAAACTCTGTACTACGTCAACTCAATATCATTGAGTTGGGTAACCAGTCCTCGTCAGGACTCGGCCTTTTGGGAGATTCACATTTACAACCATGTCCATATGATAAAAACAGTCAGGCATTATCTTAAAACACTCATGATGAATCAACTTTAAATTCTCCTCAATTAAACGTACATCTTCAGTTTGGTAACTTAGATGGGGAAACAATTTAAAATGTCCACACTGCCTTTGTTCTTATCAGTCTGTCAACCAAATGAGTGAAAAAATCTTACCAGCTCAGTTGC
>NC_085866.1:8600327-8602827 GCF_034702125.1 Engraulis encrasicolus | reverse complement strand
CTCTCTGACCCGGATGCAGGCTATTCAATCAGGTGGCTAGGTAGGCTAAACATGGTCCGCGGTTCTTACACCGGCTGCGACCGTAAAATGAAAAGCTGGAACCCCGACCGTTTTCACCGACTGCCACTGTCTAAACCAGCCATATTACGGGAATGGCTAATAGCATTAGAAGTGGACGAAACTGACATAAAAACCCTGAGGGATCGCTACTACCGTGTGTGGAGGGAGCATTTCGAGGATGATGGCTACAAGAAGAGTAAGGGAGATGGAACACCTAAACGAAACCGTCTAAAGAGGAATGCTGTGCCAAAAAGGCGCATGGCTATGGAGGTATGTTTGAACTGAGAGAGAGAAACATGTGTAAATGTGTCTGGCTCATGAATCTTGACTGTCTGTGAATCTGTGAAACTGGTTGCAACACCGCGCGTCTTTGCCAGCAAGCACTCTGTTTTGGGAAGGCATAGCCTACAGGTGCAGTAAATGTAGCCCACTACAGGAGATAAATACACTGTCAAAACAAACTAGCGCGGGATGGCAAGTGAAATTGTGAAATTGTGCGACCTGAGGCATTCGATGTGGTTGATGTCATGCCAGAGTAGTTTCAGTGAAGTAGTTCTAGACTCTAATTGACGAGGGCGCGCGAGGTCAGTATGGACCATTACGCAACGGAGGAGGGCTGGAGGAATTTTATAAAGTCGTACTAGAAGTGCTCTTACAGATGTAAGTAGGCCTACACCACCAGTGGTGTGTTATTCCAACGCTGAATCCATGTTATATTATACCGTGTTGTAATTACTTTGTAAGAGTAGTCTGCCTACCTGTACTCTCCATGCAACTCTTCAAATCTGCTGCCTGCACACACGGTAGCGATCCCTCCGGGTTTTTACGTCAGTTTCGTCCACTTCTAATGCTATTAGCCATTCCCGTAATATGGCTGGTTTAGACAGTGGCAGTCGGTGAAAACGGTCGGGGTTCCAGCTTTTCATTTTACGGTCGCAGCCGGTGTAAGAACCGCGGACCATGTTTAGCCTGCCTAGCCACCTGATTGAATAGCCTGCATCCGGGTCAGAGAGTTGCAACAGTGAGACACCTCTGCTCTGAAAACACTGGCCAGTGAAAGACTGTGTGGTCCGATGCGGTGGGGGATGGAGACTCCCAACTGAGATCGCTCCCGGACGTGCGGTCCCAGGTGTTTCTATCACTCCCGGACGTGTAGTCCCACCCGATTATATTTCACGTATTATCATATACTGCCACATACAAGCAATTTAGGGTTAGGGTTAGGTTTAGGTTTAGGGTTAAGGTTAAGGTTAGGGTTAGGGTTAGAAACAAAAAACTAACATCAACAACATAACTAGCTCCGTCATATGGCGGTGGTACCGATAGTCTGGCTAGTGGGAGCGAGATGAAAGGGGTTGGGAGCGTCAATCAGGGAATCGGTCCGATGACCTTCTCTGTGCCTCGGTTTGATTGACGAGACCTTTGTGATGAAGTGTGTAGCGTTTTTGAAGTTGTTTATAGCGGGGAAACATCAGAAAATAATAGGCTTATAATTGGCCCCGCCGTGATGCATTGGCTGCGTTTTTCACCAAAAAGCTTAAAATTAGCTAACTCCATAACGGCGCGGCATTGCCCGGAATGGCTCATCATTAGATACATTATGTGGCATGGGAAAGCGATGGTGAAACTTTCATTTTACGCCGGAACTATCCTTTAATACCATATATAGCCCATGTTGAATAAATGACAAGGCATTTAATTAATATATGCATAGACGCAAACAAAATGTAAGTGCTACATTAAACCTTTATTCCGTATTTGACCGAAGACAAATTGAGGAATAATATGAGAACTAAAATGAGTTTTCACAGGAAATGGAGTGCATCACGTAACTCCCTCTCACGCGGGCGCTCGCGCGGTTGGGTCACCAATGGTAAAAATATAGGTCCCTGAAGAAAAAAGTTGGGAACCGCTGCTCTATATCTCTTCCTCTGTCCCAACAGGACCATGCTCCATTCAATTGAATTATTATTAAATTATTAAATTTTACCCCAGTGTGCTTGCGTACAACTAGCGGTCTACCCTGGTTGGGAACCATCGGTCTAGACTAGTGTTTCTCAACGGGAGCTCTACAGCCCCCCTGGGGGCGTTGGGAAGTCCTAAGGGGGCATTGAGAAGGATACAGCTGTATATGTTGTTGCTGTCTATATGTGCTTATGACTTGCTGCACACCTAATAGCCCCTTCTGTGGACAATACATTTGAAAAGTTGAAGTTGAAGTTGAGAGGGGGGAGGTGCTTATTTGCCATTGGGGGGCATTGGTCCATTTCATGTTTTAATCCTAAGGGGGGCATTGCCAGTCTTATGATGATGTCAAGGGGGCGTTGAGAGGCTTGTGATGATGAGACCAAAAAAGGTTGAGAGCCACTGGTCTATACCAGTGGTTCCCAACCTTTTTTTTTCAAGGACCCATATTTTTACTATTGTAAGCTATGGTGAC
>NC_085866.1:8577827-8595327 GCF_034702125.1 Engraulis encrasicolus | reverse complement strand
TGTGTGTGTGCGTGTGTGTATGTGTATGTGTACTATTTGCACGTTGGTATGGCTGCATTTGCTCACGTTGCGTAGGAGTTTCTCACTCGAAACTGCTTGTCATACTTACTCTATAGTCTATTGGCATAGTCATGCTTCATCCATTTCTGCATCACACTGTGATATCATACTCTTACAGGTAAATCTCTTGTGTGTGTGTGTGTGTGTGTGTGTGTGTGTGTGTGTGTGTGTGTGTGTGTGTGTGTGTGTGTGTGTGTGTGTGTGTGTGTTGTAAGCCAGCTAAGAATAGTAGTTGTGTAGTATCAATAAAGCTTTAATAACCCTAATAAATGTTCCATCGCTGTCCTGTGGTGAGTTCATATACTCTATCTGTGTTTGTGTGTCTGTATCTACGAGTCTGTCTGTGTCTCTATAGAATTAGTGTTTCGTCCTTAGCAACACTTTGATTTTGGTCCACGTCCAGGCTATCACTATTTGTGACGTGTGTGTGTGTGTGCGTGTGTGCGTGTGTGAGTGCGCACGCCTGCGTGGTGACTGGGATGTTTTGTACACAAGTGTGTGGTAACAAGGGTCTGTGTGTGTGTGGTGACTGGTGACTGTGTGTGTGTGTGGCGACTGTGTGTGTGTGTGTGTGTGTGTGTGTGTGTGTGTGTGTGTGTGTGTGTGTGTGTGTGTGTGTGTGTGTGTGTGTGTGTGTGTGTGAGTGGTGACTGTGTGTGTGTGTGTGTGTGGTGACTGGTGACTCTGTGTGTGTGGCGACTGTGTGTGTGTGTGTATGTGTGTGTGTGGTGACTGGTCACTGTGTGTGTGTGGCGACTGTGTGTGTGTGTGTGTGTGTGTGTGTGTGTGTGTGTGTGTGTGTGTGTGTGTGTGTGTGTGTGTGTGTGTGTGTGTGTGTGCGTGCGTGTGCTGGCTGGGCAGTGAGAGTGTGTATTGGGCTAATAAGCAGGAAACTATGTGCAGTCACTGCAAAAGGCTCAGGGGGCAAATCAGCGCACAGGAAAGCCCAACCATGCCTCATCAGATCACACGCACACACACACACGCACACACACACACACACACACACACACACACACACACACACACACACACACACAAAGGTGGGGACATTTCAACGGCAAATTGTCCAGGTATGCCGTTTTTCCATTATATTTGTGAAAAAGTGGTGGGGACAAGCTAGGTTTATCTCAAAAGTGGTATGGACATGTCCCCACCATCCCCCCCTAAAATTACGCCCATGCACACACACACACACGCACACCACCACAGACATACTGCGTTACCACCAGTGAAACACTTGCACACAACCAATCACAAACAAACATGTACACACAGAAGACACAGATATGATGTGTTCTTAAAGTAGGTATGTATGCAAACGCACGCACACACACATGCACAGGCGCACACACACATGCACACGGGCGGACACGCACGCACGCACACACACACACACACACACACACACACACACACACACACACACACACACACTTTAGGAAACACTAACTGGAGCCTCAATAGATTTGCCAGAGCTGTCATGTGTGTGAATGCAGCTTATCGGAGCACCTGGGAAGGTGTTCACCCCTTTCACACCTGCAGCCATATCTCCGGGAACGAGATGATGCTTCACCCAGGTTTCCTTCCTCTGTTGTTTACATAGACCCCTCAGCTACAAAACAGACGTTGTGTGCTACATTTGTGATCCAACCACGCTCCTACAGTCTCTGACTGACTGGTTGTTGGTTTGTATCCTGTCTCTTGGGTAGGTATGGGGCTAACTAGTTACATTTTTTATATGCTGGTATGACTTGTTTATGTACAGGCGCGGAGTGGCCGTCGGGAGATCGGGGACTTGTCCCGGTGGGCCGCGGCCGTGAAATGTAACTCTGCGGCCGCACTACGTTCTTAACCGGCCCTAAAGTGCAAAGATTGTTCTTAATAGCACTGAGTTACCACACTTCTCCTCCCTGTTTAATACCTGACTTGTCTAGCCACTATTTATACCGTATACCAGACGGCAATACCTCACTGACGGTGTCAAACAGTGAATTGGCCACACCCCTTCTCTACTGATAATTTTCATACACCGTAGATCGCGGAAGTTTACAAGATCTTAGTAACACAGTTTCGTTTTCAGTATCTGAAGAACCTGTGATATGTATATTGGTTACCAAAGGATGGAAATATTAATAAATTATGATTTATTTTCCGATTTCCACACGACTGTTACAGTTTACAGTCTTTCCAGTCCAGATTCACTTGCTCTGTTGTTATTGACTTGGGTTACGAACAGACTCCACCAAGTGGTAAGGAGGAGAACTGCACCTAATAGAAGCAATGGGTTTTGTTTTGATTTGTTAGACCTACCAGTATATCTCCTTATAGTCGAAATAATATTATTATCATACATATATTTATGTGGTACATTTAGGATGTAGCCTATGTCTGAAGAAATGGAACAAAATAATTACCACACAAGATTCTGATGTGACCAGTGCTGGGTGTGTAGGCTAAGCTGTGGATTAAAGTAGAGTGATTGCAAGAAACAAAGACATTTGCTGCGACGAAGACAGCGTTTTAAGGTAGGCCTACACCGTTTGGTTATACATTTTGTTGACTTATGGTTGTGGTTTGAAGTAGCTAGGTTTGGCTTATTTGCTGCATGGTGGGTTTATTGCACAATGTAGACAGACTTTTTTTAAGCTATAGATACTATACTATATTTTGTAAGCCTACTCTTCTAAAAATCCCCACACTCAAAACTTTGTGCCCATGCTCATCCTGTCTTCCTTAAACGATATTTCAATTTCAAACTGTCAAAATGACAGTGGAGTGCACATTTGCATGCACAGTAGCGTGATGTAGCCTAACCTACTATGAATGCTTTGGACTGTGATGATGGCTCCAGTGGTGTAGTCTACTTTTTGAAGTGGGTATACTGTATATTTGAGCATTTTTTGATGTGTGTATAGTCTACTGTATATATTTGTGCTATTGTAAATAATGGATCAATCAATTTTAAGTGGGTATACTGTAATCCCTGAAATTTTGAAATGGGTGCGTATACCTGCGTTTTACGTAGGCCTAGACTACACCACTGGCTGTGCATTTCATCAAGGTGTAGGCTACAATTCTCCACTTCAGGTTGATATTTTGACAACACTAATGTCCACATGTAGTACGACTGCAGATTTCGTGGCTTTTGTCTTTTTGGTTAGGAAACCATGTTGTTCGCTTTGTTTTTGTTTTTGTTGGTTTTTTTTAAGAGGGCCGCCAAGGGGAAAATTCTCCCGGTGGGAAAAGGTGGGCCACTCCGCCCCTGTTTATGTACGTTTGTCTTACTTGATTGTGTCTTGTTCTAAAACTTGTTTACATATGTACAATTAACCGTATTATTTCAAGCATAGGGCTATGCTATTATCGGGGTGCCGCTATCTGAGCCTGTCGGCCGCTTGGCAAAGATGAAGACCGACCAACAGTAACGTTATTCTGCTCTGCTAACTTACTCACCGAGGTGACCGGAGGCTCATGTGTAGGCGAGGTACACACACCCTCCAGAGAGCCCTAACTCCGGTGGCTTCACCGCCCAAACTCTAACCTTGGATTTGTTTCCACACTGGGTTTTTTTTTTTCGTTACGCGCGGGGTTGTCTGTCGGTCCTCCTTGCGTTTTGCCAGGGCTGGAAATGTGAAGTGGAGGCTGGCGTTGGCATCGCAAGTGGCTGTCAGATTGAAGAAAACGGCAAATAAGAACGATACACTGTACAGACTTCAAAATGTATTCTTTGCGTACACCTCTCGTGCGCCTTTGGGCAAGTAGCTGCTAGCTCATTATGTATCCATACTGATTACGTTTTTTTGCCATGTAAAGCAAATGACGTTCCAAGGACAGCTTGTTTTAATGTCTCTGAAAATGGATTTGTATTTTTAAAGGTATAAACATACCTGCGTAAAGACAGCTCTGATAAAATTACTTATTTAAAACTGGCAGTTTCATAAACCTTTTGTCATGTTTTACTCCTTTGAAGTTGGGGGTAACGTGAGATTGGAAATGCATGGATTATAGGTTACACGGCTGATTGAGAGCTCTTATAAATTCAATTCGAAATGGGTGGGATTTAATCCGAGTGTCGTCATTTTGTGACATGCACTGGAAAGATTGTGAATATGCTTCCTGACATACTCCAACATGTGCTGTTGACTTTTACAAGCATTTTGACGTGGAATATATTTTTCTCTAGAATGAATCGCTAAATATGCATCTGTAATCGCAAAATTAGATTTTTATTTATATGTGGCCCGTCATGATATAAATTCTCTACCCTTTCTGTTGCCTTCGTGCCAAACATTTGCTCTAAACAGCAGAGCCATTTTTTTCATAATTTAATATGTGGGATAATATTCAATTCAAAACAAATGCGCACAAGGATGATAACTCCCAATGCCTTTCAGGAGTTGCCTTTGTCAATACATATAAAAAAATGTAGGACTAAAAATGAATTTCAACGAATATCCCCCTTTTTTTCTTTCTGACTTTGCATGCCATTTGTCTTTATTCTAAATTATAGACCTAGTAATTATTGCATTATTATCATTGTTGTTATCATTGTTATTGTTATTATTTATTATTATTGTCATTATTATTATTATTATTACTATTGTGCCCCTGTTATTATTCTTATTATTGGTGTTGTTTTTATTATCGTGCTCTTGTTGTTGCTGATTGTGTAAATAAACGGAATCCATGTGTGTTAATAGATTCATTGTGTTTTTGACCAAATATTAAAAGACTTTTTGGCCTCTGCCCTTCCTTATGCGGCTGAAAGATTATGATTAGGCTTCCCAGTGTCCAGACGGACAGGGTGATTGATGACATCATATTAAGGTCATTTCTGCCTCGCGCTCATTTTCTTTCCTTGCTCGAGGCGATGCCTGCGCCTGCATTTATGTGGCAGCCTCCTCGCTCTCCCGCTTCCTTTGATCTTTGGGGACTTCACGCATGACGTGAAGAACAGCAATAATCAAAACACCACTAGCAAGAAAAAGTTCACTCTGGACAAACAGAAAATAAATAAACTCACCTCGTCAGTCGACTACCCACTGTTCGGTTGTTACCCCATAATTACCAGGCATTTAATTAGCCATCGGTAATTATACCATATTGTAAAGGAGACTAATTTGGCAAATTGGTTGGACATAATTAGGCCTCACGTCAGATCCACTCTTTATTTTCTCGCATTCAATAAATTATTGATTTATCAAATGATTTATTGATGTGCCAATAACATTTTTTTTTTTTTTTTTTTACAAAAAAGATTTTGACATGGGCCCTAATTAATTCACTAGAGTAGTTGCTCACTCACTCACCTACTTTTCTTCTTCTCCAAAAACAGTTTGGCCACTTTGGCTACTGAGGCCTATTGGCTTTTCTACAAAGACGATGATGGGAACAATAACACAACTTTTTATTGTCACAAATACACTACACTGACACACAAATTGCATTTCATTTTATTTCGTACTTATGGTACACTATGGAGATGCTATTCCCAGTAAGACAATTCAAATGCCTTTGCCATTTTGTATAATAAAAGCATACTTCCACTTTGTTTTAATTCGGCTAATAATAGCCACTGCCGCCTCATGTGCGCAGATTATCTGTACGATACATTATCCATTGGTTTGTTATCAGACTACATTTTGCATCAAAACCAACGTGTGTGTGCCCCATTGGTTTGCACCAATGAGCTAGACGCTCGCAACGGATTATCCATCCACATATCATATACTGTATACGTTTATGATTTCTCTAGGCCTACAGTAAAACTATTGCTATCCAATTCAGTCTCCCAGGCTTGGTTTAATGAGTGGACTTACTTTAAAGCGCTCGTCCCCGCTCGACACCGAATCCTCTGACTAGACATTATATCACGGGTGCGGTAAGTTTATCATGTTGACGAGACACCCGTCCTCATGTAAGGTGAGAGATGTCCCTGCATGTACGGGACGAGGCGCCTGCACCAGCAGCAGTCTCTGGCGGCACACTTTAGAGAGCGAGTCTGTGTAGCGGTCACGTTTCCCATTTCCCATAGACACCCAAGGTCTTGAACCCAATTAATGGCTAATAATTACCAAGCCAGCTCCGCTTGTAACTGCTGGTGTGACTTCATTACGTGGTGCACAGAAAAAGGCCCCGTCGCTCCTGAATGAGAGGCCGCTGTGACACTGCGCTCTGAAAGGACGCGCTGCAGTGGCACCGCGTTCTCTTTATACACCTCTGAATAACAAGAGGCCAGTAATTGTCATTGATTTGGGGCTTTCTGCCTCTCCGTCCTGGCGCTCTATCGGTCCTACTCCTGTGGCTGCTGGGACCTTTCGAGGCGTACATAAACTAAACGCACAGACTTATTTGTTGTGTGTTTTGCCCGTGTTTGTGCAGCTAATTTATCTAACCCTCTTACTCGTGTGTGTGTGTGTGTGTGTGTGTGTGTGTGTGTGTGTGTGTGTGTGTGTGTGTGTGTGTGTGTGTGTGTGTGTGTGTGTGAGGAGCAGACCACCAAAGGAATTAGCATCTACAGTCAATGTATAATTGAAATCTTTTGTTTTGAAGTGCTCTAACTTTCCCGGTTCCTAACCGTGACTGGGTAGCCTTCAGTCCCTATATCTTGTGTGGCGGGAGATGCTATCGGCACGTAACCCTTAATCCGGAGCCTTGTCCTCCCGTGGATAAAGCTTCGGTTTCACTCTGCAAGACGAAATCGCACCCGGGCGTCTGATCTGACGTAGGCCTACTGTACACTACGTCATGCGCCTTATCCTCGCGCTGGGTGCGTGAACTTTATCAAGTAAGAGCTCCCCCCCACTTGCACAAACACACTTCCGTCACCGCCACCAGCAGGTTTGCCATCGTGGCCAGTGTTATTTCCACGGCCATGTAATAACTTGTAGTGGGAGCGAAAGGTTAATCTCAGAGGGTTAATTAGTGTTGCGGTCTTCTAGATTAAAAAGCCTGGCCCCATAAACATTTACGCATGGAAAAAAATAACATGCACAGGCCTATGCACAGCTTTAATGATGTAAACAAAAAATAAATGTACATAACGCGCAGATATGTATTTTATAGAGTGGTATTACTTTATTTGCAAGTCCATGTAACATACTGTGGGGCCATGATAGAAATAACAAACCATAGCCATTCATGCACACTGCAGAAGCGGGGCCATAGAGATTATTGTGTTGGATGGGATCCAAAACTTGAGGAGGTAGTTCTTCAGGCTCGCAAGGCGTTTAATTATTCTCTATGATCTAACTAATCTAGCTAAAGATGATTCCTAAAAGATTAATTTGCATTCTTTAATTAGCAAAATGCTAGTTGGTGAAACACAAGATGGGAAAAGAAGGAAGGAAAGAAAAAAATGTAGCCTAATTAAACCGGATACTGGCGTGGCCCTGGGTACAGGTCACCTTTCTTCCGGCTCTAAGGTTAGAGTCAGTCCTTTCCTGCGACAAACCACAGGGAAATGGCAACAATCTGGGAAGAAACTAACCCAAATCCCTGCTCACAGAGCCATCCCGTCTCCGAGAGCTCGTAAAACGTGGACGTTTAAATGACGCAGAAAAACGGTTCCCCAATGGCTGGGCGCAGAAGCGCAACACTTTCTTTACAAGTGTAATTACAGTTAATCGCTCTTTTTTAAAGGTGTTGCTAAAATAATTTGTCTTGCTTGTGCGTGAGAGAAATTCGTTTGGTTTAAATTGTTCTGGATGGCGGGTGTGGACATGGCTTCGCTCGAGCAACAGAACGCTATTGTTGAGAACTGGTGAAGGGTTCCTGCGTTTCTTCCCCCGCTCCCTTGACATATCCGATGTGGCGACAAAGGTAACGCTCGAGGCTCTACGTCGTCAGCTTAGTAAAAATGGCTCCAAAGTGAAATAATTCTGATTCTCCTTTTCCCCTGTCACATTGCCGCACCCGAGGACCCCCCCTACCTGTTGCGTTACCATGCTTGTCACTCATTTTAAAAATATTTCTTTAGAACATGGAGGGTTTTTCCCTATACACCTCCAACGCACCATGTCATCTGCTTGTGTTTTTCTCTTCGGAATAAAGAGTAGCCTCTAATGCGGTTGTTTGCTCAAGCTAATTTGCGAGTTTATTACACCGTGTCTGCCAGCCACCTAAACCCATTTAACACAAGAGTGGCCTCGGAAAGGTCTCAGAAATAATCCACTTAAAGCTTTCAACAGAGCGGTACGCCTTTTCAGGCTGGAGCATTTCTTAGACAATATTACAGAGTTGGCACTTCCACTGGTGCACAACTGCTGCGGCCTTATCAATACACTCTATTGGCTGCAGTGAGACACGCTCCCTTGATCGATATTCCATTTGATAAAATCATTGCCACGTAAAGATAAGACAGAAAGCCATTCCATAAAAGTATATGCCGCTCAGTTTGTGTGTGGTTGAACGGGGCCAGGTGAGAGTCAATTCTTTGCCGTCTTGTAATATTCCTGAATCCTGATCAAACAATATATTGTCCTCTAGCAGCCAGTCACTGGGACAAGTTTTTACCTGTGTGAAACTCCCAGAGAGTTCTCCAAGAGTTCAAGGTTTTGGCACGGTATCGCGGCTTTTTGGTCTCAAAGCTTAGTCAGGTAACCGGCCTCAGGGCACGCTCAAATTCAAACGGCCTTCACCAACACGTTGTTTTTAAATTATCTAATTGTTTGTGCTACAGCTGTACACCCGTTCCCGCTATAAACACTTGCTACGCAGCCATTACGCAGCTTGTAACACCACCTTGCGGGGCTGTCTCTAGTTTAACCTATTATTAAGACATTTAATGAGTTGAACAGTTATCGTAATTCCATCGGTTCGGCCATTGTTCTGTCTACTAATGGAGCCATTGTGATCATAAGTACAAATAAGATGAGGAACGCCATCAATACGTGTCTGCTGATCTTGCATGGGTCCCTAAATCGAAAGTTCACAGCGTGCTTTGATGTCGGCTGCCGGCCGCCGTTGGCCAGCTGTCTCCAGGGAACTCTATCAAAGGGCAGATCCAGTCCATCACTTTAAACGGCGTGAGCCATTTAATACCGTTCTGTGACATGGAAATGATTTTATCATGCGGGCCCTTTTATAAAAGGCGACGTGTTAAATTGTTTATAAATTAGCATTTTTACAGCCATGAGCAGCTCTCAATGTAAAAACGTATAGGCCTACTTTATATCTCGACATATAAGCTACTCAAAGCAAAAATTATCTCATTACAAATAGTAGAAAATCTACTACAAATACTAGAAAAAAATAGGCTATTTATGTTAAGTAATGGTGTATAATTATGTAATTACAGACCAATGTTAGATCTTAGCTTTGAGCAGCCAAACACAACAAACATGTTTTACATTATGAATAATAATAATAATGATAGGCTAATAATAATAATAATAATAATAATAATAATAATAATAATTACATAGACTATATAATTTTGTTGTGGTTATATGACCACATCCCATAATACCTGCAACAAAATGTGTGCACAACATGGCGTTCAAGGTCAATCTGTTTATTTATTTACTTACAGTCAGCGTCCGAGTTCAATACACATTTTAAGCACATACTTCAGCAAGAAAATAATATTGTCATGTTTAGTCGTTATAGCCTATAAATAATTGGAAATAAGTGTGAATGACCAAGCACAAATCCATTCACAACCTAACCTAATCAGTTTCGCAGCATTGGCGCATGCATTATCATTGCAGTTTACCTCTATGAGGATTCTATCACATTTCCATAGCCTTACACATGAATTTAACCGATTATAGAAATCATACATTCACGCTTCACCTCTCGCGCTTCCAGCTTTACAATCGCACACACACGTGCTCAAGCACACGCTGCTGTCATTTAACACAGATAACATTTACATGACACCGTGTGGAAGCGCCTCGACTCGACACAGTTCAAGACGCGTTGCGGCGAAGCGTCAAGAGTGTCACCTCAACATACACAGGACGCATGCACGAGACACAGATGCGGCTGAGCTATACTTACACATGGGAAATGACGAGGGTCGCTGGAGCTGGCTATAGACGGAGCTGCACTCAACCTGGAAATTGTCCCACTGCTTCAGAGGTTTCCACAGAAAATACCAAAAGCGCAAAAAAAACCAATAGATAGAATGGTACCAAATAGATCTAGCAGCCTCGTGGTTTAAGACGAGCATGCTTACAATGCTTACCTGTGCACTGGAGTCATACACAAAAGCTTTCTTTCTGACACATACATATACACACACAGGCATACAGGCATACAGGCACACACACACACACACACACACACACACACACACACACACACACACACACAAACAATCACCTCCGCAGAGATTGGCGGGCTGCAGTGCGGAGCATCTGTCTCGTGCCTAGTCCGAGTCGGAGGGAGGCACAGTGGCTACACGCGAGGCTAAATCACCGGCCAGGGTCACGTCACCTCACTGTTAACTTTGCTCTAAATAAATAACATCAACACACAGGCAGTTGATCAACATGATACTTTGTGGTATTTTTTCTTGTACATTGTTGAATAAAACATTCACACTCGTGGTCAAAACAAAGTACATTTACAGTAGGCGCGTAAAACGAATAAATAATTGCCAAGCAAAAAAGCCTAAACATCAAAAATATGTTACTTCCTTTTATTTAACATTGTTTTGAAATCTTGCCATGACAACAGTGTTAAATGTAATACAGTATTAGGCCTCTGTTCATCCCCTAATATCAAACACAATAACCACAAAACAATGATATTGTTGAAAATTGTAGCAATACAGTGGTTATTGCTCGTTCATTAACAACGATAGAGTTGTAGGCTACTTTACCTCTCCGTTTTCCATTGCTGGGATGTTCTCCGTGGTTCTTCGCCCGGCTTGTAACAGGGCTTACTGTAAATATTCGATTCGAGCAGAATCACCTTGTGCGCTGGGGAGATGCAACCTTGACCCCGCATATACCAGGCTGTGTCCACCGTGAGACCGGATCCCGCAGGTTCGGGCAAAATAAGAGTTATAGCTCTTAAAGGAGTCGCGTGAAGGAGGGAGGGGGCGCGCGATGTCGAGGGGAGCGGGAGGGAGGGAGGAGGGAAAGAGATAAGTGATCTAAAGGAGAGACGATAGGACAAAAAGTGATGATGATGAATACATTGGAAAGTTTTTTGGCCCTGACGAGGGTGTCAGATTGAATGGCCTGTGCGCATGTGCGAAGGTGTCCAAACTGACAATGCTTGTGAGATGAAGATAGTGTTGTTGCTGCTTCTGGGCTCAAGGAGGACGAGCGGAATCTACAAGCCGACACGATGAGATCCAAGGCGAGGGCGAGGAAACTGGCCAAAAGTAGGTGTATTTTCACTTCTCTCACTGTAGCGACCGGCAGTCCGATACTTTAAACTCTCGTGCTGATCACTAAAGAGTCCGTTTCATTGATCAGTTCCTGTTAGGGAAGCGTCTTTGTCCCGTATATTCCTTTTAAAAAACCATATCCATATGTGTATGGAGGCTACAATTCTCCGTAGTCCGCATGCCCACCCTTTTCGCCGTAGCTGCCTCGATTTGCTTGTTCACGTCAGAAGTTATATGTGATGAAGCAACACCGCTGGTGGTTTCGCTCAAATGATAAGGAGGTGAAAAACATAGCAAAATCCATGGGAGTGCAGCGCCACTAAATTTGCTATTTTTAAAAGTCGAGATGCGAGAAATGGCGAAGAACCGTGGCGTAAAAGTTAGCCAAAAGTTGTCGAAAGGGATAGTAACTTTTTATTGAGTCCTTCCAAGTCTTGTGAAACAATATTCCAGGCTTAGTGGGCGCTCGTGCACTGCTCAAGGCTGTGTGCAGCAGTGAATGAGACGCGAGCTGCTCCCAGCAACTCATTCACCGACAAGTGGACTCGGTACAGAAGAGGGGGAATTCGAAAGAAAACCGCTATATTTTCACCAGGATTTTTTTTTTCAAATGTATTTTTGTGCATTAGAAGAAATGGCCTACACTAACGGGGCCGCTGCGCTGGGTACTGTTTTTCCATTTGGGAATAGCAATCAATAACGTCTTATGCAACAAACACAGTGGGCTCCTTTTGACTGGACTGTTGCACTCTCCTTATGGGAGAAAAAACCGTTTGTTCTTCTGAGGAATGTTTATACCCGTCATGATTTAAGACTATTTGCTTCTGAAGTCTAATAATATTTTTATAGGATATTTTTTACTCGTCTGAAATCTCGTGGAGTAGACTTGCTTGTCAGTGGTCTCTGTATTAATTCATCGTTGTAAATCACAATTACGGACCAAAGTAAATAATTTCATAAATCATATTCATATGCCTCTATTTGCATGTTATGCTTTTGCACTTTAGCAATTATCGTTTTAGGAAATGGCACCGGTTTTATTTGGCGTTATTTTGCCTCAGCCTACACGACAGCTAGTTTTAAATGCCCGGTTGAACTATAGAATTGGTAGGCCTACATATAAGTTATAAAAAGTTAATAATTCAAATTTGCATCATTATTTCTGTTTAGAGCCGAGTAACCAGTGTTGAGGTTGCGGAAATTATTTTTTTAGCAGAGTACTTTTGTTTATTTTACCATAGAATGCATGCACAACGCAGTCTTACTTGCAAGTTGTTTTTTTATGTTACAATAAATATATATTTAACCTAGCTCCTCGTCTGGATATTGAAATAAAACCCCTGATGCTATTTCATTCCATGGTATTTTATCTGAATGGTTATTATCAGCATGTGATTTCAAATGTGTAGCTCATAATATCGCATGGACATTGTACTAACATGAACTGTATAGTCTACATGCATAATATTTTACAATAAGCACACTACATCGACATGCATATGTTGCCATTAAACCTTGACCTATTTGTGGCTACATTTCTGCAGTGCATTTGGAATATATTGTCTTGTAGGCTACTTGTTGCTGCAATGGTGTGTGTGTGTGTGTGTGTGAGTGTGTGTGTGTGTGTGATGGCCTGCTGCAGCCTTCATGATTTTGTGTTGAGCTGTTGGATGAGGCCCAGACTGCGCACGTGTGATTACCTGTTGATCCGGGTGCTAATTGGGATAAATAGCCTCTTCTGCCAGACGCCATGCACGAGGCCCAGTCTCAACACTAATTAAATGCTTCTTCCAGCGCCGACCAAATTATTATCAAATGTTCCACGACAAAACTATTATCAGCCGCAATTAATCTGTCGGTCTGGCAAAAGGGGAGTGATGTGCACAAGAGACTCTGACCCCCCCTGTTATGGACTGATACCGGCTCTGTTGAAAACTGGGCCTGTCTAGGACAGTGCTCCGGTTGAGAGAGCCTGCAACTATCGCAGGGCTGGAACGCTGTTTTCTCGAGTCAATTACACGAGCTGTGGAGAGGTCAGCAAGCACGAGACCTCACTGACTAGCACCACAGCTCGAGCACAAAAGAGCAATAACAGGTGGACAATGAAGTCTCACGTGCCCAGACGATGTTTTCTTTTAAAAAATACTGAGTTGAGTTATTTTGTGAATTTAACCGTTGAAAGGTGATGGTCACTAGCCTCACATTCACTTTGCAATCAGCTACCAGGCCTCGCTGATACACTGGGCTATAGTAAGAACCTTTCCTGAAAGTCAGTTGCAGGTTTGTGTGGCCGCGTTGGTGTTGATTGTCTTCTATAAAGCCACCCTCATCTCGCTGAAGTGCTCGAGTTGATTTTAAGTGCTATTTGTTGCTGTTGTGCAATTATTTGTGTCATGATTTTGGTATGGCCACGTCCGAAAATATCCATGGTGAAAAAGAGGAGAAATATGAAGTTTCATTTATTTAGGCTAGGCCTATATGTGATTCGAATATTCATTAAGACCATGACCTATACTATACTGTCTGACAAACACACATGGCAAAGCAAAGCAAAAGCGTGCACCATGTTCACAATAATAAATTGGTGTTAAGCGCAGTAGTACGCAAGGAAACAAAGCAATATTATGCTACATTTGCACACATTATATGCACGTACATATAGGCCTATAATGTATTATTATTATTATTATTATTATTATTATTATTATTATTATTAATATTATTAGGCCTATTATTGTTATTATTGTTATTGATTGTTGTTATTGTTCAATAATAGTCTATATTGAAGCATTTTTAAGTCTATTGAAAAAAAAACACTTTGTTGCGTGACTAAAATTGAAAATTAGGCATTCCCACTTTAAATCCATTCTGATAAAATATACAGCCTACTCAATAGTAGGCTTTACAACTACAGTTAAATCAACCGTGAATTATTTTATTTAGGCAATTCTGCTAAGAAAACTATCAATGGTCAACAAGGGCTTTGTGATGGCATCTAGCCCGTGAGAATGTAAATTGAATGTGCCCCCCTCCCACCTCCACCCCTGGAGCTAGGCTGGGCCCAAGGGAGCCGCTTGCGAACCCCGCAACCCGGCCGCATGTTCACTCACTCGGCCTCCAGCATAATTAGGTCCGGAGCTTTTTAAACAGCACACCTCTTAACAGTGGCAGCGTGTTCACTATGCTCGTTTTGCTTTGTGTGTGTGTGTGTGTGTGTGTGTGTGTGTGTGTGCGCGCGCGCGCGCGCAAGCACGTGCGAGCGCGCGGAAGGGATAGGGGGAGAGTGTGAGCTGTTCTTTCCTTGGCGTCGCGGTTCAACTGATTTTATGACGCGTGGTGTTTGCAGTGAATTCTTTGAGGGCATACATTTTAACATGCAGCTTATTGTAGGCTACACGTTGGGAGTTTTTGATCGATGGGAAGCCCACTATTCAGAGTCGCGCCTTTTGCCTTCTGCCTTTGATGATGTTGTGTTGTTGACCTCTACCCCCCCGACCATTTCAAAACACACACACACACACACACACACACACACACACACACACACACACACACACACACACACACACACACACACACACACCTAGAAATATATAGAATTAAAGATCATTCAAAAATCATTGTCCCGTTCCCCCCAAAAGGAACAATTAGGCTTAGGCTATATTTCATATTTCGCCGTTTTCAGACTAATTATACCTGCTCTAAACTATGTGAATATGCAATATATAAAATCATATGTAAACGAAAGGATTGAAACAGGCGGCATTTAGCTTTTCCTCGAACATGTCTGCTGTGTAAACATTGCGGTGTTGTGTGGGTATATCCATTGCTGCGACAGTTCGAGACGAAAAAGTAAAATGGAGGCGGCAGAAATGGATCTGACATATGATACAAATTAAGGGGGCTGCGTTAGCCTAATGAATTTATGAATAAATAATACCCTTTATTACCCTTACTATCACCGAGAGGACGGTCATCATCACCACCGTCGAATAATTTGATATCGTGGTCCAAGGAAAAATGCACACACGCTTCAGTGAGAATGCTTTGGTGCTAATGGAAAATGGAGATAAATTGTTTCATTCAGAAAGCTTCGGCGCGGGATTCCGAGCTTCCTCTCGGCTCCTGTAGACGGTCCTGCCGCAATTTAAATGCACCAATGACGTCATTAAATAAATATGTAGCCATGGACACTTATCATCGGGTATCAACACTACAGCTAGCACAGAGGCCCCTTATGAGAAAGCAGTCGCACGAAATTTGAGGTTTGTGAGAGAGCAGACACACACACACACACACACACACACACACACACACACACACACACACACACACACACACACACACACACACACACACACACACACACACACACACACACACGCGCGCACACACACAGTGAGAGGGAGAGAGAGGGTCACTGGAGAAAAGCATTTTGTTGGCAGTAGACAGATAATAGATGAAGGCCTGGTTTACTACAAAATGTTTCTCCACGCACCCCCTTCCTACATCGCTTAGCCCCACATAGGCTATTCCATCCACTTCTGAAACATTTCTCTCTCTCTCTCTCTCTCTCTCTCTCTCTCTCTCTCTCTCTCTCTCTCTCTCTCTCATAGAGAGTACACTTCGGCTCTGTTTACCTGGCCCAGTGACCGTGAGGTAGCAGCAGCAGCATGTTCTTGGTTGCCGTGCTCACGGTGTGTTTTTATGCTCAGCCTTTTTGACCAACCAGGCTACCATACACTACTGTACTATACCCTATCCCTTCCATGCTATGTTCCACATTTCCGCATACTGTCCTAGCCTACTATGCCATACCCTACACTGCTGTGTCCTACCCTACAATGCCATAACATGCACTGCCGTGCCCTACCCTACACACTACACATTACCCAGCCCCTAGCCAGTCTGTTGCTTCTAGTCGGGCCAGGAGCAATACCAGTATCGTTTCTGAGCTCCGGGGAAAATGGGGAGCTCCTCCCACTTTGTTGGGAAGCAAACAACCAGTAGCAAACCAAGGGAGGTGGGTTAACCATGCTATTTTTCAAATGTTAATTGTTGTATTCTTGGTCAGACCCAGACTCGAAGAGATTTGAAAGTCGATGATGAAAATCAGCCCCCATTTCTGTGCCTTGTGCACAGTTGCCACACGTGGATATTGAGGCTATGGTGCCACTGTTGTTGCATAGTGCATAGCACAGCTGTGCCAGCGTGTTTTGACAGGCGTAATAAAAATCAATAAAGTCACTGCTGCTGTGCTGTAGTGTGCCAACGGTGGTGGTAGGGACGGCAGGGAGAGGTGAAACGTCACAGGTCCATGACCGTTGGGTGCCCGGTTGTTGGCCTGTGTGCCATCTGCCTTTTTACCTGCACAACGCGGCCAACAACGCCCACATGCCCCATGCCACATGACTGTCATGGCGGTCTTAGGGGAGAGGTGCATCATGGGACATGTGTTGGGGAGGTGCAGAGAGCTCCGTGCCAGTGTGTCCTATGCTACGCTACGCTATAAGCCACATCAAGGTCTGTGGGGTGTGAGTTTGTCTTTGATAAGGGGAGCTGGAAAGGGGTGTGCTTGCTTCTTAAGTGGAGCCTTTGTATGACTGGCCTGGCATGTGATTATGTCCTTAATGGAGAGAGAGAGAGAGAGAGAGAGAGAGAGAGAGAGAGAGAGAGAGAGAGAGAGAGAGCACTGCCAGTTATCACTAAAAGGAAGCGGAGAGTATGGTAGATATTTCTTTGCGTGCGTGTGTGTCTGTCTGTGTGTCTGTGTGTTTGTGTGCATTTGCGTTTGAGTGTGTGATCGCTAGCATGGCATGTGTGTGTTCTCGTGCCAAGCGTGTGAATTGGCCAGGCTGGATAGGCTGGTTAACACTAGCTGAAATGAAGCCTTGTAGAATTTTAATGTTGCTTTAATGTTTGTAATAATCAACTCAGGGCATAGTGTACACCCAAGCACTCTTTCACACTCCTCGCTTCCTCCTTCTCTTGCCAGTTCTCCCAACTCTCTCTCTCTCTCTCTCTCTCTCTCTCTCTCTCTCTCTCTCTCTCTCTCTCTCTCTCTCTCTCTCTCTCTCTCTGTAATATGCACTG
>NC_085866.1:8562827-8567827 GCF_034702125.1 Engraulis encrasicolus | reverse complement strand
AACGATGAGCCCGTGTGTGAAAATATTGAATTGCAAAAACATCCCGAGGAGAGAGAAGAGGAGAGGGGAGGATAGGAGAGAGAGGAGAGAAGGGGAGTGCAGTGAAGAGGAGAGAGAAGAGGAGAGGGGAGGAGAGGGGAGGATAGTGAGAAGGAGGTGGGGTGGGTGGTGGAAGGAGAGGAGAGGAGAACAGAAATGTTAGAGGAGAGAAGGGCATTGGAGAGGATAGTAATGGGAGAGGACAGAGAGGAGGGGAGAGAGAGTAGCGGAGTGGAGTGGAGTGGAGTAGAGATAGAGAGAAGAGGGGAGAGGGCAGAGAAGAGAAGAGGAGAGGAGAGCAGAGGAGAGGAGTGGAGAGGAGAGGGGCGATCGTGTGAATGGGCCTTTCAGCGCCACCGCGCCACAGACGCAGCTAACTGGAAGCACTGAGTGATGGACAACAAATGGCATTCAGGGGCCTCTCTGGATGGGTGTGTGGGTGGCTGGGCTTCGGGTGGTGGTGGTGGTGGTGGATGGCTGGGCTTCGGGTGGTGGTGGTGGTGGTGGTGGTGTGGGTGGCTGGGCTTCGGGTGGTGGTGGTGGTGGTGTTTGTGTGTGTGTGTGTGTGTGGGGGGGGGGTGGTTATGTGGACGTCTGACCAGACACCATTGCTGCTGCTGCTGCGGAGGGAGAGGGGGGGGGCAGACACTCTGGTCCCACCTGGGACGTCCAGCAACAGCAGTGTCTGATAACTCAGCAGCGGGGATGGGGATGGGGGGCCTGTTGGGGTTAGAGGGAAGAAATGGATAGTTGCGGAAAGAGAGAAAGTGTGTGTGTGTGTTGTGTGTGTGTGTGTGTGTTTGTTGGAGAGAGAGAGAGATTGGGTCGGAGGGGAACGAGTAATCTAATGACTGAGCAAAAAAAAAAAAAAAATCGAGAGCGAAAGAGGGAAATGGAAGCGAAGAGATTGAATGAAAGATGAAAGGAAAGAGGAAGAGGAGAAGAAGAAGAGGGGGAGTGGGGTGCTAAGGGAGTAGAGCGAGAGGGACATAAGACCCCATTACTCACTATAGGAGTGAAAAGACTCTCCTGCTCTCCATCCTCAGACCATACACTTGGACAGAGTTACTCCACACTCACAGTGTTGCCAGATGTGTCTGACCAAATCCCGCCCAAAAGCTTCTGAAAAACCGCCAAAATGCGCTAAATTCCGCCCAAATTCAACAAATTACATTGACTTCTATGGGCCCAAAATGACTGAAAAAAAAGCCAAATGGTCAATTTTTCCCATTTTTACCCGCAGACGCTCATCCCAAGTAGTCCAATTGGGCGGGCACCCGCCCAATCTGGCAACACTGCGCTCACACTCACCCGTACACGTCATGCTAGACTGGACCTCTGCTCTTAGTAGGTACTTCCCCTAAAGTCCTTCTGCTGGGAAGAGTTGAAATGACTTGAAAAGACACACTGTGTAAACCATACTTGTGAGATTTCAGGTCCATAAAAATATAATTCATATAAAAAAAATGTAATTATAATTATAACATTGCTATTGATGCGGTGGTCTGGGAGGTATTGTGTCACTCACTACCCGACAACAAAGCTGATAAACATGCCACCTTATTGGCTACCACACGTGTCACTGTGCTAGGGCTGAAAGATCTACCGTTTTAGACCGAAAAACGTGATCTCATCTCAGACAACCCAATTTTGGGATCTTAAAAGCCAGAAAAAAACGTGCTCCTAAACTGCACTCATGTATGCTCTGCCTATTGCCCCTGCTGCGCGGTGTAGAAAACAACCCGATAGCTCTGATGGAATGGCTCTGTATCAGCTACCAATCAGAAAGCTCCATGCTGCGTGTGAACAGGTCACTCATTAGCAAAGACAGTTACTTGAACCGGAGCAACTGTTCCAGAGCTTGAGAAATCGCAATTTCATTTTTTTTCTAAAATCGATTTTGTTATTCAAAACATGCCCCTTTCCTCTACTGTAGCAATTGGGCAAAAGTCATAATGCTTACCCATTTTGGCCAGTTGACCACCTCATGCCGTAGGTCTCTAGCCTCGCGCACCATCCTACGTACTTCCTCCAAGAAACTTGGCTCCGCACTACGTCTGTGGTTTTCTGTGGAGCGACCGGTAGGATTTGCGCCCGTGTTCTGACAAACGGTCCTACATTGTAATTTTATCCTACGGTAGGATGTTCTGTCCGACATGTCTGTTAAACGGTCCTACATCGCCAAAGATAGACGTCAGACATGTTTGTTCAACAACTTATCCCGATTTTTCCGAAAATGTCCTTCCTGCTTCCTGCAATCGCGTCAGATCAAACAACCTCCAGACCATGAATACGAATTGAAATGGTAGTATTATGGGATGGTCAGGACTAGTCAGGCTAGTAGGTCTCGCCAGTTTGCAGTGAGTAATGGAGATCCGCTTAAAAAAACAGCTGGTTAACCATCTCATGGCAGAGGTCCTAGCATAAGTATGCCTGGCCATATTGATAGTGAATGGTGGAGATTGGTCTTTGGTCTTTGGTTTTAAAATCAGTGCCGTAGACGATCCCTGTGCCAACCCCCCACGCTTGAGTTGCCTGGGCATAAACTGGCGGTAATTGGCCCCCGTGACCGCTGTAATCAGTGACCATAATGACAGGCATGTACAGGGCGCACACACACACGCGCACACGTACGCACGCACGTACGCAACATTAAAATATGCCTTTCAATGAAACATACTGAAGGCTTAGTACAGAGGAGTGATGATAAAGGAAATGCCTGCCTATCAGCAAGGACAAGGGTGTAGTGTATTGTGTGTGTGTGTGTGTGTGTGTGTGTGTGTGTGTGTGTGTGTGTGTGTGTGTGTGTGTGTGTGTGTGTGTGTGTGTGTGTGTGCGCTTGTGGTCATAAGGCTGCATGTCACAATAATGTGTCCTAATATGTGTTTGTGTTTTAGGTGTGTGTGTGTGTGTGTGTGTGTGTGTGTGTTTTAGGTGTGTGTGTGTGTGTGTGTGTGTGTGTGTGTGTGTGTGTGTGTGTGTGTGTGTGTGTGTGTGTGTGTGTGTGTGTGTGTGTGTGTGTGTGTGTGTGTCGCATGTCACATGTGTGTCTGCTGGCATGTGCGTGTGTGTTGAGTGATGCTTGTCTCTGTTTCCCTGGACGTGACTCACGCTGGCTTCCAGAGAACGGCTGTCACATTCTGCTTCTTCATCCCCTCCTGTCCCCCTTCACACACACACACACACACACACACACACACACACACACACACACACACACACACACACACACACACACACACACACACACACACACACACACACACACACACACACACACACACACACACACACACACACACACACACACACACACACACACATGCCATTCCTGTGTCGGATGCATCCTTCTCTGATCTATTTCTTGGCATGCTTGCGTCAATCACACTGTCCACCACTACTTCAGTTCATGTGATCCCATACCCTTTTCTTAACTCATCTCTTGCACCATGTAAATAATTTCGGTCACACTTTGGAATGGAGTTCACATGTTGGACAGTAATACATGTTGAATGAATGAAACGAAGGATAGCACTCTTCAGATTTCTTCTTTGTTTATTTGCCCGCGAACGTTTCTAATTTTAAAAACTGTTCAAATTAGCCTATTTAGGCGACAGTGTGAGCGCGTCTTCTCCACTTTTTACAGAAATACATGTCCCATAACTGCCTTCATGAGTGATCTATAAAATGCTTGAAGAAGGTAGGTCTGCAGCACACTGCGAAATGAGGTCCAAAAAATAAAGTTTATTAAATTAAAACAGCAAACAGCAACACCCTGGATCTTCGTTATGCATATGCAGCGCTTATTCTGCAGTGTGCAGACCTACCTTCTTCAACTGTCTGACATTTTTGTTTAGCACCTGAAACAAGTGTCTTTGGATGTGCGCACCCTACTCAAAATGACCTATAAAACATAACATAAGATGTGTAAAGGGCCTACTAGATCCTGATTATGATTATATCAATAATAAAATAGTTATTGCCAGTGAACATATATTTTTTGAAAACATACTTATAAGTTACTTATAGAAACAGGTGTATAACGTGTCAACCTTAAAATAAAGTGCTACCAATAGTTTGTCTGCAACCGTTCCTTGTCTTTTTCCCAAGAATGTGTTCTTCTCGCCCTCCTCCTTCCAACAGCTGACTGGGCTGCTGTTATGTCGGATCTTGTAATATAATATAGGCCTACGTAGATGCTGTTTGTTGCCATTCATTAGGTTTAACTCGGTTTAATTCTGTCTTGTGTTGTTCTATATTTTGATGTGCCCTGGTATTCGGTGTTCGGGATTTTCGCTGTTGTGGTGTTTGATGTGTATTTTTTATTGTGTGTTGCTGTGTTGTGCTGTGTCGATTTTTTTCAGCTGTTAAACTGTCTTGTGTGATATTATGGTGTGTTGAGCTGAGCTGTGCTGACCGTTATTCACCAATCTGGGGTGGATTTCTCGAAACCATAGTTGCTAATCGCGTTAGCT
The DNA here is from genome assembly GCF_034702125.1 of Engraulis encrasicolus. Lineage (NCBI taxonomy): Eukaryota > Metazoa > Chordata > Actinopteri > Clupeiformes > Engraulidae > Engraulis > Engraulis encrasicolus. The sequence goes on along the minus strand of NC_085866.1, from coordinate 8,563,313 downwards.
ACTTTGTTGTTTGCAATGCAATTTATCATTGGCAACTACCGAAGTTGCTAACTGGCTAACAACTACGCTTTCGAGACACACATCCCTGTATTGTGTTGTGTAGTGGTTTGGTGTGTTGTGCAATTGGTTTTTGCTAGGACGGTGACTCGTGTGTTTGGGTGTTTGGGTTCCCCTCCCCCATGAGTGGTGTTTAGGCAGTGACAGGGGCCCTCAGAAACTAGGGCCCCCCGAACGGGGCCCCCCAAACCAGTCTCCTAATTACACCCGAGTCTGCTCTAGACAACACCAGGATTCCTCCAAAAGCACCTGGCCCTCCATTCTCCACGTATTCTCCTCACTCAGCCTTGATGGCAGACACCCTCCACATTGCTTCCCTTATCCTCCCTCAACAGCCCCCCCCCACACACACACACTAAAAGCTAGCTTCTCTCTCTCTCTTTCTCTCTCTCTCTCTCTCTCTCTCTCTCTCTCTCTCTCTCTCTCTCT
>NC_085866.1:8550327-8552827 GCF_034702125.1 Engraulis encrasicolus | reverse complement strand
GTAATTGTGAATACAGTAATTAGCATTATTAGTAGTAGCAGTAGTAGTATTTACTTATGAGGGGGCCTCCTAACCAGTTATGCCTAGGCCCACAAAACCTTAGCAGCGACCCTGGCTGTGCATATTACTTTTGAAATAGCCTATACTGGAAAACATACAGACAGCAGTGAGAACTCATTTTGGCTTGGGCACATTGCTTTGAGCAGAGAAAAAGAAAAAAAATACACAATACAATGAATACCATGTCAATTACAGTAGGCTATCTTTTTTAAATAAAAAAGAGAAAACCACAGAGCTTCTGATCATGTTGGAATATTGACCTGGACATGTTATAGGCTAACTACATTTACAGGTAAGCTCTGAACAACTTATCAACCACAATTGATCCAAATTAGAACAATTTACTAAGTAGATTTTGGGAATGGGGTTAATATCAGAAGGGGGAAATAACGTGCGTACTGGACTGAGGTGTTGGAATAGTGTACTTTTCAACGGGACTTTTTAAACTTCATGGACAATCTGCACGAGCAGCAAATCAGACTGTGTGTGTCCAGCACGAGAGCTAAATATAACAGGCTCCTAAGCAGTGATGCCAACTTAGCGACTTCACTTCTTTTTTACTGCATGAACAATGGACTTAACACGAATGCACAGGCTCTGTAACGTTTCCCAACACGGTTATGTTTTTTTGTATCTCGTGCGCTGACTATGCTTATGCTGCTGTCATTCGGAAACTGCAGCATGTTGGCAGACAACTTTCTCTTGTTGTTTGTGCCGCACGGTAGACTACCCTATCATCTCAAATAGTGAAGCGAGTACTCTCTCCACACGTCTTCCAGACTCGCAGAAGATGGTCGCTAGAAACTTTCATTTAAAAAGTCACCGGATGATCAGAAAACTCGCTGTATGTAACAACAAAATGTGCTCCACATTGCTGGTAACCCGCCGCTTTGACTCAAAGGAAAATACTGATTGCTTGGTCACGCCTCCTCGCAATAGAGATGGAAAGGCGGTCTGAATCAGAGCAAGATGATGTGCGTTGCGCACGAGAACAAATCCTGAAATTGACAGTTTCTAAAAAGTTTTAAGAGATATTTTCCGATTTGTACCGATGCGGACAGTCAAGGTACGATGTATCTCGATTTTATTTGCGTTTCTTACCGATGCAGACGTTTGCAAATCGATGCAACCGTACCGTACAGGTCGTATCGATTTTCCGATACGTATCGGTGAATCTTCCCATCCCTAATGCACACACACACACACACACACACACACACACACACACACACACACACACACACACACACACACACACACACACACACACACACACACACACACACACACACACGAGAGAATGTTAAGGCTGTATGTTCTGGCCATTATTGGGTCCGACTGTGTGTGTGTGTCTGTCCGTGTGTGTGAGAGAATGTTAAGGCTGTATGTTCTGGCCATTATTGGGTCCGACTTTGTGTGTGTGTCTGTCCGTGTGTGTGTGTGCATGCATGTGTGTGTATGCGTGCATGCGTAAAAGGGACAGCAATGACCCCATCCCCTGCAGCTGACCAAACAGTCCATATGTGTGTTAGCGTTGTTCTGTCTGCTCTCTCTAAATGATGGAACACTTTCAAGAAGTGGCAGCGAGAGTGTGAAAGACACACATGCACGACGCACGCACACACACACACACACACACACACACATACACAGGCACACACACACACACACACATACACAGGCACACACACACACACACACACACACACACACACACACACACACACACACACACACACACACACACACACACACACACAGAGAAACACATATAGAGGGCAAAGTTGATGAAAGTGGATAAATAGGATTGTTTTTGCTGGCGATGGGCGAAAGTGGAGGGTAGAGGGGGCAAGGGGGGCGAGGGGGCGAGGGGGAAGAGGGGGCGAGGGTGAAGAGGGGGGCGAGGGGGCAGTGGCGGAGGGCAAACACAAACAGGGGTATTTATTTTCAGGGCTGCAGGTGCTCGCTCTGCAGCTTATTGCTCTAAGGTGACGGCTTGTCCAGGTCCAGCACACGCACTCTTAAAACTGTACCGACCAATCCAAACACACCACACCAAATGAGTAGCGCAGCGCTGGGGAAGTGGTGTGTGTGATTGTGTGGGTGTGTACTGTATGTGTATATGTGGGTGTCTGTGGGTGTGTGTGTGTGTGTGTGTGTTTGTGTATGGGGGTGTCTGTGGGTGTGGGTGTGTATGTTTCTGAGTGAGGCCATGCTATGTGGTGAGTTTGTCGTCATTTCTTTTTTTGTCTGAGCAGGACCTTGGACTATGGGTTCGTACACACACACACACACACACACACACACACACACACACACACACACACACACACACACACACACACACACACACACACACACACACACACACACACACACACACACACACACACACACCTCCCCCTTGGGCTGGCTCTTAAGAAAGCATTTCAATATTAAT
>NC_085866.1:8517827-8527827 GCF_034702125.1 Engraulis encrasicolus | reverse complement strand
ACGCAGCACGGTGGCACCCTCTGAAAAGGGGCCCCCTCTCACCCTGGCTGTACCACCACACCGTACTGTGTAGGGCCTTGACACCACACCGCGCTGCACCGCACCACGCTGCACCGCACCACACCACACCACAACACAACACTTCACACCTCGACACACTCTATCTCTCAGCCATCCGCCCGTCCGACCGACCGACCGACCACCCCCAGTCTCCCAGACTAGTGCCTCACGGCTGCCAAATACTGTTCCCTCACACACCCGACTTTATCTCCCGTCCAGTAAAGGGTGAGACTTGCCAAATCCTGCTCCTTCACCCCCGGTCTCTTTCTCTATTGGGGATCCTCCTGTACCCTCTGCATCTCAAACAGGCCCCAGTCTTCTTTCACGGCCAAGACGAGGAAGAGAGAGAACAAAACTGCGCCGGAGACAACAAAAAAAGGCCCTGCGAATAGAAGTGCAGGACGGACAGTGCTGCTCTTTGAAACTTACCCCCCCCCCCCCAACACCACCACCAACCCCCCTTCAGAAAAAAAGAGAGAGGTGTCCCACCATTTTTCATTCCTTTACTTGGCCCTCTCTTTATCTTCCTCTGCCTGGGTGTAAAAGAGAGATATTGATGATTCATAAAGAGAAAAAACAACGAGGGACAGACAGAGAGAGAGGCAGGGACGGGGAAATAAAAGGGAGACAAAAATACAAGCCATCCTTCTCGCCTCCATTGCGGAGGGCTGAAGAGGATTTTCCGCTCGCTGTTCGGGGCTGATTCAGTGTTGTTGTTTGGACCCGGTTTAATGCTGCCCTTTCACAATCAACTAGCACCCCCCCTCCTCCCCTCCACCCTTTCCACAGACCATCCTCCTCCCCACAACACACCATACCACACCACTCCACATCCTCAAATCCCCCCTCCCTCTCCTCTCCTCTCCTCTACTTCAGCTCAATCCACCCACCCCCAACCACACACGAACACACACACACACACACACACACACACACACAACACAACACACACACACACACACACACACACACACACACACACACACACACACACACACACACACACACACACACACACACACACACACATATACTCTCTCTCTCTCTCTCTCTCTCTCTCTCTCTCTCTCTCTCTCTCTCTCTCTCTCTCTCTCTCCCTCTCACATACCCCCCTGCCTGGGCCTGGCTGCCTAACAAGGGAGCTTACACCTGCTTACCGGATTAATTTAATTAGCACGAAACAGAGACGGTGTGTGTGTGTGTGTGTGTGTCTGTGTGTGTGTGTGTGTGTAAGAGAATGAGGGGGGAGAGAGAGAAAGAGAATGAGACCGAGAGTGAGGATAGAGAGGCTGTATAGCTTGTACACAATGCATGAACAAGTGCATAATTCCTGCTTGGTTGCCGTTTTGCAGCGGACGGAAGTGTGGATTTTGTTTTTTAGCACAGAAAGCAGAGGTGACAGAGGGTCAGAAGAGAAAACAAAAGACCCAAGACAACAGACGTGTGTGTGTGTGTGTGTGTGTGTTTTTTGAAGCTAGGCGTTGAAGGGGGTTCTTTAAGGCGAAATAAAAACCCCCCTTTTCCTTCTCCCAGTCTTGTTGTTGTCATAGATTTGTTTGGGTGGCGAGTTGAGTTGTGTGGGTCTTGTGTGGCATTGTGAGGGGGACTTCAGTGCCACATTGTGCTGGTAATTGATGCGGAAGTCGAGTCAGCTGTCGCTGTCCCTGTCACAGCAACCCCGACAGTGGCGCAAGGAGCAGGGACACAGACCAATCACAATGGCTGCTGACCAGGGTTGCCAGATGATGCTGATGATTTCCAGCCAAAAAAATGCTTAAAACCCGCCTAGAAGCACAAAATCCCGCCCAATTCTATTGATTTCAATGGCAAAAATTGCTAAATGCCATTTTTTCTGCTAAATGCCATTTCTGCTAAATGCCATTTTTACCCGCACACGGCCATCCCAAGCTGCCCAATTGGGTGGGAAACAGCACAATCTGGCAACACTGCTGCTGACAGCTTTGGGCTTTGGACAGGCCCTGGACAAAGTCCTCTGAAAGCACCACCATTCAACCCAACACACACACACACACACACACACAGATATCCAATACATACAGTACAATGCAATGAGGACCCAATTCTGCCCTCCACCCTCCCCCCTCCATGGGCCTTGTACAAATGACCCCTTTATACACCTCTGTGGGCTTCCCCGCCATCCGCCATCAGTGGACAGACCCGCTCCACGGCTGCAACAACTCAAGAGGTGGTTGCTCTCTAGTTTCAGTTGAAGTCTAAAAAGGCAGGAAGAGAGAAAGGAGGATGAAGAAAGGGAGAGAGATTATTAAAGTGGGGGCGGGGGAGGGGGGGATACTGCTGCCCTCTTCCAAAGGGTCTTTTCTATGTAAGGACAGATACAATATTTTTTGGACAACAGGCCAAAAAACAGAGATTCCACCTCCATGAGGTATTGAAGCCATCTTGGCTGAGTCTTTTGCATCGTCTGTCTCCCCAAGATGACATCAGTCAGTGTTTTTTCATCTCTCTCTTCCCCCTGCCCTCTCCCTCTCCCTCCCCCCTCTCTCTCTCTCCCTCTCTCTCTCTCTCTCTCTATCTCTCTCTCTCTCTCTCTCTCTCTCTCTCTCTCTCTCTCTCTCTCTCTCCCTCTCTCTCTCTCTCTCTCTCTCTCTATTTCTTTCTAACTACTCCTTTGTCTGGCAGCGTCTTTCTTTGTCTTCCCGCCTCCTCCATCAACTCCTCCTGACACTGTCTCACTTTTTGCTCTCACTTTGCTTTTCTTCCTTGCTCCCTCTTTTCCCCAAAACCCGCTCTGTTCCCTCTTTTTTCCCCTTCAGTGTTTCTTTCACTCTTTTCCCCCACTTTTCCAAGTTTCTCTGAATGTCCATCTCTGTCCCTTTCCCTCTATCCCCCACTCTTTTTCTCTATCATCTAATGCCAATCTCTTCCTCCTCCTCCTTTTACTTCGTTTCTTTTTCTATCTTTCTTTCTTGTTCTTTCTCTTTTCTATCTTTCGTCCGGTTTGCAGTGAGGTGGAGGGAGGGGTGACAAAAAGAAGCACTGAATACCAACAGCTATGGTGCTAATTGCTAGCAGATGGTACATGTGGAGTTGCCAAGTGTTGCCATGTTTGAGTCAGAGTTTCAACACTGTTTTAAGAGCCAAGTATAGTGGATGACCTGGCCATTTTGGCAACCGTGGGGCAGGCAGAACACAGGCGATCATTCTCCTACCAGGGTTCATTTGGGCCAATCACACAGTGTTGGGTTTACTTGCGTTTCTTCACTGACTCACGTAGACTTTGTTGACTTGTTAATTTGGTTATTTTTTATTTCCACATTCTATTATTATTAATAGTATTAGTATTTTTATTTAATTACTTTTATTTAATTTTATTTAATTTCATCTAGTATTATTAATTATAAAAACAAGATTTATTAATGATAAAATTAATTTATTAATCTCACCTGTTCTCTTACTTTTTACTAAGTTTGAAATGAGTTTTGAAGGGAACAGTAACTCTTGTAGGCTTGTAGAAACAATGGTGGCACTAGGATTAGGTTAAATAGTGAAAGAGATTGTAAAAAAAGTTGTAAAATGTTTGAAGCTATTGCATTTTGCAAGGTTCTCATTCTCGGTCTTGTCTCGCTTCGGTAATTCCAGAACTAGGAACTGGGAACTCCTGAATGAGTAATTAGCCTGTGTAAAATAGGCCACCAGCTTTTCAGAATCGCCTCATTCTAGACTCCAAGCTTCTGCCATTCCAGAACGGTTCTCCAGCAAGTCGACCCATATGAGATATTGGTCTTGGGAACTCTTGAGTCAGGAATTAGCTTGGATGAATTAGGCCACCAGCTTGACCATCTTGTCAAGACCGATGGCCACCACTATCTGATGGATAACCTCTTCAGTTCAGAGGAGAGATGGAGGGGGGCTTGTCACATTCTCCCCTGCCCCCCCACCAGACAAAGACATGAAGAAGAAAAGCGGGAACGAATGAAAAGAAGAATTTTTTTGGACACAGAATCCTCTTGCTCTTTGACACCGGGAGAGTAGAGGGACTCACTCAGGGGCAGGGGAAGGGGTGATTTTTGGAGAGCTCAAAGAGAGGAGAGGAGAGGGGGGTTAAAGAGATGCCTTTAGAGACTCCAAAAAAGAAGAATGAAGATCATGAAAGAGAAAGGGAGAGAGAGAGAGAGAGAGAGAGAGAGAGAGAGAGAGAGAGCGAAAGTAAGTCTCAGTCAGTCTGTGAGATCACACGTAGTGCCGTGACAACCATCCACTTGACCTGCAACCCCTCGGATAAGCTCATGATTTGGGGACGGTCATGTTGAAGCCCAGACCCCTCCCTGTCTCGAGAACGCTGTGTGTGTGTGTGTGTGTGTGTGTGTGTGTGTGTGTGTGTGTGTGTGTGTGTGTGTGTGTGTGTGTGTGTGTGTGTGTGTGTGTGTGTGTGTGTGAGAGTGTGTGTGCGTGCGTGAGAGTGTGTGCGCGTGCGTACGTGCATGCGTGCGTGCGTGTGTATGTGTATTGGAGGGAGAAGGGTGTTGAAGCTCATGCGGCTCCACTAGCAGCTCCTATCGTCGTGGCGACAGGGTAGGTGTCTGATGACTGGACGCAGACTGTCATGACACCGCGCGCGACTCCATGATGACACGGAGAGTTCCGTGCCCGTCTCAGTGTGTGACACGTAGACCGTGCCAGCTGCAGCCGTACGCGTAGCAGCAATCCCAGCATGCCGCACTGTCGACTCCGATAGCAGAGTCCAATAGCGATACACATCCCCTGTGAAGCCAGAGAGAGTAGAGAGAGAGAGGTTCCATTGGCCCATTGTTTCCTGGTTCTATTATTGGGGGGGGGAAATCCCCTTTTAGGCAGACCTAGGCAGACCTGAGGACTGTTCTATTCAATGCTAGGAGCATTATGACACGCCCGTTTAGGCAGACCGGAACCTGGTCATGTTAGGGGCCCATAGAAACCTATTATGTTGGCATATCTCTATACTTAAAGAATCTCTGGTGAAGCTAGCCAGGGCCCATCTGAGGTTACAGAGTCCATGAAGACTTAAGAGCCTCGTGTAGCAAGCAGGGACTGAATAGCCTGCTTATCCAGCTCGGCCCTCACACTCACAGCAACAAGCAAATACACACACACACGCACACACACACACACACACACACACACACACACACACACACACACACACACATACACACACACACACACACACACACACACACACACACACACACACACACACACACACGCTCACACACACACACAGAAAAAAAGTGTGTTCTTCTTATTCATCAGTAGATTCCCATGACATGACTTTCACAATTTGAGTGTAGCTATCTACTGTGTGATTAGGGTTGGCTTTAGAAATATTGTGTTTTGTGCTATAGCAGTTTCTTTGCCATCATCCATAGAATTTTTTTATGATTTGACGATGAGTTAAACTATTGAATGGAATAGTTAAATGCACATGCCTATCGTATACATATTTTTGATCGTGTGTGTGTGTATGTGTGTGTGTGTGTGTGCGATTATGTGCTGTAGACATCTCTGGCGACTGCAGACTGTTAGACATCTGCGAGATCTCCAGGTCTCACGTCTCGTGTGAGAGAGTCCTCCTACTCCCACAGCGCTAGCGTCCCAGAATGCACTGGTGTCAGCCCTCTGTCAGTGCGTGTCAGGTGGCAGCGGGTGGCGTGGGCAGGCCGGCTCGACTCAGCACATTCTCAGAGGGTCGAGTGTGTGTGTGTGTGTGTGTGTGTGTGTGTGTGTGTGTGTGTGTGTGTGTGCCTGTGCGTGTGTGTGTGTGCGTGTGTGTGTGTGTGTGTCTGTGTGTGGGGGGGATTGGTGGCTGTGCAATCCTTTCCGTATGACACTGATTAGGGCCCTCACAGACAATGGAGGTTCTGAGCAGAGGGGTGTGAGGCCCAGCAAAGCAACCTCGTCGTGGCAACCACCACATGGTCCCTCAGCCCCCCCCACCCTCACCCACAACCCCCCCCCCTCACCCTCACCCACAACCCCCCCACCCCACCGCACCCCCCGGCTGGCGGCTTATCGCATTCTTAACCTGTCTTAACAAACAGCACGCTAAGCTAAGCACGTCCCCTCCCAAGGCCTGAGCCGCTCCCCGGCTCTCTCTCTTCTTCTTCTTCTTCTTCTTCTTCTTCTTCTTTTCCCTTCTTCGCTTTCGTCCAGGAAAAGAGCCCAAGACTGCTAAATATTTAACTCCTTAAATCCACGGCACTCTGAAGTCGCGTCAGCAACTTTACTTACAGCAACTTACAGCAACTTTACTTACAGCAACTTACAGCAACTTTACTTACAGCAACTTTAATTTTACAGCAACTTACAGCAACTTTACTTTGGCCTCTTGGTTAAAGTATAGAGTCCTTATGTCCCTCATCATGGTGTTCTTTCAATGCAGGCCTATGTCCTTTTAAGTCACAAATGAAGTCTTGTTGCCTATATTTTGTCCTTTCTACCGACACATCCTACACATTCTCTCCTTTACGATGGTATTTTAGTGTACTGTACATTTTACAGTGCACCTTCCAGGTAATTCAGCTATTTTTACATGAATAATGCTCCTTGTCTTCACTGTACAAGACATGCAGACATATTTGCTTGGTTATGAAGTAAGATTCAAGAGATTCAAGATTGTTTTTATTGGACCTGAAGGAAATTTGTCTTGGATATTCATAGCTGCCACATAACACACACAACACTGATACACATGACGCCAACAAAAACAAAAGCACATACATACATACATAGGCCTACATACATACATACATACCTACATAGGCCTACATACATACATACATAGGCCTACATACATACATACATACCTACATAAAGTGCCATCATAGAGATAACCAAAGTGCAACACTACTACAGCCTCCTACACACATACATGGCATTACAAGGAGGGCAGTTACCCAATGCTATGGGTGTATTTGAAGCACCGGTGTCCTATCCTGTAGCAGTGGCTGCTCTGAAGTTCAGCATTTGTGGCTTCTTTGACCTGGTCATCAATGTGTCACTTTTGCAGCTTTGAAGTTTCGCCCCGTGTTTGTCAGGGTGTGAGTGTGTGAGTGTGTGCAGCTGTTGTGGATGGTCTAACCTTCACTGGCGTGTCACCTGTCCTTGTGTCACCCATTACGAAGACACACAGGAAACACACACACACACACACATACACACGCACACGCACACGCACACACACACATGATTCAGTATTTCTGAAACATTGTCATTATAGAGAAACAAAAACACACATCACTTGACTGTATAGATAGGCCTATTTAGTATGAAATAAATTAACAAAACAGACATCAAAGGAACAGTTCACCAGCATGCAACCTGTAGGAAGGAGGGTAAGAACAGAGAAAAATGAAGCAGAGGGAAGGAGAAAAGAGTTTGGAAAGAGAGAGAGAGAGAGAAAGAGAGGAGAGTGGAGAAGAGAGAAAATACGAAATTATAAGAAGTGAGTGACTGGAGAGGGTTGGGGCCACAGGGCCAGTCACAGGTCCAGTTTTGGCTCCAGGTATTCACATCATTGTGTTGTGCTTGCTGCCTGCTCATACCCATACCCCCCCCTCTCTCCTCTCCTCTGCCACCTAGTCCACCGCCACCACACACACACACACACACGGACACGGACAGAAAAAAACACACACACACACACACACACACACGGACAGAAAAACACACACACATAGACACACGCACGCACACGCACACGCACACACACACGCACACACACACGCACACGCACACACACACGCACACACACACGCGGATAGAAAAACACACACACACACACAGACACGGACAGAAAAACACACACACACACACACACGCACACACACACACACACACACACACACACACACACACATTCATGCACTCCCCCTCCACAGATGGCTCCGACCCCCCCACTGCCCTAATCTACTTTTTCTCTGGTGCTCTGAAAGCCCCCCAGCGCAGCGCCGCGCCATGCCGACCCACCGGCCGCCTATTCACAGACTCGCTGGAACGCAATCACTGGACAAACCTCCGCAATAACGCTGCCACCACTACTACTCCCCCCCTCACTCCACTCCACTCCATACCTCAGACCAGTGTTGCCAGATGTGTCTGATCAAATCCCAGCCAAAGCTTCTCAAAAACCGCCAAAATGCGCTAAATTCTGCCCAAATTCAACAAATTACATTGACTTCTATGGGCCCAAAACGGACGAAAAAAACGCCAAATGGCCAATTTTTCCCGTTTTTACCCGCAGACGCTCATCCCAAGTTGCCCAATTGGGCGGGCACCCGCCCAATCTGGCAACGCTTCACCCGACCCTCAACCCCCGACCTCCACCCCCCGATCCCCCCCCCTCCCCCACATGGACTATACCTTCCTCCACCTTCTCCATCCGCCCCCTTGCATCCGCCCCTCTCCACCTTCCCCATCTCTCCCCATACAATCTTGCCTCCCACCCCCACCACCGCCATCCGCTTCCATACACCTCCACCATCACCGCCACCGCCACCACCACCACCACCACCACCACCACCACCTCCATCAACTCCACCACCACCACCACCACCTCCACCCTCCAGCCTTGAACCCCTTCCTCCTCCTCCCCCTCCCTCCTCCCTCCACCTCCCCCTCCCTCCTCCCTCCTCCCTCCTCCTCCCCTCTGCCCGCCTCGCTCGGAGAGACAAAACAAAGGTGCGGGCCACAATGGCCGTCCAGCACCCGGCGGGATAAATCATGTGCTGGAAATTAACTTCCATTGAAAAACGGGGGAGACTGCAGTCAACCCACGGAGCTGGGCGCTGGGAGCTAGACCAAGCAGCTATATGTGTGTGTGTGTGTGTGTGTGTGTGTGTGTGTGTGTGTGTGTGTGTGTGTGTGTGTGTGTGTGTGTGTGTGTGTGTGTGTGTGTGTGATGGATGCCAGAGAGGATCATACAGGAGAGGAAGGGTGTGTGTGTGTGTGTGTGTGTGTGTGTGTGTGTGTGTGTGTGTGTGTGTGTGTGTGTGTGTGTGTGTGTGTGTGTGTGTGTGTGTGTGTGTGTGTGTGTGTGTTTGGGAGGGAGAGATTGTGTGGGTGTGGGGGCTGTGGTGTAGAAGGTCATGATTGAGATCTTATCGAGGTGGGAAGTTAATTGAAAAGACTTAATAAAAAAACATGCAGGGTGCTGCCTCGCCACCCCACTACCCCTCCCAATCTCTCTCACCTTCTTTTGCATGAGATAGAGGGAGAGAGAGAGAGAGAGAGAGAGAGAGAGAGAAAGAGAGGGAGAGAGAGAGAGAGAGAGAGAGAGAGAGAGAGAGAGAGAGAGAGAGAGAGAGAGAGAGAGAGAGATTAAATACTAGGTCGGCAACAGAGAATGAATAGATGGAGTAGTGAATTTGAAGCAGGAAGTGTGTGTTTGCTATCAGCCTGTGATGTGAGCGTGGGGATGCTGTGGTCGACATCACATCGACTCACATGTCACACAAAATGGCGGTTTGCTGTATGTGGGTCAATAGAGTTTTTGTCAGGGTGGCGCAACCACAGATAATGCCACTTTTGGACGAATTAAATGTTTTTTTTCTTCTTTTTTCGAAGAGGCATATTGATTGCCTGTACATTAATTAGCAATGGCTAATTTATTTATGGGTATTAGCTGGGATTGTACAACCGGACGTCTGCTACTTAAAAAAAAAAAAAAATCATCATGGGCTACGATTACATGACCTTTTTAATTCTGAATTAATAATTCTGAATTAAATTGTTCTGTCGAATTTCCTTCAGGGATCTGTGGGGTGGGAACTGGGAACTGGGAACACTGATGATGGGCTAGACCTGAAACGTTTGTCCCTTGTCGGTCGGTTTTATTTGCTTTATTCGGCTTTGTTTAATGCAGTTTTGAATTTGCATTCAGCTCTTGTGTGCGACTCCTTTCTTCCTTTTCGCCATACTGTTT